>NW_012103065.1:1529092-1563676 GCF_000951045.1 Mandrillus leucophaeus
CCTTTATTTTGAACCTATGTGTGTCATTGCATGTGAGATAGTTCTCTTAAAGACAGCATACCAATGGGTCTTGGTTCTTTATTCAGCTTGCCACTTTGTGTCTTTTAATTGGGACATTTAGCCCATTTACATTTAAGGTTATTATTGATATGTGTGGATTTGAACCTGTCATAATGATGTTAGCTGGTTATTTTTCAGACTTGTTTATGTGGTTGCTTTATAGTGTCACTGGTCTTTGTACTTCAATGTGTTTTTATAGAGGTCAGTAAAGGTCTTTCCTTTCCATGTTTAGTGCTTCCTTCAGGAGTTCTTGCAAGGCAGGCCTGGTGATGAATTCCCTCAGCATTTGCTTGCCTGAAAAAGATCTTATTTCTTCTTCACTTATGAAGCTTAGCTTAGCCACATATAAAATTCTGGATTGGGATTTCTTTTCTTTAAGAATGTTGAATATTAGCCCCCAATCTCTTCTGGCTTGTAGGGTTTCAGCTGAGAGGTCAGTCTGACAGGCCTACCTTTGTAGGCAACCTGGCCTTTCTCTCTAGCTGCCTTTTAACATTTTTTCTTTCATTTTGATCTTGGAGAATCTGACGGTTATGTGTCTTGGGGATGATCTTCTCATGGAGTATCTTACTGGGGATCTCTCCATTTCCTGAATTTGAATGTTGGTCTTTCTAGCTATGTTGGGGAAGATCTCATGGGTGATATCCTAAAATATGTTTTTCAAGTTGGTTCTATTCTCCCCATCTCTTTTAGGTACACCAATCGGTCATAGACTCAACCTCATTACATGATCCCATGTGTCTTGGAGGTTTTGTTCATTTTTTTTCACTCTTTTTCCCAATTTTTTTCTGCGTGTCTTATTTCAGAAGGACAGTCTTCCAGCTCTGAGATTCTTTCCTCTGCTTGTTCTATTCGGCTATTAATACTTGTGATTGTGTTATGAAATTCTTGTAGTGTGTTTTTTCTGCTCTATCAGACTGGTTATTTTCTTCTTTATACTGGCTATTTGTCTGTCAGCTCCTACAATGTTTTATTATATCTTTCACTTCCTTGCACTGCGTTATAGGGTACTTCTGTAGCTCAGTGAACTTTGTTCCTATCCATGTTCTGAATTCTACTTCTGTCATTTCAGCCATCTCATCCTCAGCCCAATTTTGAACCCTTACTGGAAAGGTGATATAGTCATTTGGAGGAAAGAAGGCACTCTAGCTTTATTAGTTTTCAGCATTCTTGTGCTGATTATTTCTCATCTCTGTGGGCTTATCTACCTTCAAACTTTGAGGTTGCTGACCTTTGGATGTTTTTTTTCTTTTATCTTATCTGATGACCTTGAGGGTTTGATTGTGATATAAGGTGGATTCAGCTAACTGGCTTCGTTTCTGGAGGATTTTAGGGAGTGAACTTTCAGCTCCCAACTCCTGGACTGCATGCTGTAATTCTGAGGGACTTGTATTGAGCCCTGACTTTCTTTTCTGGCTCCTTGAGGTTTGAAGGTAAATTTCAAACCTCATGCTGGGAGGATCAAGGTGCAGCAGCTACAACCATGTACTAGTGGGTGTAGGAGTGCCCGCTTCCCTGTGGGCATTCACCACAGTGGTAGACGCAAGGCAGTTAGAAGGGGAGCAGGTGGTGCCCCTGATGGAGACTGTGTGTGCTGTTGCACAGGATGTGGTGTTGGTTTGGGATGAGGTGCTGGCCACCTGTGTGGGAGGATCCCCTGTTCTCTGTGCGCCATTGGCACAAAAACAGGGTGCTGGCAGGGATGGGGCTTGCTGGCTCTATGCCCACCATGCTCCATTTGCAATGGTGGTCCACAAGGGTCAGAGGAAATATTGCACTTACACGTACTGGTGGGACAATTAAAGCAAAACCCACCTGTGCAAACTTGGGCCAACAAAGTGATGTGGGGAAATGCCATAGGCACAGGGGAAGCTGCAGTATGGGAAGAAAATGTGAGGGCTGGTGTGTGGCCTTAGGGGTTGCGTTACTGGAACTCTTCACTGGTCAGGCATGGTCCACTGGCACAGAAACTATGGTATGGGCCCCCAGGCCACCCAAGACTTCCTTGTAAACAGGTGTGGCCAGGGTGGGGCACCAAGAGAGGCCAGCAGACTAAGGAGTTCTCAGGTCAGACCAGCCCTATCTGATGTGCAAGACTTCCTTGCAGAGATCAGGTTTGATAACTCCCCAAGGGCTAATGTCTTCTATTAAGCAAGTCGAGCCTAGGGGGATGGCCGTTCCTGGCCACTTCCCAACTACAGACTCTCCTGTACGAAACCCTGTGGGCACAACATGAGCTGGCTTGCTGATCCATCACTTTACTTGTCTCCTGGGGGCTCAACCCCAGAAAGATGCGGGTTAGCAATCGCTCAGTGTAATCAGCCCTGGGTTGTGCTGTGGGCCCAAGCCAGGGGTTCCCTATCTGGTGACAAGAATTGTGGGTATGTGGGACCCTACTGTGGGAGATGGACTTGCCCCATCTCCTTGGTTCGACTGCAGCCTATTGGAGGTGTAGACAAGGTACTTAGGGTCTTTGCTCCTTTATTAGTTCAAGAGTAGCAAGAATGTTTCCACTGCAGAGGCAGTGGCAGAGAGGCTTTCACTTGCCCCTAAAGGCTCTGTGTCTGGGGAGTTGCTGAGTTGCTACTGGCTAGATCACTCTGGCAGGAAGTGGCTAGAGGCCCAGACCTGGAGGACCTGCCTGGTGAGGAGACAGGGGAACAGGTATTCATGTAACAGTCTGGCCACTTCTCGTTAGGGCTGCTGTGCTATGCTGGGGGTCTACTCCCGTCCCTAGTCACCTCAGATTTTCTAGTACCTGGAGATATTACCAGTGAAGGCTGTGAAACAGGAAAGATGGCAGCCTGCCCTTCCCTCTGGGAGCTCTGTCCCAGGAAGGTATGGGCCTGTTGTCAGTCCAAACACACATGTAGGAGGTAGCTGGAGACCCGGGTTCAGAGGTCTCACCCATCAGGAGAAATGGGATCAGGGACCCACATTAAAAGGTAGCCTGGCCATGTTTTTGTAAAGCAGCTGAGTTGTGCTTAGGGTCCTCTTCAGCCCCCAGTCACCTCAGATACTCTGAAGCCTAAAGACTGGAACGGCTAATTCACCCAAACAGCAAAGATAGAGGCCCACCTTTCTCCCTGGGAGCTCTGTCCCAGGGGAGGCCTGAAACCTCTGTAAGCTGTAGACTGGTGGGGATAGCTGGAGACCCATTAGGAGGGTCCACCCAGTGATGAGGAATGGAATTGAGGCCTGCTTTAGAAAGCAGTCTGGCCACATTTTTGTAGGACAGCTGTGCTGTGCTAGGGTACCACTTCCAACCCTGGTCAACTTGGGCTCTCCAAAGCCTGAAGGCTGGAAAGGCTACGTTGCCCAAATAGCAAAGATGGTGGCCTGCCCCTCCCTCCGGGAGCTCTGTCCCAGGAGTTTTTAAATCTCTGTTGGCCAGAGAACACTGGTGGGGGTGGCTGGAGGCCCTGGTTGGGAGGTCCCACCTAGTGAGGAGTAACGGGATTGGGGACCCACTTAAAGAAGCAGTCTGATCATGTTTTGGTAGAGCAGCTGTGCTGTGCTGGGGAAATCCCTTTTGTCCTCAGTTGGTTTGGACTGTCCAAAGCCCAAAGGCCATAATGGCTAAGTCACCCAAACAGCAGAGGTGGTGGCCTGCCCCTGCCCCTGGGAGCTCAGTCCCAGGGAAGCATAAAGCTGTTACCAGTGGCTGGCTGGAATTCCAAGCCAGCGTGTTATATATTGTGGAAGCAAAACCTACAAACCATCACTACTCAGCCCCTTGGATTCAGCCTCTTTCCTAGGGGTATGTACAGGGGTCTAACCACCCACTTTGCCAAAGTTGCAGCTAATTTTGCTGGGATGCCCAGAAAGCCAGATTATCTAAAGCTCCCAGGTCCCCATGCATGCATAAGTGGCTCCTTTGGTGAGACAGATAGCTCTGTATGTCAAACTGAAGCCCTTGGTGGGCGGGTTCATGAGGGGCCCTCCTGACCTGAGGGTTGCAAAGATCCATGGGAGAAGCGTAGGTTTCCAGGGTTGCACATTCATTTACTGTTTCTCAGGGAAGGGGAGCTTCTCTTTGGCCCCCTGGGTGGGCCTTCACCCGGCCTTGCCTTTCTCCATTCTCCTTGGGCTGAATTGTTTCCTTGATTAGTTCCAATGTGAGTACCCGGATGTTTCAGTTGAAGGTGTTGTATTTACTTACCTCTTCCATTCCTCTCCATGACAGCCACACACATGAACTACTTCTAGTCGGCCTTCTTGGCCACTCTCCCCCAACCACACTATTATGATGTTGCTATCTATCTCTTTTCTTAGGTCTAGCGAATTTTCAAGAAATCACCTCGTTAACATAAACTCAGATGTGGTTAAAAAGGGATTGTTATGAATAATAGAAAATGCTCCTTTACCTTTATTGCTCTTATCACTTAGGAAATTCTAAGTGTTTTAGAAACTCTGTGCCAGAAATGGGACAAAGACCAAATGTATATTTTTTTTATTATAAATCACAATATCACTGTGTCTAATTAGTCTTAGAATACTTGTGCTTTATACTTACCTGGTCCAATTTGCGTAATGTTATATTCTCTTTCATTGTAGAAACAGAGTGACATTCTGCAGAATGTAAAGATGATTATGCATCATGTGTACTGTATTATGAAAGAGACAGAGAGCAACCAATTTAATATAGCCTGCTCCATGACCATGAGTGGTTACTGCTTCCCATGTAAGAGCGTAATGATGTTTTTTATTGTCTTTATTGATGGGGATTGCCATATATATAAAAATATATGCCAGATCAATAGATATACACTAAGTACTATATGTTGTGTTGATGTGTTCAAATAAAAACAACGCATTCACATTGCAGCTGCAATGGAGGCCACTTGGTTTAGTCTATGGTAGACCATTACCAGCCATGGAGTTTTTGCAAAAGCCATTCAAATGAATTTAATGGGAATGTCATGATAACCATCACACATAAATTATTGAGAAAGATACTAATCCCTGCAATTCTACTCAGAATATGGTTTTGTTTCTGAAGTCTCAGAAGTGAGAAATTCTATGGGCATTCTCTTGTTTTTTCTTACCCTATGCTAACGACTCTTATTCCATAGGTGAAGAAACCAATACAAAAGTTTTGTCAGTTGCAAAACGTATCCACCCCCATTCAGCACTTAGAGATCGAGGAAACAACCACAGAGCGTTTTGGACTTGGGCTCTAGAGTCTTTTTATCACCTGGATCTACTTCAACCCACACCCTAACTGGGGAATCATCCTTCCTTTTATGTCTCCAGGGTATCCATGTCAAATTATATCTTGAGGCCCTAAAAAGGTCTAGGTATTTCCCCCACCTTTTGTACAACTATTCTGGTAAATGGCTTGTGTTCCCCTTAGGGAAAGATTGGTGGAGTATTTTATTGTACGTGCTTGCTGCAGCATTGCAGGCTCTCCCTTAAACACGGCCACCTCAGAAAAATGTGTCACCATGTTCAGCCCCCACACCCAGGAGGAAAGGAATTAAGATCCACCTCTTTAAGGCAGAAGTATGAAAAACTTGGTAGGCAAACTTTAAACAAACAAAATGTCTGATTTTAGTTGTTTCAGAAAATATCCCAAAGGTACTCTTTAATATATGTACTCTCTATTATCCTGTTTGTTGTTTTATTTCTCCTAGAATTCATGGGAACAGCACAAATAAAGTAAACTCCTGACTTTTTTCTTTTTGGCTGGATATTACACTTTTTGTATGTTTGGAGTAGATATTATTTCCAGCAGGATCACCAGATTATTTCAGGTGGAAATCATCTATTTTAAAGTTAGGTACTCCAATAACCAGATCAATGTTTTAAAATTCTAGTTGTGAGGGTGTTTTTGTTATTGTTCATTTTATTTTTGTCAATCTCTCTGCAGCACACTTAGCCTACTAAACAGAGTCTCCAAGTAATGACCCAGCCATCTCTATATATATATTTTAAAACTTCATACTTAATTTTTGCTGTACTTGGTTGAAAACTGTTTGAGTTTATTAATTTTCTCCTTGTTTTAAACTATCACTTTCAAAGTGTTGTTTTGGTTATATTTTCCTGGTTCACTAAAACGTGAAATATACATGGAGATGATGGCTTAGGGGTGATGTAAATAATACTAATTTCAATTTAAGTGATTATTGTTTGCGTTACATAATTATCATCTCTGGGACTCTGTGGCCTTCACACAGTGAGGTCATCAATTCCTGGTGTTGATTGCTTTACATAATGAACTTTTTTTTCTGTATTTTGTTCTTAGAATCTAAGTGTGTAGGGGAAAGGAGATAAATGTTACTGAGGGTCTGAATTGTATATACTCACCGTAATTTTAAGTTACAGCTTTTTAGGCCTAAGCTTTTCATCCTATGAACACTTTTAAATATTACCCAGTGTAGTCATAGAAATATTTGAAGCTTAAAAATATGAGTCTGTTGATTTGTGGAGAATCATTTTGTATGTCTGTAAAAGTTTTTGTAAAATTTTTGAAATTAATCTTTATGAACCTAGAGTAGAAACTATGAAAAAGAGAGAAAACTTTTCATGTATTCTATATTAGGCCAATCTGACTACATTAATATTACTCAGTATTATTCAATGCTTGTAATATCCTGGGTTTTTAAAATTATATTTGTTCAAGTCTAAGGAATATTTGCAAATGTTTAAAAGATAAGATAGCATAAATTAATTAATTAATTTTAAAAAACAGCATAGACCCTTTAAAACAAAGGTACAAACTATGTCTTATTTCTGCCTGCTCCTACTCCCATCTCCCATAGCCTCCTTTAACTATTCCTAGTTTTATTTATTATTGTAGTTACCCTCACAATTATATGTACAGGTAGAATAATGCGATAGCTAATAGTGTGGAATCTGGAACTAAACTATTGGATTCAAATCCTGGCTTCCCCATTTATTAGCTTGACAACTCTGAGCATAACTTCTGGTGTCTCCATTTTGTCATCAAAAAATAGAGATGAAAGTATCAATCTTAAAAGTTCTAGTACTTTAAAATATTTTAGAATAGTGTTTGACATGTAGAATAGGTATTAGCTAGTCTTATTACCTCCAGATTTCTAAATACTATAGTTATATCACTATTTTTTTGAATTATGTATTTAGAATATTTTCTACTGATAAATGAAGATTTGACTCACATAACCCAACTTGTCTGGCTGCTCCCTGCAGTTATTTCTGTGTATATTCAGGGCATGATTCCCCAGGTTCTACTTTATTTTTCTGTCATTTCCTATCCCTTTATCGCTTTCCAGAAGTGTGTTGAAACCTTCCGTAAACTGAAGGTTCTTCTTTTGTTCATTTTGTTAGCTTTTAAATAATATGAAATATTGATAGATTATCCAGTATCTTGAGTTTACAAGCCATACTTTTTTTTTTTTTAAAGAAATCAAGAGTAAGATAGAAGGGTAAATGATGTGCTTTAATTTTTTTATTGATATATAATATTCACACATTTTTATGCATTTGTATGATTTTTTTACATGCATAGAATTTGTAATGATCAAGTCCGGGTATTTAGGGTATCCATCTTCTAGAACATTTATCATTTCTATACGTTGGGAACATTTCAAGTTCTCTCTTCTAGTCATTTCAAAATTGTTCGAATCGTTGTTAACTATAGTCATCCTACTCTGCTGTGGAATATTAGAACGTATTTTTTCTATCTAACTGTATTTTCGTCCCCATTAACCAACCCTTCTTCATCCCATCTCCTCCAAAGCCCTTCCCAGCTTCTGGTAATTATTATTCTACTCTCTACTATTGTGAGGTCAATATTTTTAGCTTTGACATATGAGTGAAAACATGCAATATTTGTCTTTCTCTGCTTGGCTTATTTCACTTAACATAAAAACCTCCAGTTCTATCCATGTTGCTGCAAATGACAGGATTTTATTCTTTTTTATGACTGATTAGCATTCCATTATGAATCTATATCATATTTCCTTTATCTGTTCATCTATGGATGGACAGTTAGGTTAATTCCATATCTTTGCTACTGTGAATAGTGCTGCAATAAACAGAGGGAATGCAAGTATTTCTTTGATCTACTAATTACGTTTCCTTTGGATAAATACCCAGTAGTGGGATTGCTAGGTTATATGGTAGTTCTATTTTTTCGCTTCATGAGAAATATCTATACCTGTATCCATAATAGGGAACTAATTTACATTCCTACCAACAGTGTACAAGAGTTCCCTTTTCACTGCACCCTCTTCAGCATGTTATTTTTTGTCTTTTTAGTAATAGCCATTCTAACTGGGGTAAGATAATAGTTCATTGTGGTTTTGACCTGCATTTCCTTGATGATTAGTAATGTTGAGAATTTTTTCATATTCATGTTGTCCACTTGTATGATTTTTTATAAATGTCTATTCATGTTTTTTGCTCAATTTTTAAGGAGATTATTTATTGTTTTGCATAGAGTTGCTTGAGTTTCTTGTATATTGTTTCTTATGTTTGTTTGTTTGTTTTTGAGGCGGAGTTTTACTCTTGTTACCCAGGCTGGAATCTAATGGCACAATCCTGGCTCACTGTAACCTCTGCCTCCTGGGTTCAAGAGATACTCTTGCCTCAGCCTCAGCTGGGATTACAGGTGCCCACCACCATGTCTGGCTAAATTTTGTATTTTTACTAGAGATGGGATTTCACCATGTTGGCCAGGCTGGTCTCAAACTCCTGAACTCAGGTGATCCACCCTCCTTGGCCTCCCACAGTGCTGTGATTATAGGCATGAGCCACCACTCCCGGCCAGTTTCTTGTTTATCCTGGATGTGAGTCCTTTGTCATATGAATAGTTTGCAAATATTTTATTCCATTCAACTGGTTGTCTCTTTATTCTGTTGATTGTTTTCTTCATCATGCAGAAGCTTTTAGTTTAATATAGTCCCATTTGTCTATTTTTGTTTTTGTTACTTGTGCTTTTGAAATCTTAGCCATAAGATCTACCTAGATCAATGTTGTGTAGTATGTTTTCCATCTTTTCTTCTGGTAGTTTTATAGTTTTGCCCATTTCGGGTTAATTTTTTTATATGATGAGAGATAGGGTCTAGTTTAAATTTTCAGCAAATGAGTATTTAGTTTCCCCAGCACCACTTATTGAAGAGAGTATCCTTTCCCCAATGTATGTTCCTGGTGCCTTTGTTGAAAATCAGTTGACCACAAACATGTGGATTGTTTTCTGCATTCCCCATTCTATTCTATTGGTCTATGTGTCCATTTTCATACCAATACCATGCTCTTTGGGTTACTATGGAGTTGTAATGTATTTTGAAGTCAAGTAGTGTGATGTCTCCAGCTTTGTTCATTTTGCTTAGGCTTGCTTTGGCTCTTTGGGCTCTTTTTTGGTTCCTACAAATTTTAGGGTATTTCTTCCTGTTTTTGTGAAAAGTGTTCATTGGCATTTTGATAGAGATTCTATTGAATTTGTAGAACTCTTTGGGCAGTGTGGTCATTTTAACAATATTAATTCCTTGGGTTCGTGAGCACAAGATGCCTTTCCACTTGTTTGTATCCTCTTTAATTTCTTTCATCAGTGTTTTATAGTTTTTCTTGCAGAGATCTTTAACCTCCTTGGTCATATTTATTACTAGTTATTTTATTATTTTTTATAGCTATTGTAAATAGGATTGTATTTTTATTTCTTTTTCAGTTTTATTATTACTAGTGTATAGAATGCTACAGATTTTTGTATATTGCTTTGTATCCTTAAACTTTACTAAATTTATCTGATTTAAGAGCTTTTTCATGGAGTCTTTAGCTTTTTCTAAATATAAGATTATCTCATATGCAAAGAGAGACAATTTGACTTCCTCTTTTCTAATTTGAATGCCTTTTATTTCTTTCTCCTTCTTGATTGTCCTGGCAAGAACTTCCAGTACTATGTTAAATAGGAGTAGTGGAAGTGGGCATCCTTGTTTTGGTCCAATTCTTAGAGGGAAAGCTTTCAGCTTTTGCCTATTCACTGTGATGTTAGCTGTGGGCTTTTCATGTATGGCCTTTATTATGTTAAAGTATGTTGCATCTCGACTTGATTCTTTGAGAGTTTTTATTATGAAAGGATGTCAAATTTTATGAAATCCTGCTTCTGCGTCTATTTTGAGGGGATCATGTGGTTTTTGTCCTTCATTCTGTTGATGTGATGTATTATATTTATTGATTGCATGTGTTGAACCATCTTTGTACTCTTGGGATAGATCCCACTTGATGATGGTGTACCATTATTTTTTATGGGCTGTTGGATTCAGTTTGTTAGTATTTAGTTGAGGAATTTTGCATATATGTTCATCAGAGATATTGGCCTGTAGTTTCCTTTGTGTGTGTGTGTGTACTTGTCTGGTTTGGGTATCAGGGTAATGCAGGCCTTACAGAATGAGTTAGGAAGAATTTCCTCCTCTTCAATTTTTTGGAATAGTTTGAGAACTGGTGTTAGTTCTTCTTTACAAGTTTGGTAGAATTTGAAAGGAATCTAGTCCTGGGATCTCCTTTGTTGGGAGACATTTTGTTACTGATTCAATCTTTTTACTTATTATTGATCTGTTTACTTTTATCTTTCTTCCAGATTCAAAACTGGTAGGTTGTACATATCAAGGAGTTTATATGATTTCCCTAGGTTTTCCAATTTGTGAACATAGAGGTAGGTATTCAGAGTAGTTTTTGATGATCGCTTGTTTTTCTGTCATACCAGTTATAATGTCTCCTTTTTCATTTCTGATTTTGTTTATTTAGATCTCTCTCTCTCTCTTTTTTTCTTGGCTAGTCGAGTCAGTGGTTTATCCATTTGGTTTATCTTTTCAAAATCCTAACTTCTCATTTTTTTAGACTCCATTTTGTTTAGCTCTGACCTTGTTTCTTCCTTCGATTTCTGAGTATGGCTTTTCTAGTTCTTTGAGGTGCGCCATTAGGCTGTTTACTTGAAACTTCTCTATTTATTTGATGTGAGCATTTATTACCACGTACTTTCCTTTTATCGCTGCTTTTGCTGTATCCTATAGGTTTGGGTATGTTGTATTTCCATTTTCATTTGTTTCAAATTTTATTTATTTTTTTCTTTATTTCTTCATTGACCCAGTGGTCATTCAGGAACATGCTGTTTAATTTCCATGTATCTGTAATTTCCAAAGTTCCTGTTTTTTACTGATTTCTAGTTCTACTTCATTATGCTCTGAGAAGATTTGTGGTATAATTTTGATTTTTTAAAATTTGTCGAGACTTGCTCTGTGTTCTAACATATGGTCTACCCTGAAGAATGTTCCCTTTGCTGATGAAAAGAATGTATATTCTGCAGATATTGAATAAAATGTTCTATAGATGTATTTTATCTTCATTTAGTCTAAAGTACAGTTTAAATATAATGTTTATTCATTAATTTTCTGTCTAGATAATCTATCTACTGCTGAGAGATCTCTCCCTTTAGATCTAATAATATTTGCTTTATATATCTAGGTGCTCCAGTGTTGGGTACATGTGTAATTAGAATTTTTATATCCTCTTTCTGAGCTTATCCCTTTATCATTATATAATGATCTTCTTTGTCTCTTTTGACTCTTTTTAACCTATAATCTGTTTTACTTGATGTAAATATAGCTACTCCTCCTTGCTGTTTGCATGGAATATCATTTTTTCTTTTCTTTTTTTTTTTTTCTTGAGATGGAGTCTCACTCTGTCACCCAGGCTGGAGTGCAGTGGCTGGATCTCAGCTCACTGCAAGCTCTGCCTCCCGGGTTTACGCCATTCTCCTGCCTCAGCCTCCCGAGTAGCTGGGACTACGAGCGCCCACCACCTCGCCCGGCTAGTTTTTTGTATTTTTTAGTAGAGACGGGGTTTCACCGTGTTAGCCAGGATGGTCTTGATCTCTGACCTCGTGATCCGCCCTTCTCGGCCTCCCAAAGTGCTGGGATTACAGGCTTGAGCCACCGTGCCCGGCGGAATATCATTTTTTCAAATCCCTTTACTTTATCTATATATATCTTTACAGTTGAAGTGAGTTTATTGTAAGCAGCACATAGTTGGGCCATGTTAAAAAATACATTCAGCCTATCTGTATCTTTTAAGTGGCAAATGTAATCTATTTACATTCATGGTTATAACTGATGTGTGAGGACGTATTCCTGTCATTTTATTCATTGTTTTCTGGTTGTTTTGTGTATCTTTGTTCCTTTCTTTCTGTTTTATTGTTTATGATTGTGATTTGATGGTTTTCTGCAGTGGTAACAATTGGACCTTTGTCTTCCTCATTTGTGTGTCGTCTGTTCGGTAGGCAGCATGCTCAGGCATTGTGGTAAGTAGTGCCAGGCTGGGAGGGCCAGTCTTCAGAACTCCCAGTGGTGTGCACAGGTGGAGGCTGTGATATGCAGGGTAAAGTTATTCCCAGGACCCCAGCAGAGTGCTCAGGTGGTGGCAGCAGTGGTGGCAGTGGGTAGGGAGAGCCTTTCCTCAGGGTACATACAAGTACACTCTGGCCCTGCTGCTGGGGTAGTGGGGCAGGGTTGTTATTGGTGATAGCAACCATCAACAGGCAGTTCTCAAGTTTCAGGGAGCATATGCTTCATCCTCTAGCAGTGGTGGAAATGGTGGCAGCTGGGAGAGCAAGTTTCCAGGGTATATGCAAGTGCCTTGCAGCCCTGCTGATGGGGAGATAGGGTTTTCATCAGGGGTACCAGTCCCAGGCAGGCAGCATACAGGCTCTAGAAGAGTATGCGCTTCGGTTCCCTTTCTCTAAGGGTCAGTATCCCAGTGTACTACACTGTTCGTTACATGGGGTGCAGGACACTGTGTGTGCCAGAACACTAGAGACCCTGATGCTATGCTGGATCCAAACATCATTGCACCACTGCATCCTTGTAGGTGGATGTGGGGAGGTGTTATTTGGGCTCCAGGGGAGTGGAGATGCAGAGACTGTTGACCCCCATGGCAAGATGCAGCCTGGGGGAGGTTGGGCTTTCAAATGGTGTTGTGCTGCAACTGCTTAAGACTCCAGAGGTGTGTGGGACCCAGCCTGTGCTCCCTCTATGAAGCAATCCTGTTGTATGGTCTCCAGGAAGCTCCCTATGCTAGTCTCAGGGCCTGTGAGGGTCAGGGGCCTCTCTCACGTCTAGGGTTGCAGAATTCTGCAATAGGAGTGTGGACTGCTGCAGATCTCTCACTTATACTTTCCCTGCACTAGGGATCCTCTTTGAGCTCCCAGCCAGTCACAGGTAAGCTGGCTGTCTCACTTCCATCTCCTTCCATGTCTCACATATTTCTTGTCACTTCTCTGTTGAATTCCAGTGTCACTATTAAATACTCTACTCAAAGTACAATTGTCTTCTTGCTGTTTTTGTTCTTCTTTGTGGAGGAGATGAATGCTAGATGCCTCTCTTCAGCCATCTTGAGGCCCTTTCAATGTGTAATTTTAAGTGAATAGGGAAAGATAGAAAAAGTTGTGCAAAATTACATTAAAAGTAATTTAAAGTAATTTTGATGCTCAACTTCCATATGTAAAATGAAGTGGTTGAACAAGATGACTTCTAAGATCCTTCAAACTGGAACATTCCATCATTATAAAATGGGGGTTATTTTCCTTATAAACCTCTACTTTTTTTTCGTTAACTATGGTGGCCTAATCAGTTTCAATAAAGCACAGTCTCTGCATACTGCTTTTCCTTTTGTTTCCTTACTAGTATTCATGTCTGTACACTAAATTTGAAAGATAACATAGCCTCCTACACTAGTATCTTAGCTGAGTCCCTTGCTTCCACTCTTTCTCTTATATTGTGCTACTTTGAAATTGCTTCCAAACACTCATTGGATAAAATCATAACTCTTACCATGGCCTACAAACCTTTTCTAATCTGACTTGACTTTCTTCTATTTCATCTCCTATCAATCTCTTCTTCTTTACTACATCCTCATAATACTCATCATCTTAGTCTTTAATATCCAAAGCTTTTCCAAAGGTTTCCAAAAGCCTTCTCCTGCGTATTAACACTTGTAGTGTCCTCTGCCTAGAATGGTCTCCCAGATCTTTCTAATTGCCTGTTGAATCATGATGACTTATTAAGACAGATGATTTACTTTGTATTAAAGAATATTCTTAAGATAATTCTAAAACCATGCTTAATGCTTTATATTATTCAGTAATGTTTATACAAATTAAATCAATTTGTATTTTAAATTAACAAACCATACCTTCAGTGATGGTCACCACCCAACCATATCCACTTATGTACTACATACATATTAATTATTCCAACTGTGTTTTTACTTTTCTAATACTTCTATTCTTCTAGCCATTTTTAGTGGTTTCTCCTGAATTAAGTTATCCAGATTTTATTTAGTATAGAAGAACCCAAATTTCAAAGGCAGGACAATGAATATGATTAATAGTGTCCATAAAGAAGTTCCTTTATAAGACATTAATTTTCTGCTCACTAATATTTGTTGCAACCTAAGTTTTTTAAAAATAACAAAACACTGGTGATATATAGTATGAGTTTTACCAAAAGCTTATTAGTTGGCAGAAATAAATGTGATAGGTTCCATATTATACTTAGGGAGATGCACTTTACATTAAAACAAAAGTTAATAACAATATATTCTATCCTTGGAAAATGCAAAAGAGTGGATATTAAGTGTTCTCACCATAAAATAATCATGTGAGACATGGTGCATGTTAATTAGCTAGACTGAGCCATTCCACAGTGTGTGTGTGTGTGTGTGTGTGTGTGTGCGCGCGCGTGCATGTGCATGTGTGTATATATATATGCAACTTGATGTGCATCATATGCAATGTGATGTTTTGAAGTATATTGATATATATGATATATATCAATATATATATTCATGTTGCACATAATATATATAATATCTGTCATTTTAAAACAAACAAAATTGAGAAAATATTTAAAAGTAAAACCAACAAAACTCAAAAACCTATGCCACTATTATTGTTTCCTTTATATCATTAAATTGTTTTGGTTTTATAGTGTCATCTGTTCAGTTTAAAATGCTTCTAGGTCACATCAAATAATAGTATCAGAATATTAGGAGGAGTGTTTATTCAGTTTTAGTTTCAAAGCTTAGAACAGAAGACACGCATTGTACTGCAGGTCAATATCAGGGAGATCAGGTTGAATCAAGATGACAATAATAGAAAAGGCTGGTGGAATTAAGGATCCAAACTGTAGGGCTCTCTGTAGGCATAAGGCAAGACGTGAAAATGGATATCCTGGAAGCAACTGAAATTTCAGGTTATCAATAATTGTAGAAAGGACAGAAATGCACAAAGATTGAAGAAAGTAGTGAAGCTCAGGAATGGGCAACGGGAGTTAGATCTTAATAAACATGACAGTGAGAAGTTTGGACCCCATTATCAAGAAAGAGGGGGACTCTTTACATTCATTGTGGAAAGGAGCCTGAGTTTACAAGGGGAAGAAAGAAGGAGCCCTTGAGTTATGGGTGATTGGTGAACATTTCATTACTCTCTGGGAGATTTACTAAGTCCTTATCTCCTAACCACCTGGCAGGAGTTAGCAGCAATAGGGCTCAGAGTAGGTGCCTTCAATGTCAGTGGGTATGTTTGCAGTAAATATGACCTTACAGTCACAAAACAAAGAGTGCAAAGGAGGCCCCATTTCTTTATATTAACTCTAATTATATTCTGAGTACCCACGCCCCTGGGCTGGAGGTTAATTCAATCTCTGTGATCGTGAAGGTTCTCTTCCTTCCTGTCCAAGTCATGGACAAGTCCTGAAGTTTAATCTACACTTAAGCCCCTGGAGGCTGCTCTAGTCTACATTTCTCACTGATGGTTATTAAATGTTCAATGACCAAGTCTTCTTGGTGCTCTTGAGTTTATGGAATTCTGTCGCTTCAAAAATCCTTTATTGAAACCAAGAATTTTGATGCTTCTCAAGGTTTAGCTTGAAACCATTTTGATCCTACCACTTCCCCAAGGGTAATGAAGCTAGAGGAAGGTTTTCTTTTGGGGCCTTTTGGAGTCCTGCCCCTCCACCCTCCACCAAAGTCAACTTCTCCCCTTTCCTCTTCATGATATCAGGAATGTTTTCTCTTTGAGAGACGGCAGTGCTCTTTTCTTGCTGAAGACTTTCTCAACCAAGTTTCTCATCTGATCCACAAAACAATTCTCCAAAAGACAGTGTAGTAGAAATACCATTCTAGATGTATAAGAAAGAAATTATTGCACATAATGGATGAAAACAAAGGCTTGATTTTCTCGTGCAACCTCAGGACACTGTGTGTGCCAGAGCACTAGAGATAAAACCTAATGGTCTTTTTCAGGTGAACAAAGACTATTAGAGATCTGGTGGTTTCTTCCTTTACATCACACTATCTGCGCACGTCACAGGGCCACACATTGATGGAAGACCCAGGACTATGCTTTTCCATTTTAAATCAGTTTCCGCCATCTTGGCAGCCTGCTTTCAGGGAGTCTGAAGTAGTGCCATCTCTCTGGCTTTCCAAAAGTCTTCAGCAGCATTCAGAGACTTAACTGTCCAACTGATAGGCCTGAGGCTATGATTATAAAGTTGTTTCCATAAGTGCGAGACACCACTACCTGCTCCTGTGGTTCTTTTATCTTCTGTTCCTTCTGTAATGTGTCTCCCCTTATTAGCGGGAACCTGGGTCTTTGTCATCTTACCAGTCTCATGTCTCCTTCCTAGAAGCTGGAGATTGTCCCCACAATTCTCACTCTTAAAAATATTCCATACTTTTAACATTTTTCTCCAGGTCATTAGCATCACTTTTTCAGTGAGCATTAGCTTTTACAAAAGACAGTAAGAGCAGTTGGCCTCAGGCAGCTTCTGTTTTTATCCCCTAAAAATGAATGGTTTTGACAAGAAATTTCAAAGCTCTTAGTATCTACTTGGAAGAGGGATAAAAGGAGATACAGAAGGGACAGATACAAACTAATATCTCAGAAAATTCTTTTTCTACAAAATTTGGAGCTTCATACAGGCAAGGAAAAGAGAATATGCTATTCTGTGACCAGGATTTCTGGTCCAGGCCAGTAATGGACCAGGATTTCTGAGCCTGTGATGATAGCACAGAGAGTTCTGAGTCCTTCCATCACTGTGCCTGATGCCAGAGGGCAAATGTTAGAAAATCAGCCAAGGTGATTTACAGGTCAAAGTATTATAGTGTGTCTGAGTCTAAGAATTAAAGCTAGTGCTCCTAAGAGAAAAATTTGAGTTTAAGAACCCAGTAAAACAGATGTCAGAATATTAACAGTATGGTATAGTTGGTTGGAACAAAAAAATTCCAGAGATATAAGTTTAGTGCTGATGAGGGCAGCAATCCCATTTTCTGTTTTTATTATGGAAAAATTTTTGAAAAGCCCAAGAAGAAGGGAGCCTACTGTGCATTTGTGTCTTGATTTCATAGGGTTCAGAAAAGCAAGTTACCCCATTTGGTTGCAATGTAGGCCCCTGATACCAGGTATATCACAGTAGGTATCAAACATGTAGGTGTGAATGGAGTTGTGAATCCCAGGATGGGATGTACCAAAGAGTAAGGAAGATCTGACTGGTAGATACCAGTCTCTAGGCTTGCTGTCTTCTATGAGCCTAACAACAGTCCCTACCATCAACTCGCACAAGAAATACTCAAGAGTATTTGGTTTGATTGGTATTCATTGGATTAAATAAAATATTCCAAATGAGGTGGTCTATGTAAAGCCTTCACATCTGGTGCAAACAGATAATCAATATTCTTATATTAGGCATAGAATGTATTAGAGAATATGCAAAGCAGCTCTCTAAGGCCTTGTTAGGAGAAAATAAGTTCAGGAACTTTAGTTCATTGAAAGTGATTTTTCTGGTACAGAATCTAATACCTAGAAGGATTTATGAAGACAAAATTATGGACCCCAGTACTCAAAACCAGAGTATCAAAGTAAAAGCAACATCAGCAGCAAGGCCTATTATAGAGGCAGCATAATTGCTCCTTGATCCAGAACATGAGACACTCCTGTGACTTAGAGGTGTGAGCCAGCCCAGTTCAGTATATTGCAAATGACTGAGCCTCTGATGAAATAAGTAGTCCCAGCTCCAAATGCTAGGGGGACACCGTGTGTGAGAACCTGGAGAACCAATCTAGTCACATACAGTTATTTCAAGGAGGATGGAGAGTATCGTTTGGAGCTTAAGAGTGTTGATATGCCAATTTAAAAATAGGCTTGTCTTACACCAAAAATATCTGGATTCCAAAAGGAATGTGATTTTACTTCTAATCAGAAAAACTTGACGGTAAAGAGAAACACACATGTACTCATGCACAATGGCAGCTATGCTTCTGATAATAAAGTCCATAAAAACTTTTTTAACTGAGTTTTTTAATGTCATTAACCAAGATAAGTGAACACAATGTCGAACTCTCAAAAGAATATGTTCTTACAAATTATCTTCCCAGACAGTTACATTGAATACATTTATCTTACACAAAAGTTGCTCAATAGAAATGTTGGGGCATATATAGAGGGCTGCATTAAAATGAGGAAGTAACAACCTCATCTTTAGAGTATTTTAACTTTTACACAGCCACGTTTGTTCATTTATACAGATGTGGAATCATGGATTGTCATCTAGCAAAAGAGACAATATTTTCATTTATCCATTTATTCTAGAAATACGCAGCACATTTTATATTCCAGGCATGGAGAGTACAAGAATTATAATCTATATTTTTGGCCTTTAAGAATTTCACAATCTGGTGGAAAAAAACAGGCACAGAGAGAGAGTAGCATTAACACAAAATAGCATGACAACTGCAGGAACAGAAATACGCACAGGAAGCATTCAGGACAGGAAGGTCCCAGTTTTAGGGGTCCAGGAAGACACCTTTTAGGAAGTAACACTTGAGTCTAGAGGGCTAAGTAGGACTAAAGCTGGGAAACTAAAGACTCCTTTGCACATCAAAGCATTATTTATAGAAAACAGCAAAATAGCAAACATATTTGTATTGTTTTATTCAATATTAATATTACTAAACTGAAGTCTCTTCACACAACAAATATTCACAGGTGGTTATTACAGGCAATAAACCATGCTAAGTGATGTTTTAACTATTCCAAATTAAAACTGTTAAAACATATCAATTATTGCTTGGAAAACAGAGTCTCTAAGGGCTCAATCTAACACTAAAACTTGGTCATAAATATATAAAGTCACACACTTACTAGAATTACAGAATATTTAACATTGAAAAGAATATAGCAGAAGCAGCAATGAAATGTATGTATTTTGCCATCGTGTTCACTTATCCCAGTTAACCACATTAAAAAAAAATACACATACAATCTAAAGGGTTTGAAAGAGCCTCATCGAATAATGAAGTTTATGATGGCTTTAGCCAAACAAAATAAACCTACAGGTAACAATAAAATAATTTTCAAGTTCTTCCAAATAAATAGCAGAATACGTCAGCCACCCATGAAGAACATCTTAAAACCACATGGTTCCATTAAAACAGAAAACATTCCAAAATGTGTGGATCTCGATAATATGGGTTAAAATAGTTAAAATATAAGTCATATATAATGCTCAAAATGTAACTGAATGTCTTAGTTAATAGAATGTAAGTAAAATGAAATTTACACAAAATTAATTTACCCCCTTCAAATCAAGAATATGTAATTTGTAATATTCTATTGAGAACTGTGAGGCAAATATATAATTTTTACTGAAAGTAGTTCTCCTACCCCTGTGCCTGCCTTGCCCCTATTCCCACTCAACACAGACCTTAAAAAAAGTTTCCTGGATTTGGGCCTGGGCTACATCAGGCTTTAAATATTAGACAACCCAAGGAAGCCTGAATGCAGAGTATAGAGTGACATTGTGTCTTCTGTGTGACTGGTTTCCTTCTTTGCATTGTAATTCCAGCTCTGTACTTTCCTGCTTTGAAATCTTACCTTCCCAGCTTCTTCTCACACTGTTCTCTTTGATCACTTTTTTTGGTCATTAACACCTGATCTCAGGCCCTTTGTCTTCCTTTGAATTGAGCAGTATAGTGCTATAATAATTTAAAACATGGCTTTAGCTATGAAATAAAGAGAGCCCTTTCTCCAAATAAAACTGAGCCTTAACATACTAATATCTCTATGACCCATGATTAAGTTTTACCTACCATAAAAATTAAATAAACAGTGTAAGTGTTTCTTTTCAAATGAAGGAACAAATGGAAACGACTCAAGAGCTCCTTTTCATGGGACAGGGAAAGGCCAATAGTAAAATAGTGAAATTTCACGAGAATGGGAGGCAAGGAAGTCAGAATAGACTTCCATTTATTTCGGATTTTTGCCTAGGAAGAGCCCTGGGTGTTTGAGTCTTGCAAGGCTTTCATTCTGGGTGTTCACAGCTGTACTGAACTCCTGCTCGGTCCCAAGCTTTATTACAGGCACTGGGTCATGCCACAGTGAACAAGACTGCAAGATCAGCAGGCCAAATATGTTTATTTCCGTTTAACAGAAAAGAGAACACAGGGAGCTTGTGCAAGTGAGGTTCCTAAGGTTCTTGGGGATGGTTTTGACAGAACTGCATCAAGAATGAACTTGTCATTTCTGAAAGCATGGATAAACCTGGAGGGAAAATTTTTTTTTTTTTTTTTTTTTGAGACAGAGTCTCGCTCTGTTGTCCAGGCTGGAGTGCAATGGCTCCATCTCAGCTCACTGCAACCTCCATCTTCCAGGTTCAAGCAATTCTCCTGCCTCAGCCTCCCTAGTAGCTGGGACTACAGGCAAGCACCACCATGCCCAGCTAATTTTTTATATTTTTAGTAAAGATGGGGTTTCACCATGCTGGCCAGGCTAGTCTCAAACTCCTGACCACGTGATCCACCTGCCTCGGCCTCCCAAAGTGCTGGGATTACAGGCGTGAGACACCATGCCCGGCCGAGAATTGTTAAATAAAATAAGCCAGACACAGAAAGACCAATACTGCACAATCTTACTTATATGTGGAATCTTAAAAAGTTGAACTCAGAAGTAGAGAGAGTAGAAGGGTGGTTACCAGCGGGCTGGTAACCCCTCTTGGGTGGTTAGGAAGAGGGCTTGGAGTTCTTGGTTAAAAGATACAAAGTGTCAGTTAGACAGGGGGAATGTTTGGGACTTACATTATATACCATGTGGACGATAGTTAATAACAATGTATTGTATTTTTGAAAACTGCCCAGAGAGTAGATTTTGAGGGTTCTCACCACAAAAAATGGATAAGTATGTGCAGTGATTGATATGTTAATAGGCCAGATTTAATCATTCCCCAATGTATAAATATATTAAAACATCATGTTGTACCTTATACATATATAAAATTAAAAAATAATACTTCACTATATACAACAAAAAATAGAATTCAGAATTTCTCATTGCTCTTTGTGAACAGGAACTACAATTTAGACCTTAGACCTATGATTTTTATAAGACATTGTCATATCTTCTTCCATCTTGTATCCATTTATCTTTGCTTCTGTTACTGCTTCACCATTTTTCTCTATCCTTTCCTCTATTTTCCAGCACTTTTTGCACTTTGCTGCTGATATTGTATGTGTTGCTCAATTATTTTAAATACATAGACCCAGTCAGAAATTCCCATGGTAATCTCTACCCTAAGCATGTTGGCCACAATGCCAGGAAGGCAGGAGGTGTGTCAGCACATTACATAAGTGCCTTGATCATGTAATCAGATACTGTGGTACAGGACAAAGTGAATAGAGGAAGCTCAAGGAACAGGCAAAGTAAAGGGGAAAAGAGGAAATGAACAGAACAGCTACCACATTGCACTGGAAGCCCAATAGATACAACCATGCTGTTATAGTTTGCTGATACAAAGAGGTTTCAATAAAATTCCGAATCTAATCATGTCAGAAGTTATTAGGCCACTTGATCCATGATCAAAAGTAAGAAATAGATAGGTATTTTGCAACCCAGAGCACGCACCCTGAATTTAGGGTGTGTGTGTGTAGGTGCAGGGGGGTTGTCTGGTGAATTCATTGATATTGTTTGTACTTCATTTTTTTCTGAAATTCATTGCAGGTTTTGTCTCAAATAATTATAGGAGGATTGGGAAAGTCTGAGAATGTTCTTTCATACAATCTCTGAAATGTCACTTTTTAAAAATTGAAAGGAAGGGGTTCCCCATTCATACTGGATTTTTCCTATTTTATGCACCATTGTCTTCTGATCACCTCCAAAATCACCTTCACTTAAGTTGACATATTTGGCAAAAAATGAGTGATCACTACACTCTACTTTTATGTACAATAAATATTACAAAATGACTGTGGTGAGGGACAGTTGAGATAAGCACTAAGTTCCCTCATCTGTCTCTCATCAAACAGCCTGAAGATTATGACATTTTAAAAAATAATCTCTGTTGTCAGAAGCTTTAATGTTATCAGTTATCTGTACCCAAGACTTTGTAAATAGTGTTAGTATTGCAAAAGGAGACATTTTGGGAATGAGGTCTACAAAACATGTCAGCATTCAGGATATAAGCTCATTCTGTTTATTTCCAGCTTGATTCCTCTAGGAAGGAAATGTATTTATTCTCTTTTCATTTACAGAATCCTCCAGATAAAAGACAATTGTTCGTGAATCATTCTGCTTGTTCTCTCCATCAAGTTCTTGGCCTTTGAAACTAGTTGTTTTTTTTATTTTATCAAAACTGTATAAATCTTGGATTTTGTAGATGATTCGGGAGAGGAAGGTACAAGAAGGAAAAAAACTGATCCAAATCTATGAAAGCAATGATTTGAAGTACTATTTTGTATAAGTTTGTAAGGAATCTTCAATTACTTAACCAACTGCCCCCAAATTGAATGAATACTAATTTTAAACTGAAGTAATACTCCTAAGATAGTTGTAAAAAACAGTTTGTGAGACAATGTCGGTTATATTTCTTATACTAACATATGTAAATAAACATTTGCATTTTTATTGCTATACTCTTACATAAACTAAAAGTGTAAATAGAACTCTAGCAGGTAACCTAAAGTGATATTTCCTTGGAATAATATTCAAACCATTGTCTTTATATTGTGCTTCTAGTCATGATTTTCCATTTTACATATTAATAGTTTTTGTTATTTTCTCTATAAAGTTGAACACAGTCTTTATAGATAATCAGGCAAATAATTAAAATGGAAAACATATCTATATAATTTATTCTGCTATCTAAGGATGATCACTCAATTTACCTTTGTATCTTTCTTTCCAGTGAGATACTTATTATTACTTGAGAGTGGCACTTTGCAAAGAGCAACTGTTGCATAGCATCAAAAAATTTAAAAAAAAAAAAAAAAATTGGCCAGGCGCTGTGGCTCACGTCTGTAATCCTAACACTTTGGGAGGCCAAGGTGGGTGGATCACCTGAGGTCAGGAGTTTGAGACCTGCCTGCCTGCCTGACCAACACACAGAAACCCTGTCTCTACTAAAAATACAAAATTAGCCAGGCGTGGTGGTGCATGCTTGTAATCCCAGCTATTCAGGAGGCTGAGGCAGGAGAATTGCTTGAACCCGTGAGGCGGAAGTTGCAGTGAGCCAAGATTGCACCACTGCACTCCAGCCTAGGCAACAAGAGCAAAACTGTCTTCAAATAATAATAATAATAATTTAAAAAATAAATGTTATTAAAATTTTTAAGGGATCATAGATTTAACGTAGTTGTACTTCCTAAATTGATCATGACAGTCTAATCCTCTTCATTCATTTAGGCTTCAATTCTACTGGATTTACTTTTTTATTTGGGGTGGGGGGAGAATTTTTCTGATTTTCCAAATACCTTTTGTTATATTGCATTTTGTCTGCTATACCTAGATATTGATGAGAGAAAATATCTGCAGAGCATAGTAAAAAAACTTTGATTCGAAATTCAGGCCTTTTGTGCCTCTCAAGTTCAAATTTATATAATGATGAGTTCAAGGCCAAGTTTAGAATCCATATAATTACAATCTAACCTTTCAGGGCCCAGGAGTCTAACACCTTTTGTTCATATATGAGAAAATGTGACTTGGGTGTGGTGGGTCACACCTGTAATCCCAGTGACACAGGAGGCTGAGGCAGGAGGATTGCTTGAGCCCAGGAGTTTGAGACCAGCCTGGGCAACATAGTGAGACCCCATATTTACATAGCAGTAAAAATAAAACTTAGCTAAGCATGGTGGCACATCATGTCTGTAATTTCAGTGATGGGAGTCTGAGGTGGGAGGATCACTTGAGCCTAAGAGGTCGCGGCTACAGTGAGCTATGATTGCACCACTGCACTCTAGCCTGAGTGACAGAGTGAACCCTGTCTGAAAAAACAAAATGGGGTCTTTAATCTCAAAGGTTAATTAAGGCAGCTGAGTGTTGAGAAGTCATTTGAGTGGCAGTGTTTGGAAAATATCTGACAGTGTATGACAGATTCATGGATAATCTATTAGACGATTATTCCCCATTCAGAACTGAAGTTTTAAGGGTAAAAACAGCTGATTACCAAGATAAGGAAGGATATTATAATCAAACAACATTTTGACATTTGGTGTCACTTGGTCTGAGAACAAGGATAAAGAATAATACCTGGATGATAAATAAGATAGTTTCCTCATCTAGTCAATAACCTGCACTGTAGTGCTCTTCACCTAAGAGATTTAATGAGGCTTAAGTGAAATGGTTAATGTGTTAGCTCTCTGACTGCTAATCAAATATATTATTGGGTACTTACTACTAAGCACAATGATGACTGCAAAGCCATAATCATTTCTCTCCAGGGGCTTCTAATTTAGTGGCTAATGAGAACTATAAGCTGTAAGGGAGGCATAGAAGTAGTGGTGATACAAGAATAGGTATAAACTGAACAATGAGGAGACATAAGCCTTAAGTTATGCTTTGGACATAAAAACTCAATGTGGTCAAAAGACCAAGAGTCTGATGGAGTCGGCTTCTAATTGCTGTAGAATCCTGAGCAAAGCATTTAGCTTTATGGGTGACTTGAGGTGGCTCTATTTATTAATTTGGATTTGTTTTTAATTAATTACTTTATGCATGTGTGTGTCAGTCTGATTTTCATAATCACAACTCATCCAAGGATTTTCTCAAAAGTCAGACTTACCTAGAATATCTGTACCAATGAACTCATGAAGAATGGCTCAACGTTGGAGAGAATGCTGAGATCTAAGGGAAAAGATACAACAGATCAAAAGAAATTATTATGAACAGTTATATGCTAGCAATTTGCAAAAACCTAGATGAAATAGATAAATTACTGAACATGTGCAAGCTTCCAATATTGAATTATTAAGAAACAGAAAATCTGAACACATCTCTCAATTGCCTGTACTGGTACCTAGAAATGTATTTTATTGCATTACGTATTGAAACAATTCATTCGGTCAATTTCATGGAAAGCCTTCAATGTGACAGGCCCTAAGATGGACAAGGGTAAACTGGCTAACACTGAGTCATGACCTGCAAATAACTATGCCAAACCTCCAAGGGAATTTATATTGTAATGTGCCAAAGCTTCTATTTAGCATTAAGGCAATGGAATAGAGTTTTTATTTGAGCTATCATCAAGAAAAGTAGATGTGACCGTTTTGGACACGGTGTTGTATATGATCTCTTTGATCCTGCAGATGTTTTAACACTACAATTAGCACATAGTAGCTAAATAAATTCAATCAGTTCTGTGTTGTGAATTGGCATGCATGTAATACAAACATAAAATTTAGCGAGTGTTTTTTCCTAGTGACCTCTGACCTTGGTCATTGCAATTCTTATCTCATCTCTGATTTAGCCTCCAAATTCCAATATTCAAATATCTGTTTATATCATGTCTGTCCTCTATGTTAAGGTCTTTAGATTGAATGTCTAAAAGTGATTTACTGCCAAAATGGCAAAATGTGGATAAACATTGAAGCTGAGGTATGATCACCTGGGCTCATTATACCGTTATCTCTACTCTCTTAAATGTCCACAACATAAAGTCAAAAGACAAAAAATAATAATAAAAGATATTTTAGATATTGTCTTTATGAACAAAATGAGTATAAAGTTGACTTTTAACTGTACCGGAAGAAAAGTTTACAGAAAGACTGAGCAGGCCTAACTGTATCTGCTGTCGATCAAAAACACAAGTATCACAAATATTTTCTGCTTTACGAATTTTGCTTGCATTTAACAATCAATCTCCTATGTTTCTAAGTTTCCTGGAAGGGGTAATGTCATATTAACCTTAATCCAGAGTTAGACCTTGAAATCTTAGCTGCTTAAATCACTCATTGCTATATTGTGGTCATTGTTATTAACTTAAAATTCAAATCCCACAGGTCTGTGTTTCATTTTTAGCACATCACTTCTGGTAGGGACCAGATGTTTCCTTTAGACTAGATTATGGCTTCTTATTTGCTTCTCTTTTTTATCTTAAAATTTATACCTACCAATAGCTTCCATGCGGTCATTTGCAGGGCATTACAGTATAGAGTCCTTGAACTGGCAGCTTGGAATAATGTCTTAAGGACAAGGAAGGAAGCTCTAAGGGAATAGTGTGGAAAGGGAAAGAGAAGGACACAAACAGTATATGGAGATACCAGATGAAGCTAAGAAAAAAATAGACAGCACACTCCAAACTTGCTTAATTGTGATCTCCATGCAAAGAAAGAAAAAAAAAAAAAAAGTCTATGGGAAACATTCCAATTTGCATTGTAAGTGTAGCTTAGTATTCAGGTAAACTTTTAATAATTGTCTCTAAAATATAGCTGAGTATTTCCATGGCTTAATACTCTCCTTGTATTATTAAGTTTTTCTATTATGTATCATTTAAGGGGAAAAGCAAAAACACAGACAATGTTATTCACTGTACTTCTTTTGATGTAAACAAAACAAAATATATAACTTCTAGATAAAAAGCAAACTGAAAGTATTAGTGAAAGTCCCCAACCTTAATTTTAAGAGTTTCCAAAATTGCTTACAAGTGTGTTCTGTAATGCAAAAGATGTTCAAGTTTATGGATCAATTAAGACATTAAGGTAATAAACCAGAATTAAAACCAAGTATTAGCATATACTTTACATATTAATTTTGGTCAGAAATATTCCATCAAAGATTAAAATTTTGTATCACATCTACAAACAGAAAGGCAAGGGTTAATGTCACTAACCTGAGCTCACTTCTTTCAGGAATCTATGACTACAGTCCCTAATTTTGATAATATATCAAACAAGTATGAACAGAAAATGTGTAAGTTTTCTTTGTCATCTAAGAGACTATAGCAATGAGTTATTAAATGGCTATTTGAAATGTATCTCACACACAATTATAAAAATATCTTGTTATATAATATTATTAGGTCTTAGGTTTTTTGCTAAAAATGTTTCAATTTTGATAGAGATGAAATCTCTTCTCTTATGCCCTCATATTTATGACTGATTTCTGGCTATATGTTGTGTCACCTCCTGAACCATGGATATGACCACTGATTATGATCTGAATTTGGTAATAAGATACATGAACATGACATGCCACCCCTTATCTTCCTCTAATTGTAAATTGTTATGAAGAATATACAATATTTGCTAAAATAAAAGTATTTCTTAGAGGTACCTAGATCATAACCCCAAAATAGTATGGCAAAACATATTCAATTTATAAACTTAGAGTTCCAAGGTAAAGCATACAGATCTGGCAATTTAATGCCAATTTGTGAATAAGGAAATGGGAGATCATGGAAAATAATGAATTGCAAAGTTTAAAATAATAATAATAGAAACATCAAGGCAAAAGATACCACAGATACCTTGAATATCATTGTAAGGTTCTTTTTTACAAATCTGGGACACTTAGGTTTTCAAGGACAGTTGGAAATAATGAAGCAATGAGGAATTATAAGCCAAGCTATGCCAAACATGAAGAGAATAAACCTTTGCACTAACCTTTCATACCTTTTCAGTGTCTTCCCAATTCTTACTGAATGGATACCTTGGCCAAGCATTTAACATTTCCTGTGATATTTCCTCAGTTTTCTTCTTTTTTTTTTTCCCCAAATTTGAAAATGATTTCCTACTTCTTGAGTTGGCAGAGCTTCAGGCAAACTTAATGCCTCTCTGCTTCATGTACATATCCCATATGTTTAAGGGCCTCCAAGTCTTTTTTTAAACCGTTTGCTCTGCCTAGAAGCTCATTTCTTTCCCTTTCCACATGTTCAAATCCTATCGATTTTTTCAAAGCTTTACATAATATCCTGTTATCTCTGCATTTCCTCATCTCATTCTGAGATGTCAAAGCAAATTATTTATGCATATCTTATGGTTTAATAATTAGCTACTTTCTATTATAACTCTCATCTGTCTACTATTATAATGCAGTTTTTCCCAACCACTGGTTTCCAATATTCAAGGATTAACAATAACAAAACTGGTAAATGTGTCTGTTTCCATTTCGATTTTAAAATCCATTCGGACTCTAACTGCTTAAAAAGGAAAACAGTTTGAGATCCTCTTAGTGGTTATCAAATGAGCACACATTCACCTTATCAAACTGAACAGTCCTAGCTGTAAGGAGACCTTCAAACTTTATTCAATTTTACATCGTTATTATTATTACTTTTAAAGTTATTTTAGATATCATTGGTTAAAGGTATTGGCAAATATAAGTATATTGAAAATCACAGTTGAAAGTAGAGAAATCTCTCTCTGTAAATTTACAACACCATCTTTATTGGATTTGAAAATTACATTCAGTTGATTTGTATTCCAACAAAGCAAGAAGTGTTGTCTGGTATTTCAAAACCAATTATCAAAAAGAAAATGTAGTATCGTGTATATATATACACACACACATATTTAATGTTTTATTTATTAGCATAAAAATAATTCACATGGATGGAGAAGTATATTTATTAAGCAAACTGCACCTTCTTTCTTACCTCATAATTAAGAAATTAAATACTAGAAATATGAAAAACAAAATAATACAATTTAAAATGTGAAATACAAAAATTCAAATAGCAATTAATAAAAGAAGTGTTTATCTATATTTGATGACCAAAAAGGTAGTTAAATTTCAGGTTACTTCTCACTATATATTTGGTTCTAAAACACAGTACATTAAAACTTAATTTATGTGTTAACACATTATGCTTTTATTAGCTGATTATTTTAGAGTAAAATTTATTTGTTAGTATGAAAAAATCAAATTTAGCTCTTCATCGGGGTATTATTAAAGAATACATAATCCTTAACAATTTATTAATATAATTAAAAATCTAACTTTATCTTATAATATTAAAATGAATAATATTTTTAAGAACTGGAGGGTTTACATAAATATAAAAATGGGCCACAGGTCAGAAAATGTTTGGAAATATTACTTGAAAATAAGAATAACAAAAACTAAATTAATAAATGCTTTATGCTTACTGAGAAATGTAATATATCAACCAATAAATAGATAAGTAAACACATAAAGTGGAAGGAGAAAATAGCCCCTGAGGTCATCCTCTAGAAGTTGAGGACAACATCTGGCTGATAGCCAGCAACGAAGGAGAACCTGTCTTACTGCCGTAAGGAACTCAATTCTGTCAACAATCTTGTGAACTTAAAAGGGACCCCAAGTGGCAAATCAGAATTCAACTCAACCAAAACTTTGATTTTAGTCTTGTGAGACACTGAGAAGAGAATCCAGCCATTCCATGCTCAACTTCTGACACACAGAACTATGAGGTAATTAATGGGTATGACTTTAAACCATTCAGTTTTTGGTAATTTGTTATGCAGCGACAGAAAATGAATACATTAGGGGTGCTATTTTATTTTTTTTGCTATTCATTCCTATCATTTTATGTATCATGACAAACAATTTTTTTTTTTTTTTGAGACTGTTGCCCAGGCTGGAGTACAGTGGCACGATCTCAGCTCTCAGCAAACTCCGCCTCCCGGGTTCACGCCATTGTCCTGCCTCAGCCTCCCGAGTAGCTGGAACTACAGGCACCCACCACCACGCCTGGCTAATTTTTTGTATTTTTAGTAGAGACGGGGTTTCACCGTGTTAGCCAGGATGGTCTCGATCTCCTGACCTCGTGATCCACCCGCCTCGGCCTCCCAAAGTGCTGGGATTACAGGCGTGAGCCACTGTGCTCGGCCAACAAACAATTTTAAGCTATGTATGGGACTATAGATTTTTCATTCCTCACAGATATTATTTCATAGAATTAAAGTTCATCATTAAACTGTAAACATTTTTCATTGTAAATTAATGTGAAAAGTAAATATATGAGAAATAGTTTATTCAACTGGCCAACAGATATTTCTGGTGTGTTTTCTATGTGCTGAGTAGTCTTCTAAGCAGTGTGGATATGGCAGTGAACAAGACAGTAAAACTTCCCTGGCCTCAAGGAGCTTACATTTTCATGTGAAAGATATTAAAGATTTTTAAAATACCAGACAAACTAATGTGCAATAAAATGAGGTAACATAAATAAATAAATGCAATAAAGTGGGTTAGATGATAGAGTGTGATGACAGGTTATTTGAAATAGTAGCTAAATGAAGACAGAGAGCAGAACAGGCACACAAGTGTATGAGTGCAAAGGATTCTAAGTAGACTGAACAGCCAGTGCAAGGTCCACAGGCGGAATATAGTTTGGCATTTTCCAGAAGGGGCTGTGTATTTTGGTAGAGTACATGAAGTGAAATATGGTAAAAGATAAGGCTGGAGAACTAATCAAGGGCCAAATCATGTGACGTATTATAGATTCTGAATATCTGAAGATAATCTCTACTTCTGAACCCTTTATTAGAATGCTTTGAAGACATTTAATATTTGAATATTTATCTTTTTCCCTTTTTTCAGACACTCTGTTGCCCAGGCTCAAGTGCAGTGACGCAGTCATAGCTCACTGCAGCCTTGACTTCCCGGGCTCAAGTGACCCTCCCATCTCAGCGTGCCAAGTAGCTGGAACTACAGGCACATGCCACTGCATCTGGCTAATTTTGTTTATTTTTTGTAGAGACAGGTCTCGCTATGTTGTCAGGGGAGCTGGTCTCAAACTCCTAGGCTCAAGAAATCCTCCTGCTTCAGCTTCCCAAAGTGCTGGGATTACAGGCATCAGCCACCGCACCCTGGCCTAATGTTTATCTTTTATAAAGACATACTTACTGAAGTTATCTTAGAGTTTAGTGTGTGAAGAAATATGATGTCTTCTGAAGGGCTGCTACATTTTCTTGTATCTGATGAGAGATTTGAAACACAAAGCAGTTGCTTTGTGGTCCTGGCTACCAGGAGACACCAAGCTTGAGCTCCAGTGAACTAACTGTCCTTAGCTAAGGTTTTGGGAAAAATTCATCTCCTCTCCTTCATGACTATTTTCTTTGTTATTTATTTTATGTCACCATTGATTTTATGTTATTCACTGCTGTTTCAAATACCTTTGGAAATAAGTACAATTTTAAAAAATCAATAAAATCACCACATTTGCCAATCTGAAATATTTCTTTCTAAAACTATGATTCATATGAAATCCATTTATTAAATAATTGTTTAGTATCTGGGAACTATCTGTTAAATTAAACGAATAAGCCCTCAATTACACCAATGAGGTTAAATATGTTTCTAAGTATGATAAAATAAGATTTAAATGGACAGGTAAAATAAAGCCTGATATGTAATATTATGGGAGGTCAATACAGGAGTGGTTTTTGCTGCCCAAGGGGAAATGAAGAAGATAGCACAGAAATAAGGTGCTGCCACTGAATCTTAAGGTAACACCACTGTGTGCTGCTGAATATGGTAATGCTTGCTGTACACTGCCCAATACTAAAGGGTGTCGTTCATATTATATATTACCAAATAGTATCCAATTTCATACAACTTATTATTAAAATAGTAATACAATATATTATCAAATATACAATATTGTACAGCAATATATAAATATATATCATGTATGATGCATTATATATACATCATACATTATACATGATATATATGATATATATGTCCTATATATAATGTATATACATGTTACGACAATTATCTTGCAGGGTGCAGTAAAATGCCATGAAGAAATGACTTCTTTTATTTGCATTTACCCTATGAGCCAATGGTAGCACAAGCAGTCATTTTTAAACAGGGAAATACCCGTTAATTTAGATTTGATTTGACCAGGTTGGATATTGGACATGTTATTATTTTTTCAATGCTTCAAGTATACACACCTTGTTAAGAATCACTGAATCTGGAGAGTAACATTTAGTAGAGAATGGAAGATTCTAGATATAAGAACTATTTGAAGCAGTGAGAGATGCAAAGTGAGAATGCAGGGACAATTTCATTGAAGAACAGATGATTCAAAACAGAAACAATAGGTGAGGGCCTTAAATACTGAGGAGTTGGAAGTCCATTATCTGGGCAATGAGGATTCTTCATGTTTTATTTTAAATAAGTCAAATAATCAAATTTGGGCTTTCAGAAGATAAATCTGACAAATGAGAAGGGAGCAAATCTTCATGCAGGAAGATCAAGTAGGTTGCGATGGCCGTGGTCAATGTGGTGGTGATTGAAACCTGACTTAAGTGGATGCAGTGAAAAATAAAACACAGGAGACAAATAGAAAAAAATATGGTGAAGTTAAAACTGTTAGAAATTGGAAGATGGTTAGGTGTATGGGTGACAATTTTAAGCTGAGTGACAGTAGGTATGGTGATGAAATTTATGGAGATTGAGAACACAGCCTTAGAGATAGGGAGGGGGAGATGTGTGTTTAAGGCACCTGAGTAGAGATGGCCACAAAATGTTGACATGCAGTTATACCACAGTGAGTCAATCACACCAGAGTGTCCAAGAGTTCAAGGCCCAGGTCCATGGAGATCTAGGTCCAAGTCTGGCCATGTGGGGCACCATAACAGTGGAGTAAATTACTTAACTTTTCTAAGCCTCTATTTAAATTGTAAAGCAGTAAATATTAGTATCACCCCAAGAGTAAAAAAAAACAAAAACATTGAGATAATGAACACTGTATCAGTATGTAGAAAAGTCGTAACAATGCTAACTAATCTTACAATTAGGATAAAATTTAGGGGTCAAAAATTAAAATTTGGAATTAATTGTGCAGAGGTGCAAAATCAGACCTACAGAGAAAAATGCATTATCAAGAAAGAGAAGATATAGGAAGAAAAGAAAAAATATAGCCTAGATCTTGATAGATACCTATACTTAGAAAGCAGGTAGAGCAGTGTTAGACAGACAAGGGAATTAGACAAGGGAAACAGCAGCCAAGAAGGTCACTTTCTAATCTTTACATTAAAAAGTAGGCAAAAGTGAAAGAGTGATATATGAAGTGCATTTAAGGGCTGGAGGTCTCAATTGCAGAGCTTTGCTAGAACTTTTCAATCTACCTCAGGACCGTCATACTTAATCCTCCCATGTTTTGCTCTAAGAAAGAGGATGGAGCTATGCTTCACTAGATACAGCTTTGTACAATGCTTGTCAAAAATTACAATAAGAATTGTTTGATTGTTGCTGATTACTCTCTGATAACATCAAAACAAAGTTTCATAAACATAAGTGCTACAGCATGGAAGTAATAATGATAACAAACCAAGTCTCTGTGTCTGATTTAAAAACCAGTGGGACATCTGCTTGGCTGCTACCATAATTGGCTACCAGCCTGCTGTTTTGTTGTGCTGGAAGAGGGACTTTATGTCCTGTGGATATTATTTGTTCTTGGTCCAGGGGGACCCAAGTTTCCATTAGATTACAAGCTCTATGCACATAGCCAGATGTGTGCAAGACTCTTGCGTAATTTCTGTAAATCATGCTTAGCTTTTTTCCTTTTAGTATTGGGTTTCTTTTCGTTTCCTTTGGTCCTTTCTCTGTGAGAATTAACTAGTATCTCCCTGGACTCACAGTGTCTACAGTGTCACTTGGTGTGTTGTAACTCCCCTGCCATAGCCTTGTGAAAGCCTCCTATGGTAACCAAACTAAACAGATATACTGACGTTTCAATATCACTGTTCAATTGTGTTGACATTGGATTCAGTTCTATTCACTCATTCATTTATTTATTCTTTCATTCAGGAAATATCTTTTCAGCACCTGCTGTATACCAATCATGTAGCTAGAGGTGTTCTCATTTGTTATCCAAAGAATGAATGTTCATGGTAGGGTATAGAATGATTTCTAGAATAGCTGCCATTTAGAGACTTCCTCAATTAATCTCATTCTCATTTCCTCGTACACCATTACCACCACTAAACCTGTTGATATTACTTTCTAAATATGTCTTAAATCCATTGGTTTTTCTCCACATTTTTCTGCATCCTTTTAGGCCATGTGGCTATTACAGTCGATCATAATTGCCTTGCTGGTTTCTCCACCTGAATTCTTATCTCTCTTCAATCTATTAACCATGCTGCTGTTGGAGACTTTTTCTTTTCTTTTTTTTTATTATTATTATTATACTTTGAGTTCTAGGGTACATGTGCATAATGTGCAGGTTTGTTACATATGTATACTTGTGCCATGTTGGTGTGCTGCACCCATCAACTCGTCAGCACCCA
>NW_012103065.1:1565081-1567489 GCF_000951045.1 Mandrillus leucophaeus
ATTTCACTGAGCAGTGGTTTGTAGTTCTCCTTGAAGAGGTCCTTTACATCCCTTGTAAGTTGGATTCCTAGGTATTTTATTCACTTTGAAGCAATTGTGAATGGAAGTTCATTCATGATTCCAATCGTGAATCTTCCCAGATTAAAATATTTCAAAGGCTTCTTGTTGTTCCTGGGATAAATCCTTAGAAACTACTGTGATATCTGGCCCATCTCTGAACCTTCTGCATCATCTCTTATTTTCCCTTTTCTCTGTCATCCAGGGGCATTGGCCTTCTGCTTTCTGCTTTCAGTTATTTAAACCTACTGTGCTCTTAACTGTGCCTGGCTGGCTCATTTCAGTTGCTGCTCCCTTACCTTTGAATGCTTTCCTTAATTCTTTGCCAGTTAAAACTTACTCATTTTTAGATATTCTTTATTTAGCTCACTCTTGTATGTACATGTATATGGGAATGTATGTATACATATTTGTGTGTTTGTGTGTGTATATATGTGTCTATGTATGTATGTATGTATGTGTATATATTTGTGTGTGTACATGTACATATGTATATACACACATGTGCACACACATATGTATACATACATTCCCATATACATATACATATAATATCCATACATATCCATATATTTACATATGTACATTATATATCCATATGCACACATATATATACAACATACATGTATGAATATGTGGATACATGTATGTAATAGATGTATGATCTATTAGGAAAGCCCCTCTGATCTCTCAGTCTAGCTTTTCACATTGCAACATTTTTACTCTTCACTAAACAATAATATACTTGAGAGTACAATTTTGACTCTTTACCATTTTTTCCCCAAAGGAGTAGCACAAAACGTATATATAAACAGAATTGCAATATAGCTTGCTTTTGAATGAAAAATGATTAACTGATAACCCAACCATCTTAAAAGGGAAGAATGCTGCTTTGGGGCCATACTGTTTCTTGCAAATTCTTGACAAGGCTTTTATAATTAATGAAGATGACAATAGAATGGAGGAAATAAATAAGAATATTAATTTAGCAAGAATTTTAGGCTTCAAAGATTTGAAACATTACTCTGTTAAATTATTTTAATAGCATATATTTCCATTGATCTTCATTACATTTGAAGACCAAACACAGAGTAAGCACTCTTCCCTAAAATCAGCTTTTTCAAACATACATAATGTTATTTTATTTTTAAATTGGCAGATAAAATTGTACATATTTATTGTGTAAAACATTATGTGTTTTGAAGTATACGTAGATTGCAGAATGACTAAATCTAGCTAATTAACATATAAATTACCTCACATAGTTATCATGTATGTGGTACACTTAAAATTCACTCTCTTAGCATTGTTTGAGAAAACAATATATATATTGAAGTCAGTTGTGAGCAGCAATAGCAATAAAAACTTTACCTTAATCTGATGTTTAGAATAAGGACATTTCACATATGCTAGATTAGAGCAAAGCAAGTTAAGCTGAGAAGACTAATAGTAAACCTTTGTCATAGCTTTCCTGTAGAAAAATGCTCCTAACGAAGGATGTGTTTGGGAGAAATTGTTTATTCCATAATAATAAACAAGCAAGCAAACAAAAAACCCTGGTAAGAAGAGTGCACTAATAGAATCACTTACATATTAGCCCTCAAGTATGTTTCAGAGCCTGAATTTATAGTTTAGGCAAGCTAATAATGACACTAGGGCATTTTTTCAAATATGTTTTTCCTAAACACAAGTTAGCAAGGTTAATGTGTAAGTATCTTGTTGAATAATACTCATTGTTTTTCAAGTGGGCAGAGGGGTTTATGCCAAAATTTCTCTAGAAGGTCACAAACTGTTCCTTCCTGGTTGCATTTCAGAGCCAGGGGTTCAAGAACAGTTCACTGTTCACTCTCACACGATGGACAGAAATATACAAGTAAGGGGCAAATCTTTGATTTAAAATTTTAATTTTTAAGCATCATATTATTAATTTTAAAAGTCCTAAACCCACTCAGCATTACATATGCAAGGATGAAGTCAATGTCAGTAATAATACTTGAAGCACATTTGGATGATGGTGATGGAATAGTGAAGAAAATTATCTGAAAGAGGAATAGCACTCAGAAGACTTCAGAGAAACAGGACATGGGAAGTGCTGGGTAGGAGTGAAAACATGAATCCTACTACTGCCTGTATATTGATGATGCTTTGCATATGTGCAGCTGAACTTAATTACTTGTTTTGCGAAAAAGATGTTCACACAGAAATGGGAAATTCTACGGTACTGTCTTGTGAAGGATATTCTGTCAACAGCTGGAAAGAGCTGCTATTAGCAACAGGATTGTTGGTTCAACTTTAATGGCTTAAAGTTAGGCCAGACAACCAACTGGAAAAAAAAAAAAAAAAAAAAAAAA
>NW_012103065.1:1567539-1582071 GCF_000951045.1 Mandrillus leucophaeus
AAAAAAAAAAAAAAAAAAAAAAAACAACATCAACAAAAAAAAGTGCTAAGTTTCAATTGACATTCTGTGGTGAAATACTCAGGTTTGAAGACAGTTGGTGAAGAAAACTTCTAGGGATTCCCTAAATGGAGGGAGTCAATGGTCTTGTCTCAGTGATTTACCACAGAGCCATCATGCTTTTTAGCACAATCCACCACCACGTTTCCCTCTCCCTCACCACCTATCCCTATAAGCTCATGCCCAGCAGGGAGTAAACAGTTTAATGATAATGCATATGTGATTCATGAAAAGGAAATACAGGATTTCCTATTTTTATGGGACATAATCCATATTTGAAGATAACAATCCTTACAATGTCAGAGGCAGTCTATGATATTTACTGTGTTCATAGAAAATATGCATAGCTGTGTTCACTGAATTTTTCACATGGCTTCTTCTCTGATAAAATAATTTGTGTAAAAGTTCAAATAATAGAGAAAACTTTTACACACAGGAAACAACATTTTTTTCCTTAATTAAAAAGGTCACATTCTATAATATTTGGAGATGTGTGACCCTACTTTTCATGTAAAGACCATCTGACCTAAAGGACCAATTCCTTGCCACCTGGTTGTCCCTCTCTATGTCACATATCAGACCTATGACTGGCTGAGAGGTAGCCATCAGGGCTGGCCTTCCAGGATCTGGAAGATCAAAGTCTGCTCATACACACTGGCAAGGAGAACATGAAATGCATAAATGCAAGAAATGAAAAATCTCCCTTGCTAGAGTGGTGGCTTACGGATCTTCTCTCTTTTTCCTGTGTGAAGGACATAATGCTTCTGGGAATGTCCTGGTGTCATAGCAATACTCTTTAGGGACCATTTCTGTGCTTTCTGTAACTTTGTTTAAGCAACCAAAAAGCAAAAAAGCTTTGGACTTGCTCAAAGGGTGGCCAATCTGATACAGACAAAGCGTGGATGAAAGTCATTTTTAGCCTGCAACTATGTTGGAGGATGGAAAAGAAAACTTGCGTTTGGGTCAAAATTGTGTGGGTTAGACTCTCAAATGAATCAGTTATTCACCATGTGTCCATTATCAAAACTTAGCCTTTTAGTTGCAGTTTCTTCTCTGGAAAGTGAGCCTAAAATGTTAATTTGAAAGCTTATTTTGGGATTAGAAAACGAGAATTAATTAGATGCTATCTACGTCGTAAAGCGTCAGGCACATGAACAGTGCTCAATACATAGGACCTATTATTAAAATATGATGAAAATACTGGTTATGGTAATTTGACAAAACAACCTTTTTTGTGAATAGTGGTTACTACTTGATACAGAATAGTTTTATTTAAAGAGTGCTAACTCTAGTCTATAATTTTCCTTTAATGTGATTCTGTAAAAGAAATTTTAATTGAAAATATGTAAATATCAGGAGAGCAATATGGCTTTTCCAGTTTCTCTGTTCACTTTGCTTTAGTATATAGAATTAGAGATTCTTAATATACAAATCCTAGAAATTAATTTAGAAATCCTGTCATTATATCTTCAGAGTAATAACTTTCATCACAGGGTCTGTTTGGGCTGAGAGTAGAGCTTTATTCATGTTTACCGGAAGTCCTAAGCAAAATTTATTGTAAACCAAATACATTCTACAACCCTTCAAAAAGATTCAAAAAACAATAATTTAAACCAAAGAACTCTGGCAGTGCATGGCACTTTCTGCCTCATTAATTGAGGCAAACAAAAAATGACCAAATGACTACTGAAAACATAGAGGAGAAAAAATACTAAGAAAGTTTACAGGGACTCACCTACAAAAGTTACTGGAACAAAAATCTGTTTGTTGACTCAATAGTAATCAATATTCATTTTTATGTTGTTTTATACTTAAGACAGGAAAATCTGAGCCTTTCTCTTTACTATCAGAGCAAATGGCAATCATGAAGTGAAGCTAATTTATTATTGATTATTGATTACTTGAATTTCTATGTTTCATAAATAGAGCAACCATCTGTTAAAGGGAATAACAGGTTCTAGCAGGGAAAGGATTAAGGGTTTTATTTTCTTCAACTGAGGCCCAAAAGGGTGAGATTTTTCAAGTTAACATTCATTCCATTTTGCTCAGGTGTCAGGGATCTATATTTATCTTGTGTTAGGCGTGCATCCGAAGTGCTGGAAGTCTCAGGATGTCAATGGTTTTCAGATGTCAGGATACCCTTAAGGATAGATGAAGGGTTGAGAGCCTGTGCCTCATTTCTGAGTTCTCAGCTGCTATGTCGTGGAAATCCTGTTTACTTTCTGCATCTCCTCCTGCAAGGCTCTGGAGCCAGTCTTGAGGTCCTACATCTGCGAAAGCAAGCTCTTCTAGAAGTTGGTGAGCAGAATGCTTTTTGTTTAGAAGTGTGGCTGTAAATGTCTTTGTAGTTGATGCCCTGTCATCTAGTAAGTAACTATTATTTTGGGGCTCTCTAAAAACGCAATTATTTTCTGATATAATAGTTTAGTCTGTGATGCTTCTTTTAACTTATTTGTAAGTTTTAACGAAATGGTTAAAGAAATTTGCTTTTTAACCCTTAAACCTTACATTTCCACAAGTCTCTAAATTCCATAGGATGCTATGGATTTCTAGTTGCCTATTTCATGTATTTTACTTAGAAAACATCAGAAAACCCAAACTTCTCATGATTTCAAAAAGTGTAATTTTACTTGAAACTTATTTTCCTTTAGATTTCTTGTTTCTGTTTTCTGATAGGTTTTTAAGAAGATTAATATTTTCAAAAGGATACTCTAAAAATCTGGCCAATTTGATTATCCTCTTCCAACCTGGAAAAGTTTGTATTTAAAATGAGACTAGAATTTGAATGACCTTCTTTCTTGGGACTCTGAAAATGTTTTTTGGCTTGCTGTCACAACTGACAAATATATTTAAGAAATAATCTAAAAGACCAATCTTAATTTGACTCCTAGACAGAAGAAAACAAAAATATTTTTATACATAAAACTTACTAATCATTAGTGATCATAAAAATTTTCTTGAGTGTGGGTGCCGCATGTCTTATTTGTGGGGTAGGGGGAGATTTTATCACCTAGCAGAATTTTTGTTATACGGTGTGTTTCATAATATGACTACATAAGATCAGACAACACCGCCAAGATTGACAAAGTCGTTACTTACACAGAAAGTCAAGTTATGCATATTTTGAGACACAATTAAGGTTGATACAAAAAAAAAAAAAAGCAATTCCTTCTGTTTCTCCATGCTATTCTACAAGCCCTGGAATGAATTAGATAGGCTTCTTTGCCTTTACAAAAAAGGTCACTTTCTTTTATTATTTGGGGAATGGTTGCTTGGTGCTAGACCGAATTCTGGGGAACCATTTAAGGCTAATACTTCCAAAGGGGTAAACTTCTTGTTCACACTCCTTGAGAGGACTCACAATTCACATGGGATCTCTGTCTCAAAGAGAAATTGGCAAGCTATCCTGTTTTCAGTTATAACTGACTAAATAATAAAAGTGGATTTGTGGGGCAATATATGAGACTCCTGTAATCCTGACAAGAAGAAAGGAAAAATATTTTCAAATGATGTACTGTGCAATTACTAATTATTTGGAATCTGATCCTTTTGTAAAGTATAATGACAACTGTGGAATTAACTGTTCTAAGAGTTCAAGAAAGCAAACACCTGAGGATAATAAAACAATTTTCACCTGGGAAAAAGATATGCTCTGGAACTCAAGAATTACTGTCAGGCAAAAGAAAAAGGGGGGTGGTTAAACTGCTGACAAATCATTGAAAAAAGACAGCTTAAGGTTGTAGAGTTGTAGAGTAGGATGATTAAATGGAAGGAAACGTTTCAGAGCAAAGAAATATAATATAAAGCTGTTGATGTAACTGTGGCTTATTTTGCTTTTCACCACAAATTACTGATTAAGATGACTAAGGAATTTAATCTGATATTCTTAGTATTTACAAACTAATAAAGCTTCAGGTTAAATTATTTGAAAAAAAATCCCAATTTTGAAATAAATGCTATAAAATGAGTGAAAAGGAAAAATGTATTTGTCTGATGTTTATGATTTTCCTAAAGATTGCAATTCAGATAAAAATTGTGAAGTGCATCACTTTATTGCATTCTGTGAGGAGCAAGTGGAGGTACTGAAGAGGGTGGGAATGAGGTTGGGTTTCCATATCATGTGACTGGAATCCTCAGTTATGTCTAATCCACAGTGATTAGTCACAAACAATACATGCTCATCAGGAAAAGAAAATGATCTCAAATGTAAGTGTGCAAGGAATAGAAAAAAATATAGTCCAGTAAATAGTTTTAGTGTTGTATGTAGAAGTACAGTAATTGGCTAAGTCACTGGAAACTTTCTTTCTTTCTTTGTTTTTTAACAAAGTATGCCGTTGGTTCCACAATAAGCTTTCAAGTCATTTCTTTATGGAAAGGGTAAAGTGAATTCTGATTTGTATCTTCTGACAAACCATGTGGAGAAGAAGTAACACTTTTAGATACGTGCTCATTGGTACCCTGTTAAATAGCTAAAGATGTTTTGAAATATACCCAGAGACCTTTGTCACACAAACACTATCGTACAAAGAAGGAAATGACAGAAAATTGGCAAGCATTAGAGGGGACATAGGAGACAGCTTGGCTCATTCACCAAGGACTCCGGACTGTGCTCAAATGGAAAAGCATTGTTTGCCCTTCAGTGCTTGTGATGTTTAAAGGTGAAATGAGGATAGTTTTTAAAAATAAATTATTATTAGTTTCATCTCTTCATTAATGTTGTTCCTTCTCATTAAGTCTTATAAATATTACTTTTCTCATTTTAATTTTTAGAAAATAAAAAAAAAAGTCATGTCTTATTTTACAACCATGACTTAATAAGAACACTTCAGTCTAACTGAAATTCATTTGGAGGTTCCTTTGATCCCATGTTGAAACTTCATTGTAACTTTATTTAAAATGTAGCAAATGCCACTGCAAGATCTACTTCTTGTATCTCATTCTGGTAAGTTTTAGAAATGAAGTAATAAACATTAGTGTGTTCAATACAATGGTCTCATAAAATAGAACCCAAAGCATACTGTCTTTTTAGAGAAGATATAAAATTTTAAGTAAACTGGATATCTCCTTTAAGACTGAGCTCTAAAACATGAAATACCTATTTTGGTTGAATACATGATGGAGTTGCTATCTGTCAAATACCTTTATTCATTGACATACTCTTTCAAAAATATTTAATGAACACCTACACTGCTTTAGGAAATGCTATTAGAAATAATGTTGTGCTGAACATTTATAAGAATCTAGGATCATTTTACAGGCGGTTTTCTGAACTTTGTTCATATAGAATGAAATTTTTGATGAAGGTTAACAAAAACTGTTAGTAAATGGTGAAAGCATATTCATCATTTTATGGATACTTTTCCCCATGACCCCACAACAACAGCTCCCTTAAAGTGTTATCAGTCTCTGGGGGAAAAAGTGGACCAAACGAGTGACAGTTATATTTCCAGAAGGACTAGAAGGAAGATATTGGCAGAGTTGTTTCCATTGCTTACTCTAAGCTTCTCGTTATTGCATCATTTACTCTTAAAATGCTAAGTAACTTCACACAACATAGGAAGCCTCTCCAGAATAAAATATCTGTAGTCTGGATTCTAAGCTTTAGGACTGATAACTTCCTACATTATTTCTTCTTGAACTATTTCATCTGAAATGGGGAATAAATACTATTCTTGATTTTATCTTGGTCTCTTGGGGAGACTTTTAATTTCTATTAGCCCTATCCTTTTAAGAGCTGCTTGGTCAATAGGTACATCTAAGCAGATGCCATAGACACGGAATTACAGGGCAGAAAGGTATGAGCTGTGATAAGCTTAATATACAGGGATAAGAGCATTCCTTACAGACCTTTGCTATTGCCTAGAGTTGGAGCACCTTGCCTGCATATAAACGCCATAAAGGTAATGGAGTTATTCCACTTGTAACTACTTGTGTTAATAACAGCAATGTCCCCGTGCCTGACTCATACATAATAATAACTCAATAGATTTTATTCATTTATTTAAATTATTGTCTAACTATTTCCTAAATCAAAATATTCATCTTCTTCTAAGGACTATGACTAAAATTTTAAGAATTTTGCATTATGGAAATAACTTAGATATATTTGTTTCTTATGTTTAGCACTTTTTCTGAAAATATCCAAATTGACATAGCTCTCGACTATAACGTAATACATAGAGCTGTGCAACTTTTTTTTGTATTAAATTCTCGGGTAGGTAGTTTAATGGAATGTTACTACTGCTGTTCTTCTTAGCATGTCTGTGGGTTTGTTTATTTTTATAATATAAGACAGATCCTCTACTCATAAAATGAATTATGGGATTTAACAGAGAAATATTCTATAATTTATAAGACACTAAATATATAAAATCACAGATGTTGAGAATGTCTCAGTAAATCAGTTCATGAAGCTCATTCATTTCACCTAATGCCTCTCACTGATGTCCTAGTCCTTTCCCCAGTCTGCATGCAAAACTTAGATGTGCTTGCTACTGTGTACAGTCTCTTAGATCTCTTTGCCGCATATACTGAGTTTTGGATGAAGCCAGAGAGAAACATTTAGCTCAGTCAGTTTCACTCTGGGCCCAAGGGTCATCTTGGAGATTTGCTAATCTTTCCTCCAGGAAAGGGCTGTGATTTCTCCACTTTTCACTTCGTGAACAACCACAGCATACACAGTACTGTTCTTCGCTAGCCTAGTCACGTATCCCCTCAAAACCCTCTCTGACGTTTGGGGATGGTGGCCAGCTGGTGGTAAAAGTACAGGCATCACCCATTTTCTTTCTCCATCCCTTAGTTCCTTTCTGACCTAGACAGGTGCTTGAAAGTTCCTTCCCCTTCAGTCTTCCAATCTTTGCGTATTGTATCCTTGTACTACAGCCCTGTTATAATCATTCAACAAAATTCTGTATGGTTTACCAGCTGAAGTTGGGAAATACAGGATTAAACAAGGGGAAAAATAAATTCTATTATTAAGAGGCAAACAGGAAACTTACTATAATTCCTCCCATTATCTTCTCCACCCCATTAATATTCCTCTTGAGTATTAAAGGTAGCATTTTGTTCTCTCAACTCTCCCATGCAAAACTTCTGTACATAGTAACAGCAAGAGAGTTTCTGAAGCTGAAATCCTGTAGAATAAATAAAAGCAACTGAAACAATCTGAATGGTCTTTTGAAAAAAAGAAGAAAAAGAAAAGCACTTAATTATTTACCATGGCAAAGCAACAGCTATGAAGCTTGCCTTTTCTTTTTTTCTGAGGCTTAGGGCTGGAGGTTGACTTTCAGCTGCTCTCCCAATGTTTACATTTTTTTCATAGCAAAAGCTACAAACAGAAGTGGAGATAGTTCTTAGCACACTCTAAAACTAAGACCTACTGATTTTTTTACAAGTAAGGACGTGGAGGCTTGTAGAAGTTAGTGACCTTTTATGCCCTTGTCTAGTCATATTGCTTTCCTCAGTTTCCATTTCTGCAGATTTTCTAGGCTCCCATTCCCCATCCCCCACTTGCTAAGTGATATCAATTTTCATGACTTCACCTATAATCTGTATGTTGAGGAGACCCCAATCTACATCTTATGGCTCCAATCACTCTTCTCAACTTCAGATCCATATATCTCCATGCCAGTAGGTCAGGTTCTCGAGTTGAAAGTATCTAAACTCTTTTTGTTGTCGTTGTTGTTGTTGTTGAGACGGAGTCTCACTCTGTCACCCAGGCTGGAGTGTGGTGGTGCGATTTCGGCTCACTGCAACCTCCTTCTCCCAGGTTCAAGAGATTCTGCCTCAGCCTCCCAAGTGCTGGGACTACAGGCGCCTGCCGCCACGCCCAGCTAACTTTTTTGTATTTTCAGTAGAGACGGGGTTTCACTGTGTTAGCCCGGATGGTCTCCATCTCCTGACGTGATCCGCCCGCCTCAGCCTCTCAATGTGCTGGGATTACAGGCCTGAGCCGTATAACCTTATTAATGTGTTCTGATTCAAGATGTACATTTTTATGTTCAAAATTAAATTATAATCCCCAAGTGAGTGTCTTTTACTAGGCTTGAATTGATCCCAGCCTTCAATAATATATATGCATATAACATATCCCCTGCAAATTATTTTAAAATAAAATGGTTAAATTTTAATAGCTATTTATTACCTATGTAGTACCTGTAAAGCACTCTAAAAATAATTATGCAAAGTGCCTAGTATTTAATGAGAAGTAAATTATTGCCTGAGGCATACTCTCTACTGTTAGACTGCGTATGTTTGAAACTTAGTTCTCTAACTCCCCAGCTCTGTGACCTCGGACAAGTTAGTAAACTTCTTCGTACCTCTGCTTCCCTATCTGTAACACATGGATAATAAACATACCTACCTCATAGGGTAACTGTCCAAGATAAGCAACTTAATGCATACAAAATACTCATAAAAGTGTCTTGCATATTGTAAATGCCATAGAAGGGTTAAATATTATTTAAGTTTTACAATACTTTTAAAATAAATACTGTTATCTCCATTTTACAAATGAGTAAACAGACTTAGAGAGATTTAGAAATTGGCTCAGGATCTTGCAGCCAGTTAGTGAAAATGCCAATATTAAACCCGGATAGAACTAACCCCACCCCACCCCACCCCTAAACCTGGTCCTGTATTTCCCCTCCAGTACCTCCTTTTGTCTTGTTACTCAGGCGTAAAACCTGAGACTTACACTTTTTTCCTCTCTACCTAGCTAATTAGTCACCAAGCCTTAGCTACTCATGCTACCTTCTAAATATCTTCCATATCCACTAAATATTTCTGAAATCTTTCCCACGTTTCCTACCCCCACCCCCATAGCCACTTTTTAAGTTCAACTACATAATTTCCTTTCTAGATTATTTTGATAGGCTTCCTCTGGCCTTCCCTCCAATCCATTCTCCATGCTGATGCCAAGGCCATCTCCTAAACCCAAATTTTATCATGTACTCCTTCCCTAAAAATCCTTGAGTAGTCCTGTGTTGCTTTCAAGATAAACCCCCAAGAGAATGATTTCCAGGTAATCAAGGCACACATATAATATAAAGTTTGGTATATTATGTGTTAAATTACGGCATCATGTTTGTAGTCATTTGTGGCCACTTTTCTGGTGTTTTGTCTTGTTCTTCCAAAACTCATACACTGTACCGAAGTCTTACTGAATTTTGTTTTCCCAGTTGTATGTTTATTATTTTGTATGTTTTTTTATGTATCTCTATTTGGGGGAAATGCCTATGATCCACTCTACCTTCTCCCACTCTATACCGGGATCTTTATATGCAGTCGCGGCATAAGGAACCACTTCCTCCACCACTGTCCTTTAACACCTTCTCTCCCTCACCATCCACTCTCCCCACCTGAGTGTAGGTATCACAGCCTGTTAGAAGTGTCTGTTTATGAATCTGCCTTCCTAGACCTGCTGAGAGCTACTTGAGCGGGGTGTCAGGTTTTTGTTTTGTTGATTCTCACGTTTTCTCCAATCAATCAGAAGTCCAAACTAAAAATACTGTAGGAATATATTTAAGTTTACTCTTGCAAGGGCTACTGATTAATAAAATATTTGCCAATGTAATTGGGGGGAATAAAAGCATATATAAATAAAACAAAGTTGATGATTCAAACTGTGATAGCAGAATAATTTCACGTGTAATCTGAAGATTTCAACATGAGCTTGTTAGGAGATGTAATACAGCATTAGATTCAGAAAAAATAGTTGCAAAAAGCTTGAGTTAGTATTTGCCTGTCTTCTAGCTTGTGATCTGTTGGTGAGGGGAGCCAGATCAGAATTTGGTTCAGGTTACAAGTATAATCACCCAGCAGGTGCTTGCTATGTAGGCAAAGGGTTGAGGGCAAGATAAGATTAGGAAAGGACGTGCACTGTGAGGGGTGAGCCAAGCTCTGGGTCTGATCTAGGTTTAAATCCTTCCTTGGAAAACAAGGACTGGCAAGTGAATACTGGAAACTGAAGAGTGAGAAGTATTATCCAAAAGCGCACAGCTCACTTTTAACAGCTGATTAAATGAGCCTAGATTTATCACAGTAGTTCTCAAAAATTGGTGCATGAGAACGATAAAAAAATGTTTAACTTGGTATTCACAATGCCTTTTTAAAAACTGTTACTATATTGTCATTGTAATTATCATCATCATTACCCTTATTGTTTCCCTGAATCTATATTTGTGCTCTGTATGTCCCACCTCAGACTATCTAAGATTTTTAATCCCTTCTAGGAAGTTATTTAAAATCCACCTACAATTATTTTGGTAGCCATTTACTGAGAGGGTAATTTAGCTTCCTAATATTATGCTATTTTTATGTCATCTTTTATAAATACAAGAATAGTATATCTTCAGTGTAGTCACTGAGGCTTCTTTAGTGAAGTTTTAGTGAAACAGAATTTTCCTCTATCTTCTTTTGAACAGATTTTGAACAGTTATTTTATTTATTTATTTATTTATGTATTTGAGACAGAATCTTGCTCTTGTCACCCAGGCTGGAGTGCAGTGGCATGATCTCGGCTCACTGCAGCCTCTGCCTCCTGGATTCAAGCGATTCTCCTGCCTCAGCCTGCCGAGTAGCTGGGACTACAGGTGCCTGCCACCACACCCGGCTAATTTTTTGGATTTTTAGTAGAGACAGGGTTTCACCGTGTAAGCCAGGCTGGTCTCTATCTCCTGACCTCGTGATCCAACTGCCTTGGCCTCCGAAAGTGCTGAGATTACAGGCCTGAGCCATGGCACCCAGAAAGATTTTTTTATTTTTTAGAGACAGAGTCTAGCTCTGTCAGTCAGGCTGGAGTGCAGTGGCACAGTCATAGCTCATTGTAATCTCAAACTCCCGGCTTCAAGTAATCTTACCCCCCTCAGCCTCCCAAGAAGCTGGTACTACAGGTACACACCACCATGCCCAGCTAATTTTTGTGGTTGTTTCTTTTTGTAGAGGCAGGGTCTCTATGTTGCCCAGGCTGGTCTCAAACTCCTGGCCTCAAGCAGTCCTCCCCACTGGGCCCCACAATCCACTGGAATTTTAGGCATGAGCCACTGCGCCCTGCCTTGAACAGAATTATAATAAAGCTCTTGGGTGTTTCATGGCCTTTCAGTGGATGCTCTGCCCCCGTATTCTGACCTGGCCATGTTTCTTGTCTCGGCCTGCTTCTTTCTCCCACACATGACACAGAAGCTCTAACCTCAAAATTGTTGTCCCATGTCATTTTGCACATCCATAATAATCTCTCCTGTTTCTCATTACTCTAGCATCTTCTAATTTTTCTTCTTTGAGTTTCTCTTTAGTCACCTTGAAAATTCTGAGAGATCGTGCTAGCATATACATCAGAGCCCCTGATAGCACTGGAGTTAGGAGCCAATTTTCTTAGGTGCTTTATTACTGCCAATGTCATTTATTTAACCAAAGAACAACAGGAACACACCTGTAGTGAGACAAGTTCATTACTCATTGCAAAGAGAGAGAAGTGTACCATAGGGAACTGACAGTGACCCAGTAAGAAGATATTAGGAAAAATCTATTCTAGAATTTGGACTTTGGTTGTTGACTGGGGAGGGTTGAAGGGTGATACTGAAGGAAATAGAGGTTTACTCTGAATTGGATGTTGTCAGGAGGCAGGATAATCTTATGATTGGTTGCCTTAATCTTATCTAGGACAAGGGAAGACTAAACTGAAGCTAAAGCTGTAATTGATAAAGAAGCAGAGTCACTCATAGTAAGTGGGAAGGGAATGTGTAGTATCTGTGGCTTGGGCAGTGTTCATAATCATTCTGGGTTCAGACCTAAAAGGGTCTCATTTTGTCTTGACTCATCATGATCACAGAATGGTTTTATCTAAAGTAAATGTTCTGTGAATTGTTTGTGTTCAGCAGAACAAACACCAAGGCCAAGCAGTGAGTGCTGGACCTACGTCCAGAAACAGCAAGACCTAACTCATAATACCAGGCCAGCTCCTGGATGAGGGGCTGTTTTCTCTTTACATTACAAAGTTCTTTGCTACTTCAGTAATTAAATGTGCACCCTTGAAATCCAATTTCTACTACTTTTGACTGTTGAAATAAGATTCTTTTAAATGTCCTTCTTAAGCTGTATAATATGCTCAATACATGGAGTACTTTAGTACAAAATATCATTCCTGTTATGCTAGCAACCTGAAAAACCAAGAGATCAGTCTGTGTATAAAAATGATAATGTGCACAAATTGTTTGGGGGAATTGATTCTTTTCTTTGCACATATACCATAAAAACTAATTTGTTATATAAATGAAAAAATTATGCCATTGGCACATATAAAATACAATGAAATGAAATTTTAATTACTCAAAGCTTCTTATGAAGAAATTAAGGGGTCTTTCTACTTAGTATATAGATGAATAGCATGCTAATCAGATCATAGAATCCTGCAGTTGGGAATTATCTTACAATGTATTTCTGAAAATATGCACCTCTGTGGAATTTATACAAATGTGGTTAAATACATATACTCAACTTTCTATTTAGATATTCCAGATATCACCTGAAATAGAAGAGATAATCTGACTTTTTCTATTATACAACCATAGACTTTCTTTTGTCATTTTTATTTCTTTAATTTTCCACATTGACAGATATAATTGTATGTATTCACTGTGTCTTAAATATATAAACATTGTGGAATGGACTCAATCTAGCTACTTAACATGTGTGTTATATCACATAGCTATTATTTTTGTAGTGAGAACACTTTACATCCACTAAGCATTTTTTTAAGAATTCAGACTTTCATCATAAGCTTTGCTTAAATACAAAAAAAAAAAATCTAGTAAGTGATTCAAGTCTGTGATTGAATAATATTCCATATATTTAGGTAGTATATGGATTGAAAATGAGTAGAAATGTTGACAAATATCCCATGGTAATAATCTACTTTGTAACTTCTCATAAATCTGTAGAGGAAGTAGTGGTAGAGAGACAAGGAGAGATGAGGCTAGAAATTAACTGGATTCCATAAGTCACACAAAGAAAAAGCATCTTTTCTTTGTGGTAATGTAATAGTTAAGACATTTGTAATATTCATATGCATACTACTTTATTTACATTATACATATATGCGTTTTAAACATGAGCTGCATGATAAATTTGAAGTTTCAGTGCCGTATGTAAAATTAAGTTTCTCTATTCTTTTTTTTGCAGGGAGGTGGGGGTCGGTCTTAAAATATGATAAAGGCAATACAAGAGAAATAGTGTGTTTTAACCTCTGCTGTATTTATCATAGTATCTTGTTAATAAGCTACTTCGATTCTATTTTGTAGAGTTTGTTCCTTCAGTTACTCTTGAAGATATCATCTAAACCAAGAAAGATGTCATTCTTCACTTCCTCCTTAAGGTCTATCCTTTCACAAGATCCTGCTTCATCTTTCCTATTTTGGAATAAAACATGTAGCTCTGTTTTATGTGAGCCAGAAATAATTTACTGAACAGGAAACTGTAGTTAAGAAGTAAAAATCCCAGTTAAAAAATTTAACTTTTAATGGGACAAAGAGGCATGAATCTTTTACAGATGAGAGATACTTGTCATGGGTCTAAGAGATGGGGTTTATTTAAGTCTAGTCAGCACTTTTGATTCTTTTTTTTTTTTTTTGAGATGGAGTCTGGCTCTGTCACCCAGGCTGGAGTGCAGTGGCCGGATCTCAGCTCACTGCAAGCTCCGCCTCCCGGGTTTACGCCATTCTCCTGCCTCAGCCTCCGGAGTAGCTGGGACTACAGGCGCCCGCCAACTCGCCCGGCTAGTTTTTTGTATTTTTTAGTGGAGACGGGGTTTCACCGTGTTAGCCAGGATGGTCTCAATCTCCTGACCTCGTGATCCACCCGTCTCGGCCTCCCAAAGTGCTGGGATTACAGGCTTGAGCCCCCACGCCGATTCTTAAATTTGAATGGTTCAAAACTTAAAAAAGAGTAGGATCCTGATAACCGAGTTGACTCCTTGTTAACAGTAATAAAAGGTAAATACTATCAATAAATATAAAATGTCTACTAGTTACTTGGGAAGTTAAGATAGTACTTTTGGAATCTATTTTATGCAGAACCAAATGCATATAATTAGCTAATATGCTTTTGGATGTCTCTACTCTAATATTACTGTCTGAAAAGTTGTTACAGATAAACATTTATTATTTTTCTGAAAGTCAAAGGGATATTTTGTATGCCCGGCTTAGCAGCAGTTATCTATTTGAAATGAAAATAAAAGAGCATTAATGCCAATCAGCTTTCTTACCTGAAATATTCGTATACTTGATGTTTTTCCACAAACTCTTAACACATCACAGATATTCTTAAACTACTTGTATAAGTTATACCAGAATAAAATGGGCATCATTCTCTTTTTTGTTTACATCGAATCCCTGTTTCTGCAGAGCACATTCGTGTTGTGGAGAAACAATGGTGATTGTTTGTTTGGTTTTTTTTTTTTTTTTTTTTTTTTTTTTTTTTTTT
>NW_012103065.1:1582281-1654613 GCF_000951045.1 Mandrillus leucophaeus
ACCGTGTTAGCCAGGATGGTCTCGATCTCCTGACCTCGTGATCCGCCCGTCTCGGCCTCCCAAAGTGCTGGGATTACAGGCTTGAGCCACCGCGCCCAGCTACAATGGTGATTGTTTTTAATTGCAAAAACTACCCAGATTATTTCTTGGAGGGCCTCCTTGTTTTCCACTGGGTTTAGACATAGGTTCTCTTTCACTCTTTGTCCTACATTTTTAGACCGTCATAATGTATTTACATTTTATACACCCAGTGGCCAACAAGAGAATCTATACATATGTTCACTAAAAAGCAGGTTCGTACAATTAGTTTATTCATTCCTTCTTCCTGATTAGGTTCTTCTTTACTTAAGTCCAGTTCCTGACTGCAGAATAAAAATGAAATTATCAATGTCTCTTGTTCATTAGTCTGTGGGGTTTTTTGCAAGGGAGCCCTCTGTGTCTTCATGTTTGCTTCTGCTGCTTCGCAGCGCCATTTGTCCCTCAAATTCCCCACCATGACACTGAAGTACTTCCCTGATTCTGCCCTTCCTTGGAAACCAAATCTGGATTCCTGACCCCAATTCCAATATACCAGTTTATAATGTGAAGTGGGAAATTGCGGGATTAAATATTTCCTGATATCAGTTGAAAACTGTGGGTGCCCTTGTTATTTGCTCTGCTACTCGTTAGCTTTATACTGGATTTGTCACTTCAACTAATGCCAATATAAAAGAAATGCTAAGTTCTTTGTTCCTTTGACCTTTAGTGTTTTTTTCCCCCTCTGCTTGCATAGGGACATATCCAATTTTCATTACTTCTCTTCTGTCTACCCCTGCTGTTATGTTCCAGAATGCCATCAAGATGAAAGCTAACCAAAAGTATTTCTCCCACTTGTGATAATGACTCTTAGGGCTTGCTTTTCAATTTTACAGCCCTCTTTGCCATGGCTGCCACTATAAACTGCAAGCACGTTCCCTGTTAATCCAAACTTTGCCTAGAATGAGATCACATTCCCTTCATTAGGCTGAATACAAGTTTAGCTCAGGGTCTTGTGTTTTTCCAGCATTCATTTATTAGTCATCTAGCTGAATTTCTCAACCCAATTTATTGCTTTTCATGTGACCTTTTAAAAAACAAACTCGTATCCTGTCACTCCCCCAACTTATAGTTACTTAATTGTTCTATTCTGCTTATAGAATAAAGTTCAAGCTCCTTAGAATATCATGCAGGGGGCTTCAAGGTCTGGTATCCACCCATCTTCCTCACTTTTTGCCACTTCCCTGAAAACAGTTTTTGTACTTTTGCAAGCATATCACTTCCTTTTTGCCTCTGAATTTATGCATGCTGTTCTTTCTGCTTCCATTGCCCTTTTTCCATCTTCTGTGATTAGAAAATATCTATTCATCCATTGAAGCCCTTCTGTTATTTTACAATCTATCTCCTATCAACAAAATCACAATCTGTTCAAGACCACGTTTTATTCATCTTTGTATGCCAGTGTCATGCTCAAAGTCTGGAGTATGATGAAAGGTCAGTGCGTGTTTTAATAAACAAGTTAGTTCTTTAGCACGTTTCCTTTCTCTTAACTCACAGCCTGGAATCGTGTTATTTCTTTACTCTTCGTAATTTCTCCCAAAAAATTCTAAGGTGGCAAGCTTCATGAAAACTCTTGGAGTTTTCTCTAACAGTCTTACCAAAACAAATGGAAGACTCTTTCTTGGTTTCCATGATAGCTTTTCTTTGGTTCAGATGGATTAATTTTATATTTCACTTTTCCTTTGTCAGGATAATTCTGTTTTTAGGAAGGATAGAAGCTTGGACTTAATTTTGAATTTTGATTTAATTTTGATTTGTTTTTAAAGCCTTAACACATATCATTTTCTTCCTTTAAAGAACTCTATCTTTCTAAGCAATAGGAAATCTTATGGTATTTCTTTGTTCTTTAGAGTTGATTCTATAGATACTCCTTGACTTTATGTTAAGGTAATATCCCAATAAATCTACTAAAGTTAAAAATATGAAAATATCATTGTAAAATTGCATTTAACACATCTAACCTACTGAATACCAAAGATCAGACTAGCCTATCTTAAATGTGCTCAGAACACTTACATTAGCCTACATTTTGGCAAAATCATCTAATACAGAGCATGTTTTAGAATAAAATGTTGAATATATCATGGAATTTATTAAATCTAGTATTGAATTATGGTTTCTACTGAATGTGTATTGCTTTTGCATCATTGTGAAGTTAGAAGATTGTAAGTTGAATCATTGTAAGTTGGGGACCGTGTGTGTGTGTGTGTGTGTGTGTGTGTGTGTGTGTATGCGTGCGCACACACATATGCAGTTTGAGCAAATAATTGTGTTACCAAGATGGTATGACAGTCCAATATTTTAAAGTGATTACTCTGGAGAAAAGTTAGCATTTTGTAAACTGATAATTATTTTCTAATATTTATTGTTTGACAAATACTATGAGAATAAATCTCAAGCGTTTTCTTAAGTCTACAGTTGTGCCCAGTTGGGATGATTTTGCCTACAAGTAACAAAACAATCCAAAAAAAAGCAGTTTCGGAGGGACTTTTTTTGTTGTTCATATAATAAGGAGTCAATAGACTGAATTAACCAGCTTGGAATCATCCTTAGGCTCACTGATATTAATTAATTCATAGGGCTTTAGGTTGGTTTTTCTTACTGTTATCTTAAAAGTACAAAGTGACTACAGCAGTTGGAAGGATCATGTCTTTATATAACAATGCCTAACAGCAGTAAGAAACAAATTTCTGTCTTCTTTCAGTCTTTTAAAACAGAAAACGATCACTGCAGCTCTGTAGCTGACTTGTTTTTATGCCTCACTGTCAGCATTTTGTTAGATACTTGGTATACATCTCATTATCAAGCAGAATGTGGCTTAGACTAATCAATATTCAACCTGTGTAGCTAAGGAGAGGTTTCATAATCACATAGACATGAAATATCTAATACAAAATCAGAGCTCAGTGAGGAGAGATGAGGTGGAAAGAGTGGAAGTAACCTCTGTCACAGTACGTCCTATTTTAATTTACATGAGTTCAATTTTTGAAAATTAAAATATATGTGTCCTCACACACAGGAGAACAACACACAGTGGGGCCTTTCAGAGGGTGGACAGTGGAGGGAGAGAATCAGGAAAAATCACTAATGCGTGCTAGGCTTAATACCTGGGTGACGAAATAATCTGTACAGCAAACCTCCATGACACAGTTTGCCTATGTGACATACCTGCATGTGTACCCCTGAACTTAAAAGTTAAAAAAAAATTAAAAATAAAATATATGTATCCTCCAAATAATTTTTAAAAAGTAAAATTGCTGTGAAGGGCCAGGCGTGGTGGCTCACGCCTATAATTCCAGCACTTTGGGAGGTTGAGGTAGGTGGATCATCTGAGGTTAGGAGTTCGAAACCAGACTATCCAACAGGGCAAAACCCCATCTCTAATTAAAAAAAAAAATAGCTGGGCATGGTGGCAGGTGCCTGTAGTCCCAGCTACTTGGGAGACTGAAGTAAGAGAATTGCTTAAACCCATAAGGCAAAGGTTCCAGTGAGCAGAGATTGTGCTGGTGCACTCCAGTCTGAGCAACAGAGCGAGACTCCACTCAAAAAAAAAGAAAAAAAAATGCTGTGAGAAAAACTCTTCAAATATACATTGGATGCTGAAGTTTCTGTTTCTCATTTGGCTATGACATTCTTTTCAATTATATCTGTGCTGCGGTCTTCTAGTGCATTGTCATTAGAGAAAGGTGAAACTGATAAGACATTGAAGTACCAAAAGTTGGTCACGCCTAAATTCATTGCAAAAATTACTTAGTTTAGGACAGAATTTTATTCCATTTATGTAAAGATTATTACCATTTTCTGTCGTGCATAATACATATTCTTTCATGAATATTGTTAAAATTTTTATAAATTTCATAAATGCTTTGGTTTTTTACATTGTTTCATATGGATAGTAATAGATTACAGTGTGATATATATATTTAGACCCTGCATTCAGGGTCTGAATGCAGCAGCCAGCATTTAACTCTTAGCTCAGCACTGTTTGACCTTGGGTAATTTAGCTAACCTTACAGAGCATCATTTTTGCCATTTGTAATACTGTGAAAATAGTGACACTTAAAGAGTATTCTGAAGATCAATTTAGATCGTCCTGTGTTTTCAGAATAGGATATGGTTTGTGGTAAGCACTGTCTGCTCTGCAGTAAACACTCTCAGCATTAGCCATTAGTGTAAGAGAATGTTTTAGGGTGAAAAAGAAAATTTTTTTAAAAATATTTTCATCTTTGCTTTCAAATGGAAAAAACTATTCTGTATTTAATTCCTTTAAGAATGTGTTACTTTCTATTTTATTGCGAACTGTTATTTACACCATCTCGGGTTTCTCATGTTCTCAGGCCTGAATATAAGTGTTTGATTTTTCTTACCTCTAACATTCACAGTAAGATGATATGCCTTTATCCATAGTAACAGGCAATGAATATACTAAAAGTCTTTGTAATGTTTACATAACAAAAAAAGCAAAGAAATTCATAACTGCCATAAATACTTCCTAATATTTTAAGCTTGAATAGTTTTAGATTTAAAAATCATTAAAATGCTTTCAAACTTATATATAGACCTTTAACTTTGCATTCATTATTTTCAAAGTAAACTTGGATATGTTTATATAAGTCAGCTCTAAAGTTACCAAATAATAAAGATGGTTATAAAATACATCCAGTAAGTTCTTCACTTTATAGCATTATGTACAGTTTTTGTGCTCTGAAGTAGAATTTTTAGTCTCTATTAGTGCTTCTTCATATAAGTCAACATAGAACTTTTAGCAGTTTAAAACTAATTGCTTTTGAATTGGAAGATGAAAATTACACCTTTTCCCTAATAATGCCTGAACATAGCAGATGCTCAATTAATTTGAAATGACTTACTTATTTTGAAGTAACCACGATATCTTTTTTATGTTTTCATTCTCAAAGTCCCTGGCCTCTGGTAAAAATTGCCAAATCTTTCTATGGATGGGGAAATATCCTCTGCTTTTATCCCTCCTCTGCATTGACCAATAGATAGTAACTGATCTCTGACTCTTGTTTGAGAAAGAGACTGGAATATCATTTTCTTTATGGAGCTTGCCATCTCTCCTAAAACCTTCTCGCTTTGTAGATTGTGCTATAAACTTTCCATGATAGTACCTATTGTGCTAGTTTATAATTTTCTGAATTTCAGTGTAAGCTTATTACCATTAAGCTAGGGTGTTATTGATTTTATTTATTTTTAAATTCTCTGGACCCAGAAATATCTGGTTTCAAGAATAATTACTTTATTAAAATAAATGACTACGTGAATAAATGTTTTAACTGAAATCTGTATATGGAAATAACAAAAATAATTTTAAAACATCAAAGTTGCATAGATAAATGCATCTGTTGAGAGATTTATATTGACAAAGGCAAGGATTTAGACATGAACCAGAAAATGCCTGTCCTTTACCATGCATTCTGCCTTAGTCTGTTTTATGTTCCTATAAGGAGATACCTGAGGCTGGGTAATTTTTAAAGAAATGAGGTTTATTTGTAACTCATGGTTCTGCAGGCTGTACAAGAAACATGGCACCAGCATCTGCTTCTGATAGCAGCTTCAGGAAGCTTCCACCCATGACAGCAGGGGAAGGAGAGCAGACATTACATGCAGAGAGAGGGAAGGAAGGTGCCAGACTCTTTTTAACAATCGGATCCCATGGGAACTATTTAATAATAGAGTAAGGACTCATTCATTACCAGGAGGACATCACCAAGCCATTCATGAGGGATCCATACCCATGACCCAGAGACCTCCCATTTGGCCACACCTCTGACATTGGGGATCAAATTTCAACAAGGGTTCAGAGGGGACAGCTATTCAAACTATATCATATCCTTATGTTTTCCTACTAATCTTTGATATCACCAGCCAACTGGATGCATAACCTCAAGGTCACCTACTGCATACTACGGGCATACCTCATTTTGTTGTGCTTTGCAGTTATTACTATTTTACAAATTGAAGGTTTATGGAAACCTGGCTTTGAGCAAGTCTATTGGTGTCATTTTTTTCATCAGTGTGAGCTCAGTTCATGTCTCTGTGTCACATTTTGGTCATTTCTGCAGTATTTCAAACTTTTTTGATATTATATCGTTATGGTGATTTGTCATCAGTAATTTTTTATGTTACTATTGTTTTGGGACACCACAAACTGTACCATGGAAGACAGCAAACATAATATTGTATGTGTTCTGACTGCTACACTGTTCCCCTTTCTCATTACCTCTCCTGGAGCCACCCTAGTCCCTGAGACATGACCAGATTGAAACTAGGTCAATTTATAACCCTACAATGGCCTGTAATGTTCAAGTGAAAGGAAGTGTCACACATCTCTTACTTTAAATAAAAAACTAGAAATAATTAAACTTAGTGAGGAAGGCATATTGAAAGCTAAGACAGGCTGAAAACTAGGCCTCTGACACCAAACAGTTAGCTAAGTTGCGAATGCAAAGAAAAAGTTCTTGAAGGAAATTAAAAGTGCTACCCCAGTGAACACACAAGTGGTAAGAAAGTGAAACTGCCTTATTGCTGATATAGAGAAAGTTTGAGTGGTCTGGATGGATTAAACCACCTACAATATTCCTGTAAGACAGAGCCCAATCGAGAGGAAGGTCTTTACTCACTTTCATTCTGTGAAAGTAAAAGAGGTGAGGAAGCTGTAGAAGAAAAGTGTGAAGCTCACAGAGGTTGGTTCATGAGGTTTAAGGAAAGAAGCTATCTCCATAACATAAAAGTGCAAGATAAAACATCAAGTGAAGAAGCTGCAGCAAGTTATCTGGAAGATCTGGCTAAGATCATTAGTGAAGGTGGCTACACTAAACAACAGATTTTCAATGTAGACAAAACAGCCTTCCATTGGAAAAAGGTGCCATTTAGGACTTCCATAGCTGGAGAGGAGAAGTCAATGCCTGGTTTCAAACCTTCAAAGGACAGGCTAACTCTCTAGTTAGGGGCTAATGCAGCTGGTGACTTTTACAAAAATCTTAGGGCCCTTCAGAATGATTCTAAGTCTACTCTGCTTGAGCTCTATTAATGGAACAACAAAGGCTGGATGCTGGCACATCTGTTTATAGCATAGTTTACTGAATAATTTGAGCCCACTGTTGAGACCTACTGCTCAGAATAAAATGATTTATTTCAAAATACAACTGATGATTAACAATGCAGCTGGTCATCTGAGAGCTTTGATGGGTATGTCCAATGAGATTAATGTCGTCTTCATGCCTGCTAACACAAGATCCGTTTTGTAGCCCAGAGATCAGAGTCATTTGACTTTCAAGACTTATTACTTAAGAACTAGGAGGCTGGCAGTCACTTGAGGTCAGGAGTTTAAGACTAGCCTGGCCAACATTATGAAACTCTGTCTCTACTAAAAACACAAAAATTAGCTGGGCATGGTGGTACACACCTGTAGTCCCAGCTACTCAAGAGATTGAGGCAGGAGAATTGCTTGAACTCAGATGGCAGAGGTTGCAGTAAGCCAATTTTGCACCACTGCACTCCAGCCTGGGTGATAGAGTGAGACTCTGTCTCAAAACAGAAAAAAAACAAAAACAAAAAAACAAAAAAAAAAAACAACTATAATTTCCACGGATAGTAATTCATATGATGGATCTGGACAAAGTAAATTGAAAACCACCTGAAAGTAATTCACCATTCCAGATGCCATTGATAGTATTTGTGATTCATAGGAAAGGTTGAAATATCAACGTCAATAGGAGTTTGGAAGAAGTTGATTGCAACCATCACGGATGACTGAGGGTTACAAGACTTCAGAGAAGGAAACAACTATAGATGTGTTGAAAATAGCAAGAAAACTAGAATTAGAAGTGAAGCCTGAAGATGTAACTGCATTGGTGGAATCTTATGATAAAACTTCAGTGAAGGAGAAGTTGCTTTTTTAATTGAGTAAAGAAAATGTTTTGGGTTTTGTTTTTTGTTTTGTTTTGTTTTGTTTTTAAGATGAAATCTCCGGTGAAGATGCTATGAACACTGTTGACATGATGTGTAGGGAAAAACTCTCTAAACCATGTTTTTCTTCTGCCTCATGCCACAGCAATCATCACAAAAGTGTGGGGGTTTTCCACACACACCAAGCAGCGAACACCAGTTGGATGTCCTCCAACTCAGTTCCGGTACTACCTACATGGAAATAGCTACATCCTACAGGTTGGGAGCTTCGTCCCCAAGATTGCCTCCTTCTTTCAACACTAGTCACAAGTCCAAGCCTCCAGGAATACCAACCAGCTTCGAACTGGGGTTCTCATTACCCTCTCTTTGGGTTTGATTAATTTGCTTGAAGCAGCTCACAAAAGTCAGGGAAACATTTATGTTTACCGGTTTATTATAAAGGATACAAATGAAGAGATGGATGGGGCAAGGTATGGGGGAAGGTGTGTGGAGCTTACAAATGAAGAGATGGATCAGGCAAGGTATGGGGGAAGGTATGCAGAGCTTCCATGCCCTTCCTGGCATGCCACCTCCTAGGAACCTTCAAGCATTTAGCTATTCAGAAGCTCACCAAACCCAGTCCTCTTGAGTTTTTATGGAAGCTTCCTGACTTCAGCATTCCTTCCCCCAGGATATAGAGTGGGACCCTCTCTGGGGAGTCTTGAGACTAACAATCAGAAGGGAGGGGAAAGATTAGTGTCCTGCCTTGGGGCAAGTGAAAGGAGGGCTGGAGGGAGATTCTGCTTTCTGAGGCCTGATATACATGATAACAAAAAGTCTATAACTAGGGCTATGGGAATTACGAACCACAAAAGGTGGACAAAAACCAATATATATCATAACACCACACATGACAACAAAGAATATAGAATATTACATAAAGTTGGTTGATGAAGCAGTGGCAGGGTTTGAGAGGATTGTTCCAGTTTTAAAAGAAGTTCTACTTTGGGTATAATGCTATCAAAACAGCATCGCATGCTATAGGAAAGTCAAATGATTTTTCCAAGTGATGCGGCAAACTTGAATGTCTCATTTTAAGAAATTGCCACAGCAACCCTGACCTTCAGCAACCACCACCTGGATCAGTCAGTAGCCATCAATATCCAGGCAAGATTCTCTACCACCAAAAAGATTATTATAATTGTTAGCATTTTTTTTTAGCAATAGGTATTTTGAAATTAAAGGATGTACATTTTTTAATGGTATGGCACACTTAATAGACTACAGTATAGGGTAACCATACTTTTTTATGCAGTGGGAAACAAAATTTGTGTGACTCAAGTTTATTGTGATATTCACTTTATTATAGCAGTCTGAAACCAAACTTCCAATATCTACAGAGGATGCCCATTTTTTACATTGATCTAATTTTCCTAAAATTTTCTTGTGTTATCTCATCTGTAAACATGTGACTAGCAATAATTTATAGAATGCTTTGGGACAAATAGTACATGGAAGCTGACTTTATTAACATGATAGCTGACTCATGGTAATAGCTGAATAAATATTTGTCCCCTTCCATATCCTTTGATAGAATTTTTCAAGTTGTCTCACATGTGAGGGAAGAAATAAATAAATGTATTAGAACAAAAATAAGGTATTATGTTTCATAATTTAAATAATTTAAAGGTCATTTAAAAAAATCCAAAGAACACTAGAGAATCAAAATAATTTTAAAAATTAACTTAATACTAGTAACAGGGCACTAGTAACAGTGGAAATGAAAAAGAGGTATACATTATTCCAGTTATCCAGGAGCTTAATATTAAGTTAACTAGTGAGAGTGGCAAGAGACAGCCAAATGCCTAGGCAGATAGCGGCAGGTCCCTGCTGAAATCCCACCTCCAGCTGAAGACAGTTTAAAGTCTGAAAGCCACACTACAAGTTAAATCCTCAGACTAGATTGAGAACTTTTCTTCCTGTTTGGCGTGCTTTCCTCTGATTGATCCCCACCCTTCACCTATTTTACAAATACCTTCCCTTTCCAAATTGGTTTTTCTACACTGTCATGCCTACCTTTGAGTGGTGTCTTTGCTTTAATCTTTTTCACAATCAGCACACACTCCCCATTCGGAGTCCGTAAAAGGCCCCAGACCCAGTCACATGGGGGACTTTCCCAGCTTCAGGTAGGGGGACCACCCTTGCATCTCCTCTCTGCTGAAACCTGTTACATCACTCAGTAAAATTATTCTCTGTCCTCCTCACCGTCCAATATTCACCATATCCTCATTCTTCTTGGGCATGAGATAAGAGCTCAGGAAATGATGAATGCTGGTATAAGCTGAGACACGCCAGTGTGGCCAAGAAAGGCCCAGGTGGGGCATGGCTGGCAGAGGGTCCCTGGCTTGCAAAATGACCAAGAAGAAAAATCCTACATCACTAGCATTGCTGAAGGAGAACAAAGAAGAATAATGGCATACACCAAAAATTAAAGCAATTACTGTATCAAACATTACAGCAGAACTTGGAGAAAGATGTTAAAAGGAGATAACAAGTGGAAATAGAAAAAGGAGTGAAACAAAGCAATATTCTAGTTACATTTTTTAAAATAATCATTAGGATGATTAGAACAAGTGTTTGTAACTCTGGGGGTCTCTGAACCCTCATTTGTTAAATGATCAGGACTAGATATCTAGATATCTGTGGTGAGAAAATAAGAAAGGAAAGACAAGAAATGTGTTCTACACAGAAGTAGGGGAAAGTTCCTTAAACTGTGAGTCACAGCTATTTATATCTGAACAAATGTGCATTTCCTATTAGTGCTGGAGACTTTGTGGTCTTCTACCCATGCATTTACATGAAGAATTGTCCTCTGTGTATAAGCTGCATCTCTAGAATGTGAACTCCTTGAAACTACCTAGCAACACTTAATTACCTAGGCCATTTTAGACAGACAGCACTATTGAGTTGTCTTGGTAAATACTGGTAACTTCAAAAACCAAGAATGCTCTAAAATCTATAGCTAGACAACAGGCAATCTCTGACCTAAACTTTAGACAACAGTCCTTGGTAGATTTTTTTTTTTACTCTGTTAGTAAAAGTAGAGACTTAACTAGTAATATTTCTAGCCAGTTCATAAATCATTAATTGCTCTGTTGAAAATCTCACTGTTAGTATTTATTACGCCAATCTTCTGTTCTAAAGAGATAACAATTAACTAAATTTTGGACTTCTATTAAAGGCTAAGGACCAGCTCTAGACTGAATGTTCTCAACCAGGGTAAATGTCCACTTCATGAAAGTCGACTAAAAGTACCAAACTCTCATATATACACAATAATAGGTATCAAAGTATTTGAAGTACATTATAGAGATCCTCACAGTAAGGGTCATGTTTTCTTCCACTTTGTGGCAGAGTTCTGAGCACACAGTGACCATGTGATAAATATTAATTCAGTATGTGAGTGTATGAGGATGTATGTTATCAATATTCTCAGAGAATGACTGCCTTAAGTGTTCTGGGAAAAAGCCAGATTTCTGGTCTCATTTAGCATACACTGTAATTAATACTTATTTTGGGGGTGCATTTATTTTTGTTTGATTTGTGTTGCATATATAACATTGTACCCATCAAATATTGCTTAATTCTTTCATATTGCAAAAAAAACAGCTATTATAAGCCTGAACTTGTTAGTCTTGCAGGGCCCTGCCCAAGGTTGCCCTCATCCCCAACTTTCCACAAACTGGAATATTCACTGATGCTTTGTTTCTTCTCCCAGACCAGTATACATGTTGTTATGTGGTTCCTAGGAGGACTGTAAAGTCCTCTAACAAAGACACAGGATGGAATGAATCAAGGGAATTGCTATGAGAAAGAAGGAATATCCCTGGAGAGGGGACTGCTTCTGTGTGCTTTTAGATGTCACAGAATAATTGTTTCTTTTTTTAAAGGAAAGAACCAGGGTGAAGAGCGCTGATTTTCAAAGTTGGAGAGGTTAACAAACACTGGTTGCAGGATTTACTTTGGTTTAGGAATACCACTGTCTCACAGGAGTGTCAATCAAAATTCCACAGCCATTCTTGGACACTAGGAGGTGGGACTGACTGATATACAGCAGTGATTTGACCCAGCACTTGGGGCAAACACAACCAGAGTCTTCGGTGTTAATTCCCTGGTCTTCCCAACTAGCATTTTGAAAGTGCATTAACATTTCTGGCCTTGCGCTCTTTCGTCGGACTTCTAACGGTAATTATGCCTGTGTAATCACAGTACAGTTACTTAATCTAAATATGTAAGATTTCACACTTTGCAATACTTAAAATTTCCTACTTTGTTCTGACTTTTGCTTTGTTCTTGTCCAGTTTAATAGATATTTGCATTTCTCTCTCTTCTATCAGGGAGTAGAATTTATGGTATTGTAGGCATTTAGGCAGCCTGTTTCTAACTTTTAGATAAGAAGTTGTATCTAAAAGAAAGTAAAGGGAGTGGGTCAAATGACTTTTACTATGAGTTCTCAGTAATTATTATGTTAACAAGTGGTAAGAGGGCATTCAAAAATATTTGAAATAATGTAAGCGCTTCAACACACATATGCTTATATGCATACAACAGTGGAGGACTATCTTAATAGGGCAAATTCGTGTGCAGCTATCTTTTACCCTTAGGAATACATATATGCTGCCAGGCATGGTAATCACAGCACTTTGAGGCCAGGGGTTCGAGACCAGCCTGGAAAACCTGGCAAAACCCTGTCTCCTGTCTCTACCAAAAATACAATAATACAATACTAGGATAGACTTCCTAGTATATCCTAGGAAGACTGTTAAGTTATAAATAGTCATTTTTTAGCCAAAGATGTATTATAATGAATATGATTATAAAAATTTAGATGATCTTATATTGTAAGACAGAGTGGTTGACTTCTCAATGTTGGAGCAAGCAGAATCCTCCCCTGCTTTTGATGTTTAATAGTGACAAGGAGAGGTCACAAGCAGTCTCTGCTGCTGGCATTCCTGGCATGGTCAACAGTGACTACTGTGACTTGTTCGAGAGGTGACTTTGAACATTTATTTTACTTTCAGGTTAGAGAATGTAGTCCTTGTATTGGATTGGCTTGGGCTAGTGAATCTTGGATACAACAGCCAATAGGATATATGAAGTAGTGTTTTAAAAAATTAACCATTAAAGACAGTTTTCAATTTGCAAACCATTTCTAACATGTTTTCCATGGTAAGAATTAGCTACACAGAATGATACTGTAAAATATAGAAAAATGGGGGGTACTGGAACTAGCTAAAATTTGACAGATTACAGGTGTAATTGTTTTGCTGGTCACACATGATTATTTCTATTGGTTACATTTTATTTGGACTTGTATTGTGATACATTGTTCTATAGAAACAAATTATATGCCGTAACTTTGTTGTGATTATCTAAAACAGTTGGAAACTGAGTCTGATGTATTGAAAGAGAGTACAAGAGGTCATGGTTTGCCGCAGTGGGCATTGTGTGAAGATAAGGGACTGAAGACGGTGTTTATAGACAGACACAGGAAGTGCTACTGCATGCTCATTCAAAAAATCATAACCTTGCTTGTACTTCAGATCTATGTAATTCTATTTGTCATCTGGATGGCTAGTATTGTGACTCAAGTATTCAGTGTTATAGACAAGCTGCGATTAAATATTTCAACAGAAGACCTCAAGGAATTACTGATTTACAATTACTCATATTACCTATGCTACAATAATTAGAAACAAAGAAATTGAAGTGATGTACTATACAGTAATGCTACTAAACAGGTATGTGTTTATATTAAAAGGCAAGGAATTTATGAAGGCTAGTATTATGTAAATGACTGTCTCTAAATAGTTGGATGATATATCGCATTTTGTTCATTGATTCAACAAATATTTGTCTGCCCAATACACACCAGGCACTGACCATTTTCTGTAACTAATTTCATCCACTTAGCACTGTGAATAATCCAATAATTCCCCAGGACAAATATTATTATTCAATAAATTAAATGAGTATCAATACAGAGGGGTATTTCATGGAGATCACTGCTCTCTTGGGTAATCAGGGGATCTGCTATTGAGTTTGGTACCACAAATTTTTATATTTTTCCTTAAGGGATGATGAAAGATCAGTGGACTCCTAACTATCTGCAGTCTGTGGAGTCTCAGGTTGCTTAGAAACTCAGTGACTATGGGCTTGCTATGGCAACCCAATTTATCAGTGACTGCAAAACTAACTTAGCTGGCATTGTGGCAAATCTCCATATTTTGCTGGTAAGAATATTCAGATAAGTTCTTCTATCATACTAGTATTTATATTATTTACACTATTGAGCTAAATATTTATCGAATTTTGAAAATAATAAATTATGATTTATAATGGTCTAGAACTACATGAAAATGAAGCTTAAATTCTGAATGTATTTTTAGATTTCAAATTTATACTGTCTGCCGGTTACCAGGCCGTTGCCTTAGCTTAAATCTACAGTATGTGATTTGTAATTTGTACTATATTAAGAGCACGAGAAAATAAAACTAGTACAGTCTATTATCTATGTGCCAATAAAAATGCTCTGCAAATTTAACTTTAATACTTCAATTAATAGATAAATTTATGTATATATAGTATAATTTAATAATTTTGTTTTACATTACAAACTCTTTATTCATATATAAGTGTAAGAGATTTTACAGTATTATGTATTTTTAAAATCTTATGTCTTAAATAATATACCATGTAATCTGATACACAAATATATTAGAAAACCAATTTACTTAAAAAGCACATTTTTGCAATCATGGGAAAGACATTAGGGAACATATTCTCATCCTTTGTTTGAGTATTTGTACCCTGTAGTACATTTATAACAATTTTGCCCGTTCTGATTTTAGTCATGCTTTTAGATTTTAATAACAGGTTCTATTGTTTTACTCTCTATATAAACTACAGTCTTCTCTGTACCTCTTCATATGTAAGTATTGCATTCATCTTATCTCCCTATTGATTCCAACTTTTGTTTTTATCACAGTCAATAGCAGAAGTAGAGCCAGGATTCCCTCCTGAGACAGACTATTACAAGGTTCTATTTTCTGTCCTTCACTCCTGGGTTTTGGCATTTATGCATTTTGTTTTGATATTTAAGACTTCATCATATTAAAGGTTCTCTTGAGATTGAAAGAATCAGTCTGACTCGGGTTTTTACAGGAGAATGCTACATTTGATTATATTTTAAATTTTTCTTTATATTTTATCTATTGCCATGTAATTTTGCAAATGATGAAATTATTTTTGAATCCTGTAGTACATCAGCACAACTAGGCTATGCCCCAGTGGATGATATGTCTCATCTCACAGATGGCAACAGGTACAAAGACAGAACTTAGATTATTTTATTGGAATTAATTCTCATTGGAACAGAAAACCCAATTCCCAGAGGTCCTTGTTTAAGCCTCCAGTTAGCACATCATATTGAACTCCTCCCTTTACAGAGGGGCTTTTTTAAAATTGAACTACAGACCCACTACTCTCTAACAGAATAAATGAGCAGTCCAGAACACTCAACAACCCAAAGGAACCAAACTCTTATCAAGGGATCATGTGTGTTAGCCTTTAAGGAGATAGTAGTTTGGCATGTAAAAAAATTCGGTGGTAGAGTACAAATATTCAGAAGACTTGGAAAGGATTTTCAACAGGCAAAAGCAAAACAATACAACTATTTAATGGTACACATTTGATGTTTAATCACGCTTTTTGGTGTGACTGAATTATTTTAATAAATTTTGCAAAACTTTATTTTAATATGTCTATTTCTGCCAATGGATACATAAACACAACTGGTACATTGCATCATTTAAAATATTTGGGAAAAGCTCATTGTGTAGAAGTACGTCATTCATTCTTGTATTATAGTTTATAAATACCTGTGAAAGGGAAGAATTAAAGCCCTTCATAAGAATATTTTCTAATGTGAAATAATCAATCTATTTACCTGTTTACTACATTGAGATTTTTGCTTGGAAAAGAGTACATCTGTTCTTTATTCCATTACATGTGTGGTGTCTATTACACATAAAAAATGCACATCTGGAAAATCATCAGTGCATTTAAACTTGATCAGATACTAGGATAAATAAAAGTACCTCTTCTCTTACAAAGGTATTTAACATATACATGCATGCCTTTTAAAAATCTATGCTGTGATACCTAGAGTTATAGTTTATTCAGAATCAATTAAAAAAACATTTGAGCACCTATTATGTATCAGGCACTATTTAAAACTCTGGGATGTTATGCTAAACACTACCAGCATGATCCGTGGTAATATGTTATAGGGAGTTTCATTGTGACCTACTCTCTTGCTACTTATGAATGAACAAATGATGAACTGAGCTATTTTGGAATCCTTTGTATAAGTGGAACACTAAAATATTCTAAAGCTGTATAAATGAGTAAAATATAGTCACATGGTATGTTATATGTGCTTCATGTTATATTAATATCTATATTTGTTACATAGAGTGTAGAAAACCATGTTGCAGAAACATCTTTTTTCTCCTCCTTTAAGAGACCTACTGGTTAAGCCATGTTTCTTGACTGCACTTATGAGCTAGAAGTTTAAGTGTTTTCATTTATTAAAAATACCTGTGATCTAATGCCTATGTTTTAAATAGAATCACAAGGTATCAGTTTGGGTGCTTTCAACCTGCGAACCCCAAATACCTGGGACAGATCCCAGTTAATTTAGAAAGTTTATTTTGCCAAGGTTGAGGACACACGCCCATGACAAGCCTGAGGAGGTCCTGACGACATGTGCAGACAGTGGTCAGAGCACAGTTTGGTTTTATGCATTTCAGGGAGACCTGAGACATCAATCAACATATGTAAGATGAACACTGGTTCAGTCTGGAAAGGTGGGACAACACAAAGCAAACACAGGAGAACTCAAAGTGGAGAGGGGGTCCCAGGTCATAGGTAGATAAGAGACAAATGGTTGCACTCTTTTGAGTTTCCGATTAGCTTCTCCAAAGAAGGCAATCAGCTATGCTTTTATCTCGCTGAGCAGAGGAGTGACTTTGAATAGAATGCAAGGCAGGTTTGCCCTAAGCAGTTCCTAGATTGACTTTTCCTTTTAGCTTAGTGATTTTGGGGTCCCAAGATTTCTTTTCCTTTCACAAACCTAAATTAGCTGAATCAATAGGAGGACAGGTTTGCCCACACCATTGAAAACTCCAGTGTTAGCACTCTTCCAGCACAGGTGGATCAGATTGCTGGCTCTTCTTAACTTTCTCTGCTCTCTCCTTATGTGGATGGTAGGTTTGACACAGGCTGGCTTTCCTTGAGGTTGTAAGAGGGCCTCCAGCAGCACGGCTCTAGGCTTCCTCCTCCTTATATATAAGCAGTGGGGATTAGAATAGAGAATAGATGATGATAGCAAAATAAATTCCCACTGCTGTTCAACAAAGCAGCACATTTTCCTGAGTGATGGAGAAATGTATGTTCCTATAACACTCGCTGTTTAATTAAATGAGAATATTAAATAGTACTTTGACATTTTTAGAGGCAATACCACATTAATAGCTCCACATCAACATATGGAGAAACTTTTGAATCCTTCCCCCTGAACTTAGAGTTAGAGGGCATCTCTGGAAACTAGCCAGCCAAGACTTTCTGGAACGCCTTGAGGAAGGTACTCCTCACTACACAAGATGAATTATAGATCTGGAGTTGTGAAGTCTTGAAATGTTGCTTTCTTTTCTCTGGAAAATGCTTAAGCATATTGAATTAGTCCTTAGAGGTTATAATTCAGTTAACTGAGATGGCTGAATTTTGTCAGATTTATTCATTGTGCTTCATGTGTACAAATAGAAGGAAATCCCTCAACATACACCTTAACACTCATGTATTGGATTATTCTAAAATAGACATTGCCTATTAGTTAAATTTTATTCACCTAGGATGGGATGAAGATTGTCTGGAGACTGATATATTCAATAGCAGCCTTTTTTTTTTTTTTTTTTTTTTGATATCATGAAAAGAAGTTTTCTAGGTAATTAATTTGCATCAAAGACTTAAAAAGAAAATCACTGCTATATTTCTTTTATTTTTCCCCTAACCTAGATGACATGGCAGATAAGCAAGGGAAAAATTAGTAAATAGCACAAATTTCATCTTCATTTTTTGAATTTTAATAGTTTGAAAAGTCAAAATATTTAATATTAAAGTGCTAAATGTGAGGTTAGGAGACTAAGTGGCAGAATAAGGTTTAGTTTCAGAAATATTTTTTGATGATATTTGAAGAACCCTTATTGTGTGTCAAACTGTCATTGGGGTGGTATGGCCATCAAAACAAGGATCTGTTAAGTGGATAAAATGAGCACATTCATAAAAGGAGAAGAGCTAATGAACTTACCGTTTCTTCTAATTTAGAGATATTTGTGTTTTTCTTTGTGGAATTGTATGAAGGTGATTTGGAGACAGTTACAAATTTACATACCTAAAACCAGGGACCATTTTGAAAGAAAATTAAGATAAAAATGAGATATCAAATAGCCAAAAATCAACCAGAACAGACAAATGTAGGATAATCAAAGAAGAAAAAATTAAGAGAAAAGTCTATACTGAAAGCTTATACAAACCAATCTTGGGATGTACTTTTCTATAGCATAGGAAATACTTGATGCTTTTAATTTGGGATTCCAGAAATGGTGTGGTTTCCATGTTTTTATGGATTTATTTCACCTCAAATTTTTGTTCACTGCAGGCTCCTTTCTTCCTGCCTATTGTGATTACCCAATTTTCCCAGAGGGGTTGTTGAAAATGAGAGGAAAACAGGCCTAGCAATCATCTTGGATCATGTCCAGAAAATGTTTTTAGTCCTTGGAATACATGGAGGGTGCCACTCCAAGCCTTGTAAATGCAGCTTGGGAAAATAAATATGCTTAGCGTATTCACTCTGAACACGAAAGCACAGTGTGGTTAACAAAAGGAGTATTGCAGAGTATGCCAAAACATAGGAAACATAAACATTTCCATTCAGATTTGTTATCTTTACCCATGAACTGGGGCACTGTAGAACAGGACAGTTTGCATACCAACATACCACAGCTGAAAGACCTCGGGCTCCAAAAGCCAACAAAACATCATGTCCAAGAAGTCTCTGAGGATCTAAGTACAAAATGAGCAGTGCAAAAGTAGCAGGGCTAGTGGTGTCTTTTGAGAGTGACATTCTGCAGCAATTAAGATTCCATACCTAATATTGTTTACTTAATTCACAACCCCAGAATACAAAAGAAAAGTGACATTCAGAATCTGAAATGGGATGATCACAGTATACATGTTTTGAGTCCTTCCTTGTTTGCTGGAGAACAATAAAGAGGAGAGACACTTTCATAAAGACAGGGCTCATAACTAAACCTACCTAGGAAAGTTAGAAGGATGAAAGGTTGCTTTCTGCATAACCACAAGATGAAGTATTTTATCAAATCCATTGTAATTGCTCCATAATGTGAAGCAAACTTTAAATGCTGCTACTTAAGTGTCAGGGCTAAAATGAAGTTTAAGGGATAAGTCAGACCTCTCTATTATTCAAAATTTAAATGTGGAAATTCCAAAGGGAAGGCTTTACTCTACTGCTGATAAGTTTGCAATGTTTTTTTTTTTTTAATTCAAGAAGATAACCAGCTATCACAAGGACACATACAGGACAGTTGAAGGATTTCAATGTTTTAGGATGATTCTGAATTTCTAAGATATTTGTCTCATGTATTATAATAGTCTGCCACTTTTCATTGTCTGAATTCTAATATTTTCTAGAATATACTCATGTAAACATGATATAAAACAAAGTGATTTAAATAATTCATAACATTTCCAGAAAAAAACATTTCTGGAAGTTTTATATATATTTTACATATATACATAAATGATATATATTAACAATGTACAAAACACACATATATGTATTTTTTTTACAAAGTAATATATAAGGCTTTGTTAAAACCAAAAATGCATTTAGTGTAAGATGTTCCCACTGTTAATTCTATAGATGCTTAGAAATCTTAAGAATATGTGTCAAGTTACTAGAACAGATTCATTTGAGAAGTAGCACTCCAAACTAAACTTGTTGGTCTCTTAGAACTCAGAAAACTGAAGCTTGTCCAAGAGCAAAACCTTCCCTTAAGGTTTCTGAGAACCAACCTGGAAAATGATGTTATGGTTTCACTATAGGAGTTGATAGATTGTTTTACATTCCTTTGAAACTATTAGCAGAAGCTGCTGTGCCACTCAACTGCGTGGTTTGTGCCAAATAATTCTGTGAAGTCTCAGGGCAGAATGATCACTTCTCTATTTAAAAAAAAAAAAAAAAAACAAGAAAGGTATCAGAGATGTATTATTTCCTGTGTTTTTTTAAAGTTATTTCTGTATGCTTCTTAGAAACTTCACCCCACAAGCTTTAAGAAAAAATGTAATCAGGCATGCTTCTGTGTCCCTGGAAAACATTTGTGTGTGTGTACACATGCATGTCTGTATATGCATTTCAGTCTTTTAGGAAGCTAATGCCCAAGCTTATTTATTTTATTTTATTTTTAAGACTCCACTTTAGGGACTACCTTTTTAGTCCAGGGCTATCATAATATTTCTCAGAACTAAAATTTGTGGTACCCTTAATTACAATGAATTTTTTTATCCTTCTGCCTGGTAAAATTCCAAATTAATTAATAGCTATTTTTTTTTCTCAACGTTTAAACAATGTGGTACTCATCAACTAAATGCTTGTTTTGCCTATGAATTATTGATTTTTTTCCTGCTATTTCATCACACCATGTTTTGAGACCTAGTTATTCTTTTACCTAAATGTTTCTGTTTTTCTCTAATAATTTCCTATCTACTGTATGAACACAATTTACCTAACTATGCTGACCATGACATTTCCTTATGTTTCTTACCATCATTTAAATGTTGACTAATTTTTTTTCCTACTTAGAGAATTGTTTTTGCAAACTGTTCAAGTAAGAATTAGGTCTGCCCACATTTTCAGATGGCCTGTAAAATTTGCATATTGATTTGGCCATGCCCACATGAGAATTATCTACATATACAGAAGTGCTCTCTTTAATGTTACAAGCATGACTTCTATTAAACATATAGGTAAGATGATTTTCTACTTTTAATGGAGTGTGTTTGTTTTTATCCTGGCTTTTGATTCATTAGTCCATGTGGTTTAAGTCTAAACAAAATTATTCTGATATTCAGAATTTCACCTTTAATAATGCTTTTGAATTTTCTTTTAAAGGTGATATTAGAAATCTCCATTTCAGTCTTTCAACATTTCACTGGCATTACATGATGCTCTTGTCTTTTGCAATTTAATATTCAAATTACATAGATTTTTTATTACTGCATGTGAAGTCCTTCCTCAACTTACAAAGCAGTTAGAACATACTAATACTTTAATACTTCTTTAAGTAATGAGCTAGCAACTGAAAATGTTCATATATTACATATATATAAGCATAAGTGTGTACAATGTGCCTAAATGTTTGTATGTATAAATCTCCATGATTAGTATTTCCTAAAGACTAAAGTGATAAATGTTGCCTAGTTTTACATTGGTAGCTAATGTTATGAGATAGTTCATAGGTCGGTAGAATGAGATTTTATGTTTTATTTAACCTAAAATATTCTGTTGATTGCCACCGACATATGTTCACAGTTCATTGTTTGTTGTGTCTAGATATTGTTTTGCTCTTAATGTAATAATCAGGTTAAAATTATTCAACTTGTGCAAAGATTTTGGGAAAAATATGTAAAATTAGATTTTGATCAAGGATAAATGTATCCTTTTTTTTTTTTCTTTTAAGAAAAGAGTATAAGTCCTTCAGTCAGTCTGTTTGGGTTACAGCCCTTGTTCTGCCAAATAATAGCTGTGTGAACTCAGCTAGTCATCTAAAGAGCCTAGCAAGGAGGCCGAGGAAGGCAGATCACAAAGTCAGGAGATTGAGACCACCCTGGCTAACACAGTGAAAACCATCTCTACTAAAAATACAAAAAATTAGCTGGGCATGGTGGCGGGCACCTGTAGTCCCAGCTACTCGGGATGCTGAGGCAGGAGAATGGCGTGAACCCAGGAAGAGGAGCTTGCAGTGAGCAGAGATGGCGCCACTGCATTCCAGCCTGGGCGACAGTGAGACTCCGTCTCAAAAAAAAAAAAAAAGAGTCTAGTGAGGGATGATTAGTCAGCAAGGTAATAAATGTGAAATACTTAGCTCCACACATGACAGGTAGTGAGCTTCTATTATGTGTTAACTGTGTTATTGTATGATCATCTTTGTAATTTATGAGACTTTGTTCACCCATTCAGTCTAGAATTACAATACAAGTTATACTAAAATGCTTCTTTTCATTTGCTGAACTGTTAAAAAAAAAATCACTTAATTTTCTTTTAAATGGTATCTACTACTATAAGATTTTCTTGTGTCTGTATATAACTTTACATTTTGAAGTTTAAATCTACTATCTGATCTTCAGCTTAAAGGTAAGTAGACTTTATAGGTTATCCCATTTAACAAGAAAGGACAACAGGAATACAATGATTTTTATGTCTTGCCTAGTTCACAAATCCTATTGCTAATAAAGGAATCACATGGGTCATGTGATTCCTCTTCCAGAACTCTTGTCATGCATCTGTCATTTGCTTCTCAAATATGTTGCAATATTTGTTACTCAACTTACTGTACTCTTCCTCTTTTATTTCACAAGTGTTACATTCCATGAATCAGCTTATCCAAAAGTACTGTTAAAAGGATTTTTTTTTAACTATACAAATGCTAAATGAAAGTTTATTTATTTATTTATTTATTTATTGTATTCTCAAAGTGGATAAAGGCTTTCAAAGCGTAATACAATCCTCAACAGGAAATGACTCAAAGTTTATGGAATAAAAATGTAAACATTTCTGTAAATTACACATACAAACAAAAAAGTAAAAATTGTCAAAATAAAAAAAAATTTGTCAAATGTCTGAAGACTATTTTCCTACTAATTATTAAGAAAGGGGCAAAGCAATTTATGGGAATAAAAAAGGTGAAAAGGATATTGTTACAAATGTTTAAAATAAAAATGGCAGCAGGACATCATGGCTCACGCCTGTAATCCCAGCACTTTGGGAGGCCGAGGCAGTCGGATCACGAAGTCAGGAGATCGAGACCATCCTGGCTAACACAGTGAAATCCCGTCTCTACTAAAAATACAAAAAAATTAGGTGGGTGTGGTGGCAGGCACCTGTAGTCCCAGCTACTTGGGAGGCTGAGACAGGAGAATGGAGTGAACCCGGGAGGTGGAGCTTGCAGTGAGCCAAGACCTCGCCACTGCACTCCAGCCTGGGTAACAGAGCGAGACTCCATCTCAAATAAATAAATAAATAAATAAATAAATAAATAATAAATAAAAATAGCTAATATACTTTAGAAAATTATAAAATTACTGAGGGAAGGTTAACACACACTTAACGTGTGTTACTTCTGAGGAATATAATTGGGGATTGATCATTTTATACTTTTCTATAATTTTCAATATTTCTTTCTCTCCATACTTAATACATTTTCTAAAATAAAATTGTGCATAATAGCCAGTGATGGCCATGGCAATTATCTGTTGTTGTTTTTGTTTTTGTTTCGTGAGACAGAGTCTCACTCTATTGCCCAGGCTGGAATATAGTGGTGCAATCTCAGCTCACTGTAACCTCCGCTTCCCAGGTTCAAGTGATTTTCCTGTCTCAGACTCCTGAGTAGTTGGGATTACAGGCATGTGCCAACACACCTGGCTAATTTTTGTATTTTTAGTGGAGAGAAGATTTCACCATGTTAGCAGGCTAGTCTCGAACTCCTGAACTCAAGTGATCCACCCACCTTGGCCTCCCAAAGTGCTGGGATTACAGATGTGAGCCACCAAGCCCAGCAACAATTATTTGTTAAACAAAAACTGTGTCAGGCTCTGTGCTAAATCCTTCATATTATCACTTTTAATCTTTACAGCAATTCTGTGAGGGAGATATTTCTACTATGTTTAAGAGAGGTTAAAGTAGTTAGCAATAAGTCATATACTTAGGAAGTGATGAATTACAAATTCAGACTCAGATTCCATTCATTTTCCTAGCAGATGTTCTTAATCCAAATCAAACCATTGCATATCCATGGTATGAACAAGCAGCATAATAGTTTCTCATTTCCACTCATTCTCACTACTTGTAAACCGTTATTATGGTTATAATAGTCTTGTGTGTGTCTGTTTATTCAACTTATTACCAACTATGGGCTTGTTCTATAATATGGAGGTTCAGTGGTGAATTAAACAGAGAAGCATCCCCCTCCTCAAAAATACAACATTCTAGCAGGTGCAAAGACAGGACAAAAGCAAAAGTCAATTGGCAGAATTTCTTTGATGGTGATAAGTGACCTGTGGAAAATAAAGCAGAGAATGGAGAGGGGAGGAGGCTTGTAGGAAGTGGGGGTGATGAAATGGGGAGGGTTGAGTGCCTAGTAATTTTCAGGCTCCTGTCAAGTATTGTACACTTCTCATCTCAGCTCTTATTATTACTCTTTTATTGTTTTCTCTATTCTTTGATTATGAAAATGAAAGCAATTAATATTTTAATTAACTTGATTGTGGCAATCATTTTACAGTGTATACACATGTCAAAATGATTCATACCTCGATAAATCTGGAAAAAGAAGAACAAGCAGTTAACTTCCAATTGCAAGTCAATATAACTAAGACCCGGTAGCCTGAGGATTTAAACTTACATCCTTCCGATTTCTAACCCTATGTGATCTCCCACCAAAAAAAGAAGATTTGTGTCTAAACTGACTGAAGTAGATTGAAAATTATATATCCTGTCATTCTAATAAGTTAATCTAGTGTTATAGTGGATTTACATAAAGGTATATGCACACATAAAACACATCCCTTCATAATATAGTGGGTGCACAGTCTTTTAAAAAATGAAAACCCCAACACTCTTTACTCTAAAATAGGCACAGCATTTTATTGTGTTATTGTTTAAGGTATATATTTTTCTCAAAATCCACAGTGGCAGATTTGACTCAGCTATGTGCTTTCGGGTCTTGTATGCTAAGCTACTCAGGAACTGTTGTCTATGGGATTGAACACTTAACAGCTGTCTCTGGGAATGTAAATTTGATTCTTTGGACTACTCATGGGACTCTGTGACATTTTCCTCTCCAGTGACAGCAGATTTGAATGGCATTAGGCTACTGATTAAATAATACCCAAGTAAGTTTAATGTCAACTTAGGCATCTATTTTGCATGTATTTTTTTCTGAAATATCTTTCTCTGATTGTGATCATATTTTCATTATACTTTAGTCTTTTGCTATGTTTAAAATATGCTTTTTTAAATTGGTCTTATCTGAACCCTTGTGTTGGTAAGCTCTTTCTGAATTGTCATATTAGAGTGTGAATGCGTAAGAATTAAGATTGAGAAATAAATATATCAAAGTAGCCTAAATACAAAATAGCTATCTACAAAATATTCTTAACCAAAATAATATTCGTCTTTATACTACCATTTTATGTCGTGCCACCAAGAAAAAAGGTCACAGTTATTTAAGGGAATTACCTTCTTAAGTTTCATGAAATCTCTGTGAGTTACTCTTTTCTAACTGAAAGAATACATTATAAAGAGATTGCATACAGTCATTTTTACTTAATCCTAATTAAGTAAATTAGTCTCAGGTCTGAGACTTGAAAACAAAGTAATAGACTTACAATATTTTTATGACTTCTTATTTTTTAGATAAATGTGTCAGTAAAAAATTCCTCGGGGAAAAAAAAACAATGCTCGAGGAGGAAAGAGTGTTTGGAGGAAAGAGTGTTTGGGGTTCTTTTTCAGTTGTGAAGCACTACTTGCGAATGAAAGGATTCATTGTGTGCCTTACATGCCCAGAAAAGACAGCATGAGCATTCTAACTATAAGGACTGGTTTAAATATGATCTAATGAACTAAATATATTTCTGCCTGTTATTCTTAGGTTGCTTTACTTCTAAGGTTGTTTGAATGCATTTATCCAGCTATCCTATCAAATATATGCCAGGTTAACCCTGCAAAGGTTTTCCTGTATGATTCTGAGAACAGGGTCTTGATAGTGAAGGTTCTTTCCCCAAAGTGCAAGGCTTTCTATTTTGATTCAATATCAACATAATACTTTTTATGAAAGTGATTTAAGTACTTTTTTATATTAAAAGATTATCCTCACTAGTAATTCTACTTAGATATATTTCGGTTGAAGAAATTTAAGTAATTTATTTTTTGTAGGAGGACTGTGCTGTGATCATGAAGTTTTTGCAAAACTAACAGAAATGATAAACAGTTAAGAATTCCCAGCTAGAACAATAGGCTATTTCCTTTTTGAAAGTCAGTTTGTCATCTTTGCTGATTGACAGTCTCCAATTGTTTTCAAAATTATTAGTCTCACAGTATTTCAGAATTACACTGTATAAAAAGTACATTAAATTTAAACTTAATGAAATAAGTTTTACAAGCTCAGTCAAGACAGGGAAGTGAGAATATGATTATTCTTCTCAATTTACTCTTTTCGCCCCCGGTCTCAGTTCAGCCTCTGAGAATATGTTAGGGAAAGCTCAGCAAGTGAGTTCCCTTTGTTTTTCTGGCCTCTGACTTAGTTGGATGGAAAATGGCCAAAAAAAAAAAAAAAAAAAAAAAAGTAATGCTGAATATCTCAGATATAGGTAATGGGTCTTCACCAGAACATAAAAATAGACTCTTATTAGCCATATCAGTAATGTGCTATGTGGGGATTTTTTTTTTCTTTCAGTTCCTCTGGTAACAAACCACACACTGGGATCTAACATTGTAGAGTGCTTTTTTTTTGCTTTTTTTTTTTTTGAGGGGGGAGGGGGGTGTGGTTGCATATTTAAACTCTCACACATTTATGTAATGAGGACTGCAGTGTAGGACTTTTCTGCAGAATACCATTTGATCCTATTAAGAATTGTCCAAATGTTGGAGCATTTGATTGAAAAATCCGTCTTAGCCATTTTAAAGGTAAGTTGTATGATTTTTCTTTAAATAAAAAAGATTAAGGGATTTTTCCCATCACCCAGATGATGGGAGATGACACTACCGTATAAATACTCCTAAGAAGTTATATAACAAGGACAGGAAAAAGGGTAGTAACTGTTTGCTTAGTCACTAGGCTTTATCTAAAAATCAGGTTTGCATTATTTTCAAGTTATCAATCTTCCTATATTTTATGCTTAAAAAGTATTAAAACCATACCCAATGGCATTTCACATCGTATGTATAAGTTGATATTTGAAGTGATTTACAATCCAATTAGGATTATTATAAAACTTTCATTTTATACTTAGGCTATTTATACATGATGTTTAAATGATGAAGATCATTATAATGCAGACCAATATAATGAGGTTAGATGTTATAAATGACTTACAGCTCTTATGTCAACATGTTCTCTAATATGCAATTGTTAACTACTTATCAGTTTACAGAGTCATTAACTTGTTTAATTTTCAATCTGAACTGCACAACTTTTGGTGTACCTGACTTGCTCTACATGATCAAATGCAATGTGTATTTTGGATATGTGCTTTTTAAGTGCTTTTCTGTAATGAACAAAGATATTGTCATTGCTACTGGGAATAGCAAAGTATATTACTTTTACATAATCTGAAATTTAATTCAGTGTAGATTAGTAGAATAAAAATAAATCAAAATTAATGTTTATTTCAATTCAGGAAGCTTATTACAAATAGTACTGAATTATTAGATGATGATATCAAGTTGAAGTAAAGTATAAATCAATTTGGAGGAATTAACTAAAAGCCTCAAATTAATTATATTAACTAAAATTATAAATAACTATAAATGGCATAAATTCTCTAGAGTACATCCCAGTTTCTGAAATCAAGTAGCATATTGAAACCTGTTTTGTAAAGATTTTCATGTACTTTTTAGTCTTTTTCTGTGTAGTTTTAAGTCAGTAATGTGTGTTGAAGCTAAGAAAACATTGCTTTAAATATTAGTTCACAAGGAAACCAAAATGAAATATTTAAAAATGTTTGTTATACAAAAAGTCCAGTGGTCCTTTGGAGTTTATACGAAAATAAGAAATCAAGTAGAAATCTTTTAATTTACCAGGCTCATTAGTGAACCATAACAATAAACCAAACAGAGAACCATCAGATAATGGGTTAGCCTGGGAAGAATATTAATTACAATTGCAGGTACTTGCACAGAGTGTACTGAATTTGGAATTCACCTCAGAAGTTATAGTTGCCAACCTATTTTTCTCTTAGGGAATTTTTTTTAACCTTGTTTACTTCAACACATTTGAATCCTGCATGTGTATGTATTTCCTGTGTGTTTCCTGAAAAGGAAAGTTTAAGATAATTCTGTAACTATCACATAGTTAATTCTGTAACTATCCTCAGATCTAATCAGGAGATGTTTTTGTTCACTGGCCCAAGATGTGGCTAAAACTTGCAAGTAACATTGTTCTAAACTATTGGCTGTCTTTCCATTTGCATATTTTTAATTTCATACATATATGATCACATTTCATTATAATCTGTTTTGCAAATAATCATTTCTACTTTTGTAAAATATACACATTTATTAGATTTTTAAAACACTTGGCCAATATTAAATGCCGTTTTACTATTATGGCTTGAAATGACACTTCATAGTAATATTTCAAAATTACAATAACATTTTCTATAATAGAAATATTTATACATTATTTTACTTCATTTAACACTTGCAGCCTTCTTTGATGTAAATAAACTCATTTTAGAGAAAACTGTATCACAGACAAACTTCAATACTAACACCCAGAACTGAATCTACATTTCTTGGCTTCAAGGCCCAACATTTTTGGCATTACAAACCTTATAGTGTCTGTTTATAGTGGAATTTGGGATGTGGAAAAAAGACATTAGCATTCTTGTCTAAGGTTCAAAAATTAAGAATGGGTCTAGATAATACTCTTTAAGTCAGTATGAACTTAAAAGAATAATTTCAAACCTGCAGTAATCCCTGGTTCATGAGTCTTTAAAAGATGGGACTTGTTCTAGAAGGATCCCAAGTATAATATATAAAGTCGAGTTTATTTATTACATTAATTTTTTAAGACTACCATCAAAACAAGTTTCAAATTGCAATATTTGAGAAGTATATAATTTTATATTACAGATGTCTATCAAGTTTTTTTTCTGTTATACATTTTTACCTTCATATATTCTGATAGGATGGAAATGGACATGAGATAACTTCAGTAAGATAAGGTATAGGAGATTTCCTAGTCCAGTTACTTGAAAATTATTTGTGGAGCCCATGGGTTCTTTGGAGATGACTCAGAGCCCGAGTGAAGTGTACCTGGAAAAGGGAAGAGGCACAGTTTCTGCTCCTTTCTTTTACCAAATAGCTCTTCTTTGAACTATCTTTGTATATTGGTATTGTGCATAAAATTTACCTTGAAAGGAGAATTCTATCTCTAAACACAATTTTGTAAAGAGTTACCTAATGACTTTATGTTGATGAAACATAATTACAGTTAAGTGATTGTTTTACACCCATTTCTACTACCTTGAATTTGAATCTACATTTTTACTCGTGTCTAGGGAACTGTGTCTTTATAAATATACATAGTCATGATAAGAATCTGAATAAAGTTTAATTTTAAAAACTAACTTCTATACTTACGTAAACTGTTGAATGAATTCCCCCAAGTCCTACAAAAACTAGATTTTATGGACAGACACTGTATTTTTTAGGTAAGGAACTCTCTGTATCAAGAGAATGGAAAACAGAAGAGTGTGGTCTGGTTTTCTATCCTAAGAAAAAGTGGGAGGAAGGCTTATAGATAGAAAAAAAGAAAATTTTAGCTATCTACTGATCAGTAAGAAAACGTCATTTAGGTCTGAAAATTATCTATGGTACAAGTACCCTGGAAATGTAAAACTTTTCAAATTTCATAGTTTACATCCCAGCAGATGTTACTTCAGGGCCATGCCTTTTCTGGGTGGAGTTTCCCAGGGAACACAGCTTTATAAACACAAGGGATTAATTATAGATGCTCCAGAGACTTGCTCTAATATTCTGAACTATTTACTGAAGAGGTTTCTTATATCTCAGCCTAATGCGGGCTTTGCAAAATACAGAGACTTTACAAAAGTCTCTGTTTCTACTGGGTTCCCAATATAGTGGAAGGGTATTTTGCTTAAAAGTTCATTACAGAAACACTATTGACCTGACAACCAAAAAAGAAAAAGAAATTACAAGTTATATTTTTCCTCCCTCTTTCAAAGATGACCCAACGGAATAGGCTCCACTCATGGATTCTACAAAAGGAATAGGATTTATAATCTATAAACTGGACAGAAGGCAACTGAGCTACCTATAGAATCAAGAAAGGCATGAAATTAGTTGCCTATTAAAACATGTCTTCTTATTTTCCCTTTCTTCTTTATACAAGTCTCAATTAGTTTTCTGTATCTTGGCTTTCTAAATTTAAGTACTTTAAGCAGGAAGTACATTATTACAGATACAGTATCAATATCTTCTCTGTTTCTTATAAAGAACAAGTAACAATTAGTAAAGAATAAAATTTAATCTACAATTAGCAAATGAAATTAATTACCTATTTTAATATATAAGGAGTTTTGTTATTAAGAAAACTGAGTAAGCATGACCCAAATTTTTTATGCTCTAGACGGCTAAATTTGGTGGAATGGTGGAGACAAACTACATTCCTTCTCTGAAGATAAATATAGGTGGAAAGCTGTTGACTGCAATGTGCTATTTAACCTGAGCTTTTCTCTTTTGTATTTGGTACACATCTTACGTAGTATGTTTGGTCCTCCTTTGCCTCAGGTGAATAAAACTAATTATAATTTTGTCATATGCAACTTAAGGATAGAGTATGATTATAATAACAATACTTCATTACTCATGGTATCAAGGCACTGAGTGATAAATGAACCCAACTAGTGTCACGTATTTTGCCTATTCTTAGGAACAGGGTAGAAACTTAATAAGAGGGAATCAATCAGTTGAAAATTTGAACAAATAGACAAGTTCAGTTTGTCTAGCTCTTTTTTCAAAATAGCACATGGATTTGAAGTTCTGTTAGGTTAATACTTGTAATTTTGCTTATATCATCCTGACCAATGTTAGATTAAGAACTGTGTAACCATAGAATTCAACAGAATAAATTACTAGGTACTTCTGTTTTCTAATGTATGTGACGACAGCAGTGGGATGTGTACACTATCTCACTTCAGTTTTAAGTTCACAGCAGACATAGGCAGTACCCAGGCCTGTCCATTGCTCAACATATCTAGGTTCAGAGTCCATAGAAGTTATAATAATTAGTTTTCAGGTCTAGAGAGGGAGCCATTGGAGAGCATGCACTACTCCCTGGGTTCTTCGGTGGTTACTGTTGGAACTCTTTACCCCTTGCAGAAACTCTTCTCTGTAGTGCATGGAGCTACTTGAATAAAGAAGAATGATTTGGGAAAGGCCAGATAGATTTACAACTAGGTTGTGGCATAGAATCTGGAGAAGGACAAATATATGCATATATACTTATTCTAACTGCTATATATTTATAATTTTAAATCATTTTGTATCACATTTGTCAGAGTTGCAAATGATATTAATATTGAATGAGTAATTTTTAGTGAAGTTTATGTGGAACATAAAATAACTTTCCCAGAGAGATAACTTAATCCTTGAGTTATATATGTTTTAAATAGATTTTCATACTATATTAACAAAACTGGAATATGACACTGGGAGTTTCCTGCTGCATTTTTTATATGGGCTCATAAAGCTGTGGGTTTCTACAGAGGTTTTCCTAGAGCTTCCTAGCAGTGAGGATAAAGAGTGTTAGGCAGGAACAGGGAGACTACGTTAGGAAACAGAGTCTCTGGGTTCCAACCACTGTTGTGGAATCACAGTCATTTTACCTAATAGACTTCCACATAAGAATTGAAGAACCAGTTCAGCTGCTTAAATTAAAAATGGCTGATCTCATTTTACACATGAGGAAATTGAGGTGTAGAGAGATTACGTGGTTTGCCCACTTTCATTTAGCAAGACAGTGACAAATCAGTCTTTGGCTTAATCTTGTCCCCTAATCTCAATTGAACCAGCTGGGATTCCTGTATTTTAATTGTTTCCTTAAGTATAACTTGCGGAAAATAGTTGGGGATGGTCTATGAAATGGGCATTCAATAAAACATTATGTACCTAATAAGCTACCCTAAATCTTATTATCAGTTCACAACATACAGAACACCAGCATGACATTCTCTAGTTAGCAATAACTATGGTTGCTTAAAAGATGGTTTCAAGAAAAGTTTCAAGTGCTTTACAATTATACATTGCAAAGGATATTCTATTTGACAATATCCAGTCCTGATTACCAGCATTAAATTACTCGTTCCATTGCATTAGGACAGCCACGGACAAAGCCATATGAGGTAGCATGGTATATGATTTCCAAGGGCAGGGAAAGCTATTGTTACCAGTCCACCCCTGCACAATTATAAAAGCCAGCCCTACTTGCTCAGTGAGACATAAAATTCCATAGGAAAAACAAACCAAACAAATCACTTGTTTAGATTTATGTGTGTTCCCTTTACATTAGAGAAAAATGACACTAAAGAACTAGTCAGTCTTCTTAATCACCAAAACCTTGATGTAAATGAAGTTTATTGCATCCTATGGTTTATACTGAAAAGTACCCTATGTAAGGGAGTAGGCAAAGGGGAATCCCAAAGGTGAAGGGAACATATGTAAATAATAAAATTGGCAAGAAAAAAAATTTTTAACATTTATTCCTACATTTTTGGGGAAAATATCATTTTTGTATTCTTTTCTTAGCTCTACAAGTCATATTTCTGAAAAACCATATGATTATTAAAGTGGAAATAAATAAATACTAATACAATCATAAGAGTGGTACCTCTGTTGCAAGAGAGTGTGGAGGGAAAACCTGAAATTATAACAAACCACAATTTTTAATACAATTACAACATTAACAATATTCTATGTGCCCTTTTTTGACTGTAGCCTTCATTCTGTTGGCACATATGTTTTCTTTGGCCATGAGCATTTCAAAGTAGAGAATAATTGTTTATAGACTATAAAGCGCATTCTGACTATAAATGACAGGCCAACTCCATTATTGACAAAATGTCATTACAACAACAACAAAAAAAAAGTTCAAATAAATGAGTTTTCAAATACTAGTTAGAATTAACTCTTATTATTACAGTAGGATCCACTCATTTCACAAATTGTATTCTTTCTTCCAATCTTTATTATTTTATTTTATTTTATTTTATTTTATTTTATTTTATTTTATTTTTTGAGACGGAGTTTTGCTCTTGTTGCCCAAGCTGGAGTGTGATGGCGTGAAACTCTTCACCGCAACCTCTGCCTCCTGGGTTCAAGCAATTCTCCTGCCTCAGCCTCCCAAGTAGCTGGGATTATAAGTGTGTGCCACCACGCCCGGCTAATTTTGTATTTTTAGTAGAGATGAGATTTCTCTGTGTTGGTCGGGCTGGCTTGAACTCCCAACCTCAGGTAATCTGCCCTCCTCAGCCTCCCAAAGTGCTGGGATGACAGGCTTAAGCCACCACGCCCGGCTCTTGCAATCTTTATATAATCACATACTATGGCTGGGCACGATGGTTCATGCCTGTCATCCCAGCACTTTGGGAGGCTGAGGTGGGTGGATCACGAGGTCAGGAGTTCGAGACCAGCCTGACCAACACGATGAAACCCCATCTCTACTAAAAATACAAAAATTAGCTGGGTGTCGTGGTGCACACCTGTAACCCCACCTACTCAGGAGACTGAGTCAGGAGAATCACTTGAACCTGGGAGGCAGAGGTTGCAGTGAGCCAAGATCGCGCCACTGCACTCCAGCCTGGGTAACAGAGACTCCATCTCAAAAAATAATAATCACACATTTTATAAAGATACCAAACAATAGATTGACAAACATATGCTAACACAAACTACCTGATTTTAACAGAATTAGCATCAACTGCAAATGACAAAATAAACTATATTGTAGTTGAATATTTAGGGAAAAATTATTTGAGATTAGTAAGAAAGCAATGCCATAGTTGAAACAAGAAATCCTCTACATTTTATATTTTCTTCAAATTCTTTATATCTGTAGGCTATTCAAAGTCATTAATAATAAAACTGAAAATAAGATATACTTATTTAAAATAATTCCATGTTTTAAACAGTTTTTAGGACAAACAATTCAGGCCTGAACTCAGTATTCATGAACATTAGACTTTCTTTCAACAGTTATTTTAAGTATGGTGATATTAGAGAGTGCCCCAGTATAAAATTTCTGGGCATATTTTTTTGTATTTACCCATGCTTTTCTCATTTTCACAGATAGCTTTCAAATGATTAGAAGAATTGATTATTTCTGCGACTCATCAGTTCATTTCCTGTAAAATTCATGTCTTGCTGTTGATTTGTGAATAAGGTATAGTAAATAAAACATCTGTTACCATACTTGCTTATCATTTAATGGAAAACACATCAGTCAACCCACATTCGGTTTGCAGGAGAACTCAAGAGAAGGTGTGGCAGGCTGTGTTGGATGTGAGGATGCAACAAAGTTGCTGAGATAAGGGTGAGAGTTCTCCTTAGATAAGGTTTCAATATGTTAATCATGTGTAGAAAGAAAGTTAAAAAGGAGGAATTTGAAGAAATTCAGATATGACATTATTAGTTCTGTCACTGGTAAGCATTAGAAGCAAGAAAAGGGAGGTGGACTGAGTAAGTCACTTTGGTGAAACAAAAAGAAAAGCATTTGTTTATTTATAACTGGCAAAATGATCTGTTTCAGTGGGTGTTTTCTTTGTACTTTGATCTTTTTGTACTGATATTAAAGCTTCTGTTTTATGATCTCTTTCTAATGATAGAACCAGACCTTGTAGAAACCACCTCAATCGTATCCAGGAGTTTGCAAGAAACAGGTGCTTAACACTAATTCACCTCCTGAACAAGAAAAATGGGCTGTGACCGCAACTGTGGACTCATCACTGGGGCTGTCATTGGTGCCGTCCTGGCTGTGTTTGGAGGTATTCTAATGCCAGTTGGAGACATGCTTATCCAGAAGACAATTAAAAAGGTACAAGTAGTCCAAAGAATATGCCTTGTCATTTTGATTCATTCTGTCTTCTCTTTTTTTGCTTTATATTTACCTGCTTTATATTTCCTGGTAACTGCTAATTTGTATCTTTGATATAAAGGTATTTATGAACCACTGCAACTCTATATGATGTGACTGTATGTGAAATGTTGTAAGTATAATGTATATTTAACATGACTCCATTGCTATCTTAAATATAAATACCAAATTCTATTAAAAGCTGTCTATAGGTATGCATGTTAGAAATAATTGTTTTAAGTTATGTCCAAAGAGCATGTTGGCATGCTTTTGAATAGGAAATAAGTGAGTATATTCTGTAAAAGCACATTTATAAAAGAAGTTGTACTTTAGTTAATACTGACAAAAGTAAAACCATGTGTGCGTGTGTGTGTGTGTGTGTGTGTGTGAGATGTGTTTAATACTGAAACAAATCCTTATTGTTAGGTAAACTTGTTGTTTGGTAATACACTGTTTAGTAATCCACTATTTTTATATATGTGTAATCTCATTATCTCATAAATATTTTCTATTTATGAAGCTTCATGTTTGAATCTTAGAAAAAGGCTTTCAGAAATATGCAGAACATATATTAGTATATAACAAATTGACTATAGTGTGAAAAAACAGAGTGATTGAATAGATGGGCTTTGCACAACAATCTAGAATTAATCTCCCCCCAGCCCCCACAGCTTATTTGAATTAGCTACACACTCACTCATCAGAAATGCTGATTGATAGAGGGAAGAAGAGAATAGAGGGAAGCAGATCTGCTGAAGTTCTAAATGAGGGATGGCAAATTCAGATGGCTTCAGGAGTTTGGATACAGGGGTTAAACAAAATTTAAGGTGCCAAGAACAAGATAAAATGAAGAACAGGAACTGCTGTGAACTAGACTGTGTGTTTCCTGCCAGAAGACATAAATGTTCATTTTATTAAACATAATACTGGCCAAATAAAACATGAGTTCTGCCTTCAACTCTCTACCTGGTTAGGATGGCAATGACCTAGACAAAGGGTTAGTAAGCATAGTGCACAATGGAGAACAGCAGGAATTGAATTTTTATTAATTTTTTATTGCTATATTGTTACCATTTTTAATATTTTTGATCCACAGTTGGTTGAATCTGCAGACCCGGAACCCATGAATACAGAGGGCTGATTGTATTGTGTTTATTGCTAACATATTGCAGAACTTCAGCCTCATGCATTTAACTGAAAAAAACATGTAAATTGATAGTATCCCCTGCCTTGGAAGTCTTAGTTTTCTTGATAGTATTTTGATATAGGCCAATGGAAACAGACAGGTAATAGTGAGGTATGGGGCTCATCTAATAGTGAGATGGAGTGGCCGTTGATCTGACATCCTTCCTACTCTATAAACTGTGTTCTCACCCAGATCTGATGCAGAGAAAGCACAAGATCAGTGTCTGTGTTAACACACAGACTATAACATCATTTGGAAAAGTTTTCCAAAATAAAAAATCACAATAATCTTCCAATGCATAGCAATTTAGACTTTTTTTTTTTTTTCTGACACAAAATTATTGGTCAATAACTGAGTATCGATCATTTAATTTTTTCTTTGTCATGCAACAAAACTGGTACATGTAGATTCTTTTGGATAGCATGTGAGGGGCTAGCATTTATTGTAATTCTTTAATATTTATCTTTATGCTCATAATAGTTAACCATGAGAAAGTAAATTTTCTGACATCAAAATGTGCTTTTGTATAATGACTAAGAGAATAAAATCATCTCAGCTATTGTAAGCTAAAACCACGGGAAGGTATAATAAAAAGTACTGAGACCTATGAGACTCTAGAATTGAATTGGAAAAGTAAATACTGTAATACTTTGAAAGAGAAATCTCTCAGAGTATTCAAGACAGTTTAGGAAAAAGGTAGTACTTGGTTCAGATTTTAAAGAAGTGTAGAATTTTGAAAGTCCCAAATAACTGCAGTAACCATGTCAAAGGACTGATTGATAGTATGAAAAATCCTGTGAAAATGCTATCAAATGCAGTGAAGATGGAAGAAAGAAGGTAGAGAATGTGCCCGGAATACTGTATTAACAGGAGAAAAGATTAGAAGTTAACATGGGGTTAGAGTTAGGAAGCAAGCTTAGAACATCAGGCAGAAAAATACTTAATTGATGATATGATACACAATAGTTGTCGGTATGTTTTTCAGCAAGTGTAAGACGTAATAAAGCCTGCATTTAGAGATTAGATGGCTAACATTTAATTCTTACTAAGAGTTTCCTATATACTAGTTCACTTAATCTTCAAAAATATCTCTGAGAAGTTGCTGTTATTTCACCCATTTTACAGGCACAAGTCCTTAAATCAACTTGCCAGCTCACCTAGCCAATAGGGAAAGAAGTCATTCTCTAAACATAAGCAATCTGTAGGAAGAGCCTAGATGAAAAACCTAGCCTTGTACACTACTCTACAGCAGAAAGGTTGCAAAGTGAGGATACCAGAGATAGGAAAACAAACAAATAAAAAACTGTAGGATATGGCCACTTTCAAGGAAAATATGAGATTCCCTTTTAGAAAGATATTTGCATAATCTGCACATTACATAACAAAAGGTACACTGGTCTGGTGTGGTTGAGTATATAAAAAAAGCTGATAGATAATAGGATGAAATGGAAGCTTGGAGAGAGATTCAATTGGAGAGAGGAGTAAAAGCATCAAACTCAAGATGTCCAGTGAGTTATTGATAGAAGGTATGTATATACTTTACAAAGTAAAACAGGTTTTATAAGTGATGTGTTATGAACGTCAGTCTGTGTTTCAAAGTTCAGAGTTCAAATAGATTTGATCATTGCTATAGAGATTACAAATAAATCTAAACAGTAGACTCAGAGTTTTAATGGAGAGAGGAAAAAAGCAGAATAATTATTATAGAATTTGTACATAATTCAGAGGCAGGAAGACAAAAGTAGAAAAGGAAGAGAATGATCTTATGTGAAGAAACAGAAACAAAGAGTGCAATCCTAGAAGTTAACAGGAGGCCAGAACTCAAGGAAAGAAAGGATCAAATGTTCTCAGGCAGATGAAAATTAAGAAAATAATGATTCGAGAACATGGTCACCAATAATTTTGACAGTATACTTTGAGTAGTGTGATAAAGAAGGGGGAATTAAATCAATGGAGTGCTTTTCCTTCTTGTTTTTGAAATAAGAATTATCTGTGCAATCTTTTACAAGGAAAACGGGAGATTCAGGCTTCTCAGTGTAGATTCAAACTCAAGGAGGTGTGGTACAACAGAGATTTATAAAAACTGTCAAATGACAGCACACATTGTAAGTCCCCTACATGTCCATAGACTAAGACTCATCATCAAAATCCTTGTATTGGTCAAGGTGTATGGTACATTTAAGGCTAAGCTTCATTGTGCTCTCAGATTCCTACACAACCATGTTGACCTTGTCAATTTTAGTTGTATGAAGTAGGTGGAATTGTGTTTAAATAGACTGTTTCTTTTTTCTTCAGTTTACAGATTATTTTTAAAATGATACTGGCATACGTATATCTTTGGCATACAGTAGGAGTCAAATATTTGAATTTTGTGTAAACCTAGAGAGCCAAGTGTCTTACTGCTGCCTCAGAAATACTTAGGGTAATGCTATTTCACAAACATATGAGTTTTGGTACTGGTGACTTCTTATTTGTGTACCATTAAAACTCATTTAATATTACTTTGTTTAACTGACTAATAGAAAATTAAGAAAGCTATTGTATACAAGTGATTTTTGCAAAAATAATTAAACTGTTTAATTGAGAATGATGAGAAAATCATTTCATATTAAGTGTAGAGTTGGAGTGCTCTAATACCTCCCAATTCTCAAAGATGGCATTATCATTTGAAATAGTCTAAAACAGTTCAGAAACCTTATTTATATTTTATTTTTGCTCTTTATTTTCAAGGGATGTCTCTGGTATCTTCATGCTTTTTATGGATTATAGCTGCAATCTTTCTTACCAGTATTTTTGACCATGATTCTTAACAGAGTAGTGTGCAGCCAGCAAGTTTATGCAGTCTTTCAAAGAAAACTGAAAGTCAATAGCAAGAGCTGCCATGAATGTACAAACTACCAAAGCACTGTGGACAAGGGTCAAAATTCTGCACCATTTACAAAAGATAATTTATCACTTGACATTATTAATGTCAGTTGATAAAATGTTTAGTGAATATTGTATAACATAACACAGGTATGCTAAGCAGATTAATGCAGGAACAGAAAACCAAATACCACATGTTCTCATTTATAAGTAGGAGCTAAATATTGAATACACATAAAGAAGGGAACAATAGACACCTGGGGCTAATTGAGGGTGGGAGGGGGCAGGATCAAAAAACTACCTATCAGGTACTATGCTTATTACCTGCGTGAAGAAATAATCCGTACACTAAACCTCCCACAACACACAATTTACCTATATAACAAACTTGCACATGTACCTCTGAACCTAAAATAAAAGTTGGAAGAAAAAAACTACAATTTAAATAAATTTTAATTTCCCTATGAAACTAACCATAGAACACCAAAAAGGAATTATGGGTTTCTTTGTTCCTATTAGAGAACTAGTATTAAATATCATCATTCAATTAATGATACCATTATTTCCTACTCCCATTCTTGAAAACAGTGATCCTTCTGTAGCTTGTAAGAAATGCCTTCAGAGAAAATAAATTTAATGAATCATTAAAATGGCTATACTTGACTGGGCACAGTGGCTCATGCCTGTAATCCTAGTTTGGGAGGCTGAGATGGGCAGATCACTTGAGCTTAGGAGTTTGAGACCAGCCTGGGCAACATGGCAAAACCCCATCTCTACGAAAAAAAAAAAAAAAAAAAAAAATAGCTGGGCATGGTGGCACATGCCTGTAGTCCTAGCTTTTGTGGAGCTAAGGTGGGAAGATCCCTTGAGCCCAGGAGGTTGAGGCTGCAGTGAGTTACGATCACATGTCTGCACTCCAGTCTGGATGACAAAGTGAGACCCTGTCTCCCCCACAAAAAATTTGTTTGAATAGTCCATATTTTAATCATATAATTTGTTTACATTAACTTTATAATGTATGCTTCTGGTATTTCCAGATATAAAATAATTTGTACTTTTTCATAGTATTTAAAAGCTCAGAAAGAAATGACTGAAATATTAAAGATGGTAACGTTTGTTTTATATTTAATAAGTAAGAACAAATCAAAATATTTAAATTAAAATAGCAGTATAAAAAGGAATTAAACACTACATATATTTGCATATAGCTGTAATAACAAAGTCACTTAAAGACAACGTTTCAAGAAATAGCAGACAAGCATATATATTTCTTCCACTAGTCCAATTTAATATCAACATAGTTTACTTTTCAGGCCAGACACAAAATCTTCCATTTTAGGTACTTACATGAATTATTGGAGGGTAATTTCTGGGTTTCAGAAACATAGTAAAGCTTACTACTCCAATACATTTCACCAAATTTTATTCTGGGTTTTAGTTGATGATGATGGTCTGAAACTAAAGCCATTTTCAGATTCTCTGCACAACTGTCACTAAAATTCTAATTCATTCTCTTCTCAACTTACACACACTTGCATAATGCAAAAACATGAGAATTTCTTTAAACATGGGGAAATGATTCTCTTTAGGCCCAATTACAAGGAAATGGTAGCAGTTAGTGGGAAGGGTGGAAGCTATTTTTAGTATGCTTCTGGTTTTTAAGGAAGTTTTTACTTTACTAGAAAGATAAGTATTATGATTAAATAACAGAAAAATAATTGTCACAGGATATTACATAAGTTATTGGCACATGACTGGCTTAGACAGTAAATGCTACAAACCAAGCAATTAAAGCAATATGAGAAGTAAATGGTATTAGAGTTCTTCTTCTAAAGGATGGATAGAATTTGTAAAATACTAATAGCTGACATTTATTGAATGTCTGGTTTGTACTAACACTGTTCTAAGTATTCACATTTATTGATCCCCATAACAATCTATGAGGATACATAAGCCACATGAAAATGAGAAAATTCAACCTTTTTTGATTTTCAAAAATACTAATTTTGTATGGTCCAATCTAACATTGCTGTTATAATTTCACAGATAAGGAAAGTGAGGTACAAAGAAATTAAATAACCTGCTCAAACTTAAATGATTGTTATTATTAAGTGATCAAATTCATAGCATCTAATTTCATTGTTGGCCACTTCAGTCTATGCTTTAGGGAAGAAGCCACTATACTTTGTTAGGGTGGGGATAGGGTAAAAAAATCTAACTCATAGATTAAAATCTGCTAAACACACATCTGTCTCTTGATAGTACCTCGTAAAGTCCTCAAAAAGTGAAACAAAATATTTTCTACATTTGTACTCTACTCCATGCATAGCAAGACATGAAGGGCATTTTAATAATGAAAGTTGTCAGTCATGTAGATGATTATTGTAGTTGCATGAAAACAGTATTCAAGTGAGTGTATGACTACATATAGGATATCATGGTCCCAGCAAATATCTGTTTTCAAATTAATGTAGCAGAAAAGAAGTTTCAAGGTCAATGCTTTCAACTCAGCTATAGACCATGCTATGTGAGAGTCACCAGGCTGAAATCCTGTTGTTATGGGGGCTGGGTAGTCTGCATACCTAGAGTCAGGGACAAATATACACGTACACATTAGCCAAGTGATAAAATCTTATACTGCTTTTTCTGTGTGCATACTTATCAGCTTTGTACTTCAAATTTAGTAAAATATTTGCAAAATCGGCTAGATAGTCCAAATCCAATTTAAAATCAAGTTCTTTTAAATTTACAAAGGACATAACATCTTTTGTTTCTTGTGACATATTTAGTCTTGGTATTCAAGGAGTGACTACAATTTAATACATATAGTAGTGGCAGTATCAGAAGCATTGTATTCCTACTTTGACTACTTCAATATTTTTCTCTGTGTCTCTAAACAAATCATGATGCTATGGAAACTATACAAAATTGAAGTGAAAGGACCTGATTTTTCAATTATCTGCTAGTAAATTTGTCACATAACATTGAGTCAGACATCTCTTTTCTCTAGAACCCATTTTCCACCTCTAAAAAAATGGATGGGGTTAGATGGTCCCGATTCTAACAGTTGATAATCCAATACACTCATTTCAACCCTGTGTTTCACCTTTGCCTTATTTGTTGCAAGAGATATTTTTTAAGGGAAAAGTGATTTGTGGCCTTTAGAAAAATGGTCTCATACACATACAATGTCTTTTGGTGTTTAGATGGACACTCATTGTAGAGTTAGGAAGGCATTCAGTCCTGTCAAGTACATTCTGTCACAGACTCTCTTCAATTCTATAAGAATTGACTGAGTTTCTTTCATTAAGAGATATTAGGTCGGTGCAAAAGTAATTGTGAATTTTGTCATTAAAGTCGCAAAAACCGTAATTGTGTACAAACCTAATATGTACCTTGAGAGGCACTTGATGAATAACAGGTATTGTTTTTGAGCATTAAGATTCTAAAAGTGTGAGGATAATAATGTGTGTGTTTGTGTGTTCTCCCTTCTTAAGTCTCTTGAAATGGAGAAATCAACCATTTTCAGCTTCTATTTAGCTTTGAGCTTCAACATCCTCATCAAACATATTTACATTTAGAAGAATATCCATAATACTTTAAGCGATTTTGTCTTACTGTTAGACTTAGTGTGGAAATAAGTCTTTTTGGGAGCAAATAAAAAGTTTTTCAAGGACAATTTGTGTAAAAAGTAATAAAGATTCCATCACTCTAGCAGGTCCAATGTACCCCGTATAAGTGGATTACAGCAGCATTGGATTTTGTAATTCCATTTTAACTTGGTGCCCAGTTCTTCTCTAAGGAATTCCCTTATTCCCTGCATTAAGCAATAAGTAAAATATCCTGAAGATATGAAGCTTAATTTGAGTTCTACCAACTAAATGCAGAGGGTGACAGAAACAAAACAAAACAAAAAAGACAGTCATAGCATGGTGTGAAGGAGGACTAGTCTAAGGGTCAGGGATGAGGATTTTTGTCATGAATTCACTACTGTTTGCCTAGGCTGTCTTTGGGCCAGTCGTCTGGTTTCTCAGAGCTTCAGTGTGCTCTACTGGAAAATGTGATCATGTTCAATGTCCTTTCCTAATCTGTCATTCTGTGAAGTGGTGCTTCCAGGTGAAGGAAACAAATAGGTCAGAATGTTCCTGTGGTCATGGTTCTCTTTAGGCTCATTTTCCATGAAATAGTTGCATTCCTCTTCCTCTAGCACACTCAGGTTAAGCTGGACTTCTTTAACCTGGGCATTCTTCCCAATACTTCATTGGAAATACCGCCTGCTTCAAAATCACCTTTGTTTGCACTATCTACTACAGTGTAAAAGACTTCTGGCTCAGAGAGTGAAAGCTGTGGAAGAAAACTAGAAGAATATTTATGTTAACTCCCTTATTTTACGGATAATGAAACTGACCCTAGGGAGGGTTGATGACTCTCCACCCAGTCCCAAAGCTCCTAAAGCAAGGAATCGAGTTCCTAATATAGGATTTTTAATTCTCTTATTGGTGTATTTTCCACTTGTCTATTTTTAGCAAAAGGAGTATCAGTGATTTTTAGTGGATTTCACAAAGGAGTAATAGGACAGCTTTCTTGTCCTGTTTTTTTCTTTAAAAACTATAAGCCAATGATGGTGAGTGAGGCTGTTGTAATTTTTAGAAACATATGCTAATGGTTGTTGCAAATATAGTGAAAGTTAGGGGCTGTATGCAGTGGTTCACACCTGTAATTCCAGCCTTTTGGGAGGCCAGGTCAGGTGGATTGCTTCAGCTCAGGAGTTCAAGATCAGCCTGACCAATATGGTAAAACCCTGTTTCTACTAAAACTACAAAAACTAGCTGGGCATGGTGACTAGGTGAGAGGATCACTTGAGCCTGGGAGGCTGAGGTTGCAATGAGCCAAGATTATACCACTGTACTCCAGCCTGGGTGACAGAGCAATATCTTGTCTCAAAAAAAAAAAAAAAAAAAAGGGTTGGGGAAGCCAGATTGAGCAGGATTTTGAAGATGTGATGTCAAATTTGTGTTCTTCATGTAGATATTTTTATTTTCTTAATGTAGTAAGTGTTAAGTGCCATCCCCTGGAGTGTCTAACTCTTGAAGGAAAAGAAAAAGCTTCCTATACCACTAGATTTTTCACTCAGTTTTTGTGTTTGGTTTCATCAATCCAGCTTAGGGGCAGAGAAGAAGTTCATGTTCAACTCAGTAGAACTTTTTTGAACTTCGGTAAAATTTGCTTAATAAATTTTCAAACGGTCACTCTAAAGCTGCCAAAGGGTCACTTTAAAATTTGCCTTAAAATCAATAGTCATGTCTTCACTATTACACACTGATTCTCTTTGTAAAAGGCTAAAAAGACTGCTGTGATAATAATTTGTTGAACACATTTCTGTTGCAAGTGTATGGCAAGGTTGCGAAAGTTCTCATGAATGAGGCACTTGAGCTTGGTCCTTTTATTCTGGCTGACTCAAGACTACAAACAATCACCCAGAAGTGCCTGTACTTACTACAAAGACATAACCCAAACTTATTTTCTTTTTCATAGGAAGTTGTCCTTGAAGAAGGTACAATTGCTTTTAAAAATTGGGTTAAAACAGGCACAGAAATTTACAGACAGTTTTGGATCTTTGATGTGCAAAATCCACAGGAAGTGATGATGAACAGCAGCAACATTCAAGTTAAGCAAAGAGGTCCTTATACGTACAGGTGAGTGAGTCCCCACAAATACGAGGTACTCTTACCTTGAACATATATTTCTGAGAAGTCTTCTACTTGAAAAATGTCATTGTATTGAAATGTACTTATTATTTTCTTGCCAAAAATATTCTTTAGAATAGTTTTCCTATCTGTGTAGCATCCTAATCTAAGAATTTAATGATTTTAAGGTATTTATTTTCAAAAAACTGGAAGATATATACATTATCCAAATATTTATTAGACAGTATATAGAAAAGATAAACATTTTATTATAAACTTACCGGTATCAAATAACTTCCCTCTGTTTATGAAGTTAGTGTTTTGTTATTGTGGCATATATTCTCAACAACTCTGAAATATTCCTGCTGAGCAAAAAAAAAAAAAAAATCAGTTTTCACATCTTGAAATTGAAAGCATATTTTAACAGTGGTTCTCAAAGTGTGGCTGGTCCACAGCAATGTGCTGGGCCAGCTGCATCAGCTGCATCAGCATCAACAGGGAATTGGGAAACAGGCAAATCCCTACACCTCATCCCAAAACAAATGAATGAAAGAGTTGAGGCCCACTAAAGAGTTTTACAAACCCTGGGTGATTTGAATACACAATTTTTGAGAACCACAGTGCTCAATTCATTTTTCCTAGCTGCGGTGCCTACTCAGGATTTATATTCAAATTAACTTCCAGGTCATATAGATGTTTACATTGATCTATTTTAGTTTCACTCTTATATTTTCTCTAGTGTTGAGACTGAATATTTTTATCTTTCCTCTGCCTTCCCTAATAGTTTAATACACTTTTGAACAGAATCTTAGAGTATTAGAACTAGAGGAAATGATCAGCCAGAATCTGTCATTTTGTGAATTAAAAATGCCTGATCTAGTGGATGTGAGGTCACGTGTCTGTGTTCACACAGATGTAGGTGCTAGTAACTCCTAGATTTTTATATACATTTTCTCCTATTTCAATTATAGCCTCTATCTTTTTCACAAAAAAGGGAAAAAAAGGGGGAGATTAAGGTGCTAAAAACATCACCTTAACCAAGGATTAGGAATATATTTATGGTATCCATATGGAAACATAGTTATGTTCTGCTATAGAATTCATTACCTAAATGTGTATTTTCCCTCATGGATAATCACAACTAGTTATACATCATGATTAGTTCTTATCATAAAATTTTGTATTTCCAGTGATTTCTTATAATTTATAGTTTTAGTATCTTTATCTGTTTTGGTTATCAGATGATTGTATAATTTTCTTTCCTCTCTAAAGCATTACTATGCTTCCACATTGAAAACTCACACTCAAAATAAAATGAAATAACAGGCATGTCGTGAGGGTGGTGCCTACTACCATAGCACATGACATGGAAGCCACAGAGGGCCTCGGTGCATGTCCTGTCTTAGCAGTTTTACCCGAATCTCCTCCTTTTTTTTTTTTTTTTTTTTTTTTTTTTTTTTAGTCGAGACAGGGTTTCACCATGTCGGCTAGGCTGGTCTCAAACTCCTGGGCTCCAGCAATCCACATGCCTTGGCCTTGCAAAGTGTTGGGATTACAGGTGTGACCCACCATGCCCGACCATATTTTTCACTTTTAAATATATTATTTGGGATATGAGAAAACATGTTATTGAAATAGTTCTCCTCTGGTAGTTGGTAACTAATCTATATTTTTTTCTTAGAGCTTTTAACCTATCTCTCTAAGGGACAAAAAGGGAATGTGTTAGGTATATTTGATTTGCTTAGAGAGGCAATGGAGCAAAGACTGGAGAAGAACAGTTGCATTTACAGCTAAAGTTTAGAATCCATAAACAGCTCTTTCTATGACAATTTTAAAGGGATTCTTGATTAACTATAGGTCATCTTGTCTCATGATGTCACCAAAATAGTCTTTTATTGTTTGCCTGAGTGCCTTAAATAATGGAAAAACAACCAGTACCTTTTAGAAAAAAGTTAACACTTTGATAGTGTTTGTGTTGAGCTAAACATGCTTTTTCATAATTAATTATACCCTAAATCCATCTGACATTGGAAGTATGTGAGAATGTCCTTCCTCAAACAGAACCGCAGGCATTATTTGGCCAATGGCTGCTAAAGTAAGATATGACCTGAATCAAAGCACGAAATTGCTCGGGTTTAGATCTTATGTGTGTTTCTACCTACACCGACTCTACGAAGATGCTGTAATTCCTTCAGAATATCCTTAGATCCATAATTCATTTTTTTAAGTTACTTTGCTTTGAAAAGAACATAAAGTAATCTTGAGAAAAGTCTAAATTCCTTCCCTTGACCTTATAAACAAACACATTCCAAAACTTCCATACAATCTAAGTTTTAAACAAAAAATTCAGTAATTATGCTCCCTTTTTAAAACAACATTCTAAAGACAGGGCTGTTTAAGGATTTTTCTTTTAGTGACTGCCATCTACTGGTATAATGTTGTCAGTACCCGTGACAATCCCGTTGCTATTGTTTTAATATATGTGCATATTTCTGAAAATTAAAGTACTTTGAAATATTAGCAATATGCACACTAATTTAAAATACAATTGTCCTGAGTGCTGTTTCAGATTTTTATATTCTTTGTATGTCTGCAGTACTTCAAGAATAATAAAGTTTTAATAAAATTATATTGAAAATATATTTCTAGCCAACTTTGAATCCTCTTTTTAAAGAATCTGAGACATTTATTTAGTAAATATATTTACTGAGAACTCATTACATACCAGGTATGATGCTTAGAGCTACAAAACACTCATAAACTCCTACCCTGTAGGAATTTACATTTTTATCATAATGAAATAAAAAGGGTTTTTAAAAAATTCAGTCCAACTGTTTAAGTCTTTACCTTGGCTATTTACTCACTTCACAGACATTCAAATATGACAGTGCAATTATGATGTATATCTTATTTCTTCTCAGTGAATATCTTCCACTTGTGAAATGTATTTTTCCTGTAATAATCACCCTTTACTACATTCCTAAAATGTAGTTGGTACTTTGCAGCCTAGATATGTTAGAGTCAGGAGATTAGAACTAACAAAAGTATTCAATATACTTGAGGGGTTGGGGAGGTTGTTCTATAACCCTTAAAAATGGAAATGATATTCTCTTATCTCTAATTCTCATTAAAGTACTGAAAAAGGGAAAAAGCAGTGCTGGATAGATTACGTATTTTGATCATTCTTTCTAATATAAGAAAATGTGCTCTAAATATTCCCCAGCTGAAATCCTTGTACTTTCTCCTCCTTACCCTCAGGATAAAGTCTGTCATTTGAGTATTACATGCAACTGTTTTATGTTTGAGATCTTTCTTATTTCAGCTGCTTTATTTCCACTACTCTCCTCACCTCTTACTCTGTAATCCAACCACACTCAAATATCTGCATTTCCCAAAATATATTATGTTCGTTCTTATGCATGCTACCATCTGCCCTACTTTACCTAACTAAACTTCTATTTGTTACATAGACCACTTATGTAGACTTGTACTAAAAAGTGTCTTAACCCTCACCCCTACCCTGACCATTCTAAATCTGGATCTGTATCTGTTTTGTGTTTTCCCATGGAGTCTCCATTATAGCAATATTCCTTCTCCCTCACTATTTTAATTTCCAGTTTACCAGTTTAAGACCCCTTCTGATTAGTTTGCTAGAGACCCTGGCTGATTTCTCATTTTAACACCATTGCTTCCATAATATCTGGCATATTCTATATGTTCAAAAATCATTTGTTGAATGATTTTTGAGATCTAACGTTCACATATGACAAATGTTTTGAATTTTGCTTACTTCTGTTTCTTTAGAGTTCGTTTTCTAGCCAAGGAAAATATAACCCAGGACCCCAAGGACAACACAGTCTCTTTCCTACAGCCCAATGGTGCCATCTTTGAACCTTCACTATCAGTTGGAACAGAAGCTGACAACTTCACAGTTCTCAATCTGGCTGTGGCAGTGAGTAGACAAACAACAAAGTTACCTATTTTAAAACACTCTAGAACTCACTGTAATTAATCCTATCATTAGAATTATTAGGTTTTACTTATTTTTCCATTTTTGTCATAAATGTATTCCCATGTCATTATTTTGAAAGGAGGCATGGTCATTTGGAAAGTGAAAAAATCGTAAGAATCAACTGCATTAGAAGACCACTTTATTTTTTTCATTATTTTTTGTTGAAACATTCTCTATACTTAATTTCTTTTTTTTTTTTTTTTTTTTTTTTTTTTTTTTTTTTTTTTGAGACGGAGTCTCGCTCTGTCGCCCAGGCTGGAGTGCAGTGGCCGGATCTCGGCTCACTGCAAGCTCCGCCTCCCGGGTTCACGCCATTCTCCTGCCTCAGCCTCCCGAGTAGCTGGGACTACAGGCACCCGCCACCTCGCCCGGCTAGTTTTTTGTATTTTTAGTAGAGACAGGGTTTCACCGTGTTAGCGAGGATGGTCTCGATCTCCTGACCTCGTGATCCGCCCGTCTCAGCCTCCCAAAGTGCTGGGATTACAGGCTTGAGCCACCGCACCCCGCCTAATTTCAATTTTATAATAGATTACAGGAAGATGCTTAGGAAACAAGTATAACATTTGTTTCAGTATGTCTTTAAATGATAGACTTTTAAGTATGTGAGCAATTGTATAATAAAAGGTTTCCAAACGCTGCCTGTGAGAAATCAGGCAAATTTTACCATAAGCAATAAACCATTTCAAGCTTTCCAGACAGTCTCCATAGCTGTACCAGCCTGGCAATAACCTTTAACCAAACAAAGCCAAAACAAACAAACAAAAGCACTTTGCAATTTGTTGCTGCAAAATGGGGAGAGAAAAGAGTATATAAACTTGATTGGAATCACAACTGTCAATATAATTTAAGGGAAAATAAAGTCGATAATGTTGACGGTGTCTATTGTTTGGAAAGTCGAATTCTGCTGTTTGCTTGGAGCTCTAGACACCACACCACTGAACAAACATAAAACTCCGCCGAGTCTCGCTATCCGCCAACAGGGGGTGCCGTCCAAACTCACGGCAAATAAACGGCATTTGGTGCTCACCATCCGCAACACGAGGGCGTTTATGTGGATGAAGTACAATTTTTCAGCAAGCTCAGCAAAAACCCTTAAGGGGCAAAAATGAACTCTGCATTTTAAGAAAAATAGAAAATGAAAACACAAAATCCTAAAAAGTATATGAAGGCTCTGCATCAGCACACTGGCATCAAACCGCACATCCACAGCACATCCTAATTCTATGGGAAACAATCCTTGCTTACCGGAGGTGCATGTCAAAGTTCAATAGCTTACCAATATCTTCTTGAGAGTAGGCCAAAAGGAAACAGAAAACCCACATTAAAAAAAGAAGCTTCTTTTCCTAAACATTTTCCTGAAGCTGAAATTGAAATGGAGAGGACGTCAGTTGTCCTCGTCATAGTCCTCTTCGTCCTCCCCAACCTGGGACACCAGGGTCTTCACCCTGGAGATGCTGTACGGAGACCTGTTGGAGCTTGTGGTCAGCATATCACCTGCACCATTGGTCAGGTCACTGGCAGAGAGCCTCGTGCCATTAGACGTGGAACCTGCCATTGTGATGAACATGCCTGCAACAATTGCCTGCACCATTTCTGTCACGTATGGCTCCAGAGCCCTTCGGACCAGACCTCTGGCTTTTTGTTTGTTTGTTTGTTTGTTTGTTTTAAGTTCTGGGATACATGTGCTGAACATGCAGGTTTGTTACATAGGTATACGTGTGCCATGGTGGTTTGCTGCACCTATCAACCCGTCATCTAGGTTTTAAGCCCCGTATACATTAATGCATTAGGTATTTGAGAAGACCAGTTTAAGTGTATCATTAAATAAATAGAGCTTAACTTGGAATATCTTCTTCTTGTGGCTGGCACTGAGGCAAAGAAATGTAATCATCTAGGAATCAGACAAATTATACTTTGAGTTTTGGTAGGATTTGGCAGTAATTTTAAAGATAAGCTTCAAAAAGTCTTGTATTAAGCTCAGTATTAGTATTTAATCCATTTATTTGTTAAAACCTAATATTGTATTCCTGTCTTAAACAGTGACTTTTTTTTCTTGTAGGCTGCATCCCATATCTATCCAAATCCATTTGTTCAAGTGGTACTCAATTCGCTTATTAACAAGTCAAAATCTTCTATGTTCCAAGTCAGAACTTTGAGAGAACTGTTATGGGGCTACACGGATCCATTTTTGAGTTTGGTTCCATACCCTGTTTCTACTAGAGTTGGTATGTTTTATCCTGTAAGTACCAAATATGAATGGCAATATTATTACATTTTAATTGAATTAATTCAATGGCATTGGCAAGGCATAATTTTATAATTTAGCTCATTAGTCTTATTGCTGATCTGGAGAGATATATCCTAACTTTTTAAAAAGTCCCCTTCCCATTGTAGCTTCAGCTTTCCTAGTTGGGAAATTCATCTGAATTTAACAATTAAATTTAAACCTGAAGATCAGATTTAATCAGGTTTCTACTCATTTATAAATATACAGTTTGTTTTAAATTAGCTGGTAAGCTAGTCTGTAAATCTTTGAGTGCTGTTTTTGGCTTTTATTTCCCTTTTCACATAATCAAGTTTAATACCATATTTTTATTTGTTTTAAATATACTCCTCACTCCTCCTTTTCTAGACCTCTTACACATTTAATTTTTACTTAAAAGTTAGCCTAATATTCACATCTCAATACTGATAAGCTAATAGACTTCATTTTAATGGGGTCTGTAAATAAGAATTTTTAGTAGTCCACAATGTCATGAGATGGCAGCTTGAAGATTAAGGAAAATGTGAACTTGGTGGTATACTTCATTACAGCTTAATGTTTTGAATTACAAATAGGATAAGCTAACTATTGAATTGGAAGTTTGACTATGACTTCATTTGGCACTATATGTGAATATTATGTTCTCTCTAGTTCATTGTTCTACTTTTAGATACTGTTAGGATGACAAGGTTATATATCAATTAGATAAGAATGTAGAAAGCCATAACGAATCAAATTCGTTCTCATTTTAACTCAATACTCATAGCTCTTTCTTTGGCTAATGCTTTAAATTGTGGATGCCTAGTTTTTATCATTTTAGTAACCACTTATTAATGGTCATAACATTTAGAACACCCCTATAAATCATTGTTCTTATAGGTTTGTTCAATGTCCCTCACCTCAACATAGTAAGAATAGTGATCAAAATGCCCTCATTGGCTTAATGATGACAAAGAGTGCTAGAGTTCACATCTTGTCAGCTTCTGATATGTAGCTTCTTTGTCTCAGCATCTAGCACTTATTTCTAGGCACCTTTCACAGTTTTTTTAAGGCCAGTATTTTAAAAAAATGTATTGCAGATGTATTTCAAGTCATATGAGTAACCAGTGATTGAGAAATGTGAAAGTAAGTTATATATTGTATAACTTTGAAAAAATGATTTGTTCTAGAAGCAAATTTTTCCCATACATATATTTTCAGTACAACAATACTGCGGATGGAGTTTATAAAGTTTTCAATGGAAAAGACAGCATAAGTAAAGTTGCCATAATCGACACCTATAAAGGTAAAAGGTAGGTATTCGGGTAAAATGTGCATGTGTGTTACTAGGGTACTCTTAAACAGGAATGGTATTCATTTAACGTCTCATAAGACACAGACACCAAACTATAGAACAGACCTGGTTATAATTCAGCTCTGGAAACTCCTGTTCTGCTAGGTATTAACCCTTTAGTTGTGGCAACTGGTGCGTTCACACCAGTGCATAGCTGCTGACTATCAGCTCCACTTTAGGGTTTGGTTCACCTTTCTGCATAGGTTATGTTACATAAATCCCCGAAGGGACTATTTTTTCATCTCTGCTACATATCCAGCATTATAATACAATTATTCTTACAATTAGATACCATAAATGAAAAGATTAAAAAAAAAAACTGGTTGTCTAGTAGATGGAAACTTTTTTTTTACTTTTTAAATCGAGCAGATCAAATTCTATATTCCAGTGCCATGACCTAAATGTGTCTATAAAGATGGAAGCATGGAAGCTTAATGAATCCAGGCAAGTGCTTTCATGACCTTCCCCCTGCAAACAGTCTTTATCAATGCAAAAATTGAATGAATATTTCAAGTACAGTTCTACGATGTACATACAAAATGTGAAAATGAAGACTATGCCACTTTTAAAGTGGTAAAATAAAAAATCAGCTTCCTAAGCCATTATTTCCTTATTTTTCCCTAGTTTTGGCCTATTCATCTAAAGAATTTATAATTTATCATAAATGTAAACTAGGAAGAACCCTAATATCAGGGGAACGAACAAGCTTTCTTCTCCATGAAGTTAACAATTGTGTTTTAGACCAGTTTTTTTTCTGAAAAAGAATGAAGTGATCAAAACCAAAAGACACAAAATGTTTTTATGAATCTAAAGTAACCCCTACCTCAAACTGAGTCTATCTAATAATTGCATTTAACAGCTAAAATATTACTAGTGGATTACTTTTTCTTCTAAAGAGTCCACAGTTACATATTTTTAAAGAAAAGTCAGTAGACGGAAAAAAACACTTCTAAATATTCATTTAAGAGGAAATCACAGCAATTTTTTATATTGAGACATAACGAACATTTCACTAATATTACAGAGATGTGGAGGGGAGTTGCAAAGAGCTCCTAATTAGAGTAAGAATTTCACATCACTTTAAGATTATAAGGTTGATTTAACTCATGGCAAGACTGAACATGATTAACCACTTATTTTGTTTAAAAAGTATGCAATGGCTTGTCTTGACATGTCACTGTTAGGAGTAGAAAAAAGTTTTTCCATCACCAAAAAGGTGAGGATGCAGGGGAACTATTACTATTGTTTTTATCACTTTCAGATATATATAGCTTATTTAAACAACAAAGTATAGATTAATAAACTCTTTCCTACTTTAATGTTAGTCCACGTGAGAATTAAAGAGGGGAAGGGGCAGGAATATAAATCAATCATCTACATGTTTTAAATGTTTGCTGATCCAAACATCAACTTCTTTCTTTCCTCTTCCCCCCTTCTCTCTTCTGCCTGCCTTATACTGAGTTTATTTCAGTTACCCATTTAACACTTTCCATCTATTCATTCTGAACACTTATGCTACTGAGCGAGTAATTCATGTATCCCATTGGGAAAAAAAATTCTCCCCTAAGTAGAGATTTAAGTTTCTGATAAATGTTTTTAATTTTTTCCCTATTCCAAGATGTTTCTAATTAACACCTGGCAGTTTTTATTTTATGATCTGGCCACCTAATGGCATCAGGTACATTGCAATAAGATAAAAGGTTCAAACAAAACATGAACATAATTAAACATTTCTTAAACTTAGTATTGTCACATTTAAATGCATCATATTAACAGAAGTATTGAATTATAATAGAAAAAGTAATGTAAGAAAGGTATTCTTTAAATGAGAATGTTTATTCATTGTCTTTTTCTATTCTTAAGGAATCTCTCCTATTGGGAAAGTTATTGCGACATGATTAATGGTACAGGTAAGAATATTTGTTTTGTGGTCGTCACAGTGAATCCACCTCCCTTTCCCACAAATCCACCATTATACTGACAGTGTTCTGAAAGTTGAGGGTGTGTGTTTACTTGCCTTTATATCCCCACAACATAATTCAGAGTCCCTATTTGTATATTGGCTTAGTAAATGTGTGTTCAATGTAATGGGATTTGTGAAGATTAATCATAAAAAATTAGCCCTTACTGCATGACTCAGAGAAATGTTTGCTTTGAAAAAACTTAACTGTCATCCTGGCAACAGAAGTAAATGGTAAAAAAACAACAAAAAACACTTTACTTTTCAAATCTTTTATAAATAGTATACAGATAAGTTAGAATTGAAAGAATAAAAAAAAGTTAATTACAAAAGAGAAAACATATCTAAGCAAGGCTTATAGCTGAGATAGAATAAAGTTGCAAGACAGAAACATCCATTTTTGGGTAAGGTGGTCAGAATAAGAGAGAAAACAAAAACAAGGTCAGATGTCTTCTTAACTATGAAAAATATATGTAAAAAATGAGCATTCCAAATTAGAATTGGGAAAAAGAGCTATAAACTTAGATTTAGGGTATGGTTAGATCAGGCTTATTCTCCTTCAGGATAAGCAAAGTACAGATATGCCTATTAGTTTAAGAATTAAGATTTTTAAAACGCAATGGGAGGCTGGTCATGGTGGCTCACGCCTATAATCCCAGCACTTTGGGAGACGAAGGTAGGTGGATTGCTTGTGCCCAGGAGGTTGGGACCAGCCTGGGCAACGTGGCAAAAATCCCATCTTTACAAAAAAATACAAATATAAGCTGGGCATGGTGGTGCATGCCTATAGTTCCAGCTACTTCGGAAGCTGAGGCAGGAGGATCACTTGATTCCAGGAGGTGGAGGCTGCAATGAACTATAATTGTGCCTCTGCACTCTAACCTGGGCAACAGTATGAGACCCTGTCTCAAAAAAAAAAAAAAGGAAAAAGTGGTGGGAATCAAATATCATGAATTAATATCAGAGGCAAGCTTTCAACTACTAGGAAACAAAAGCACGAAGTTCACAAAATTAGGGAATATCCCATAAAGATAAAGACAGTTAAGTAAAAATGAAGCACAGAGAATGTTTTCTTTGCCAAAGGTATGATTATTGACTTCCTATGCATATTTATTTCTATCATTGCCTGGTAGGAAAAAAAAAAAAAAACAGCAAAAACACTGTTGAATTTGCTTTGCAGGAGTTTTGTTTTGTTTTGTTTTGTTTTCTGAGATGGAATCTGGCTCTGTCACCAGGCTGGAGTGCAGTGGTGCGATCTCGGCTCACTGCAACCTCCACCTCCTAGGTTCAAGTGATTCTCCTGTCTCAGCCTCCCAAGTAGCTGGGACTACAAGCGCCTGCCACCATGCCCAACTAATTTTTGTTATTTTCAGTAGAGACAGGGTTTCACCATGTTGGCCAGGATGGTCTTGATCTCTTGACCTTGTGATCCATCCCCCTCGGCCTCCCAAAGTGCTGGGATTACAGGCTAGAGCCACCGTGACCAGCCAAGGTTTTGCAGGGTTTTAAGCCATAAGAGTGGGTAAAGAAGTTATTTTCTAAGTAAAGCATTTCTGGAAATAAATTTTCAAGTCCTCAATACTACCAATGCTAGTAGTTGTATAAGCAGAATACTTAGTCCTTAGATGCAGAGATAAATATACTGTGTTACTCCTAGTGAAGGATTCTTTATGGGTTTAAGGGGTGAAATCTTTAAAAAGAGGATTCATTGACAATAATATAAATGCATGAGCATCAGGCATGATGTTAAAAATATCTAGGGTGAAAATAGACCTGAAACAAACTAGGAAAAGAGGGAATTTGGACAGAGCAGGGGATGATCCCTGTGAGAGAGATTCTTGCTTACGGCACTAGGGAAAAGAAAGTAATAAAACAGTAAGGTTCTAATGTGTTTTCATCATAATTTAGAAGTGCATCCTCTTTACCTTCTTCAGTAAGTTTGAAAAGACTTAAAATGGAAGTATTGGTATACATTTAGAATGTTTATTTTGGGCGGTGGGGGGAAGCTCTGCACATAATCTTCAATGATATTTTAGATAATGATCTTAAAAGTTTTTCAATGTATTTTTCTTTAATTATTAAGGAAATGGGAAAGCAGGTGTTGGCAATGTCCATATGGGGGCTTATATTTCACTTGTCACAAGAGTGTAAAGTAATGAAAATAAGGTCGCAAGGTTGACACACTTGCCAGAGAAAGAACCTGCAATGCATAATTGAAGATGAGACTTACCATTTAAAATTTATTCAGTGATGACTCATATTAGTGATATTCATGTGAGAAGTACATGGAGGAGTTAACTAATTATTTCTTCATATATCCAATGTTTGCCATGGATCATAGTTGTAGCAAAAAGTAAATTCAATAAATGACTTTTTTATATACTTTCAAAGCATTTGAAGTTCTGTTTAGTGAGAGAACTTTAGTAAGTATTTTTAGAAGTATTCGTCAACCATTAGGGCCAATGAAAAACAAAATCACTACAAATAAGAAAAGTGGACATAGCAGGAGTTCCAAATGAACTTCCCTGGAAGAAAAGTGCCGCTCTGCTGGTGGGGTGGGGCATTTCAAAAAACAAACACAATGTTAGCCTTGACATTTCATTTTATGTTTAAGTTTCTTTTATTTTGTACCATTAAATATGTATAGTATGTAGATTTGTTGTTGACTATAGCAGCCCCTAGCCATATGTAACTGTTAAGGACTCAAAATACGGCTAGTATGATTTGAAATGTGCTGTAAATATAAAATGCACCGTGGATTTTCAGATTTTAAGAATTTAAAATATTTTGTAATGGTTACCTGTTAAAATATTTTGAATATTAATAAGTTAAATAAAATAGCATTTGGTTTTGTTTTGTCTGAGACAAAGTTGTCCACTTGTTGCCCAGGCTGGAGTGCAATGGCACAATCTTGGCTCACTGTAACCTCCGCCTCTTGGGTGCAAGCAATTATCCTGCCTCAGCCTCCCAAGTAGCTGGGATTACAAGTGCCCACCACCACACCCGGCTAATTTTGTGTATTTTTAGTAGAGATGGGGTTTTACCATGTTGGCCAGGCTGGTCTCGAACTCCTGACCTCAGGTGATCCACCCGCCTTGGCCTTCCAAACTGCTGGGCTTACAGGCTTGAGTCACCGTGCCTGGCCGGTTATTTCTTTTTACCTTTTAAAAATGTTGCTGCTAGATAAATAACTTAGGTAGTTTGCATTATATTTCTATTGACTACACTGGAGGAGAGATTTCTAGGTTTTTTTCTAGAACACATATTACATCTAATCATTTGCCACTCGATTTTTAAACAGATGCAGCCTCGTTTCCACCTTTTGTTGAGAAGAGCCAGGTATTGCAGTTCTTTTCTTCCGACATTTGCAGGTAAGAGAAAAACTGAAGTGTGTCTGAGTCAGACCCCAGGTGACAAAATGCAGACCAAGAAACTTTATTATTTTTCTCAAATAATGATTAAACACAGCATAGAAAATTCATAATGTTTATTAACTCTGCAAAATATTCTTCTATATCCTCCAATTTTTAATAGCGTAAATCATTTTTTTTTGCTATTTCTATCTAAGCAAGAACCATTTTGCCTTTTTGAAACTAAACTAGTAGTCTAATAACAATGAAGTCCAGAAGAGTAAGTCCAGTCTTTCTAAAGACATACAGAGAAGATGATGCAGATGTAACAGAACTGTGTTCATGTGCTCTGCTCAAATTTGTGGGGCCCAGTAGATAACCCACGAACACTGGAGCCTTTACTACTACCCTCAAACCCAAGCTCTGTCCCTAAAGACTGTATGATGGTGGGTAAGCATTTAACATCTCGGATTTTTTTTCTTATCTGTAAAATTTAAGACAGCAGTATTTCTTCATATAGGTGTATCTGGGGATTAGAAAAAAAAATGTGTATTGAACCCTATGGTTCTATACAAGTAGACACTTGGTAAATGATGGAAATGTACCAGGTATATATCCAGCATGTATATGCACACACTCCAGTGAGTGGTCTTTCTCTCCATGACTAATTAAGCTGTGAAAGAAACTTTATTTCATTTAAACTGATCACAAACAAAGTATTTGAAAGAAGTGCTATAAATATTTACTAACTTTGATATAAATAAACATGGTACTTCACAAACAAGAATAGTTCATACTTGGGTATTGAGTTCTAGTATGTGTTAAAATTTCCCAATCACTTCTTTTTCTAAGAATGAAACAAGAATTTAAGAGAGTGTATGATGTTTGTAAGGTAAAGCAAGAATAAGAAAAAATCAATCTCCAGAATGTAAGTTCAGGTTCCTGGAATGCAGCTCTTTTTTCTCTGTATTTAGGTCAATTTATGCTGTATTTGAATCCGACGTTAATCTGAAAGGAATTCCTGTGTATAGATTTGTTCTTCCATCCAAGGCCTTTGCCTCTCCAGTTCAAAACCCAGACAACCATTGTTTCTGCACAGAAAAAATTATCTCAAAAAATTGTACATCATATGGTGTGCTAGACATCAGCAAATGCAAAGAAGGTGAGTAAATATCCTCAGCAGCACAGTCCATATCATAATTTGTGATATTCTTTAAAATGAGACCTTTACCACAATCCCTTTGCAAGCAAAATTTAAAATTAAAGTAAGAAAGTAATTAGGGCAGAATGGTGGCAGAAAATTTTAGTGCTGATTTTGTATTTTGGGAAGGTCCCAAATATGTGTTTCAGTGTTACAAAATTTAGTTAAAACCACACCAGCATTTCCTTGTGGCTGCTTTTAGATTTAGGGTGAAATGAAAATAATTCCGAGAACACTTTGCGCATCCTGTTATCCATCTGTCATTGTTCTAACTTTTTTCACTAGAAAATGGTACAGGTAAATGTATTTTCAGTATGTATCTAAAGCTAGAGTTAAACATAAAATTTGAAGACTAGCTTATACTGTACATATTTATCATACTAACATGGGTGTGGAGGAAGAAAAAAAAAACTACTGTTAAATAAATTCTTAGTCCCTAGACATATTACTGCCTGAAAGCTGAACATATATAGTTGAAACTTTGGGTTCATCAACAAAACTTTACATATCGAAAATTAATACTGAAGGGGTTTACAGTAGAAATCAACTGACATAATTCTTCCCCACCCATGTTAAAAACCAAATATGTATTTTTTTTAATTTAAGAAGTTTTAGTTTTGTGGAAATATTGTTTGAGTTATATATGAAATGAAGGAAGCTATTAATTCCAATTGACTCTTAACACTTGTCTTCAGGGAAACCTGTGTACATTTCACTTCCTCATTTTCTATATGCAAGTCCTGACGTTTCAGAAACTATTGATGGATTAAACCCAAATGAAGAAGAACATAGGACATACTTGGATATTGAACCTGTAAGAAAACACATTATTGATCTGATTTGTTGCTATTTTAAACAATACAATTGAAATAAAAATAATCTTGGAGATAACACTAATCATAGTTATTGAATCACATTCTTTTAAGTTACTGAAACTTACGTTGATTTTTTCCTATTGTTGTTCATGAAGTGATTCTAATTGGCTCAAAATATTTATATAAAATTATGCTTATATGAGGAGTTATTGTATATTATGTAAAATTCAAAGAGTGAGTGTATGTGAATTTGACTATACTTTTTGTTAAAATGTATAAAATTGTTATAGCACAACAGTTTTAATCTTTATTTTTGTATTTTCCTTTTCAAAAAGTAAATGAAATTCTAGAATTTTACTAGTCATGTTTTAGTTTAAACAATGACACAAGTAGTATTATAACTAATGATACATGGATTCTAACAGCATATATATTTGACCAGGAATTATCTGAGATCTTATATTTTGTTGTTGATTTCTTTAAACCATTTCAAGTAAATCACAAATCTAACTAAAACCTTGACATTCGATTGGGCAAATAAATTGTGTATCTATATGGATGCGTGTGTATATAAATATAACTATTTAGAGAGTTTTAAAAGTTTCAGGTAGTCCTGTTTAACCTTAAGTTACTACCTTCTCTTCTGCTGTAAGAAAAATAAGTTTTGAATAGTATAAAAGAATGTTTTAAAAAGTTGGTAATTATTTAGTTGTTCTCTTTTTAGATAACTGGATTCACTTTACAATTTGCAAAACGGCTGCAGGTCAACCTATTGGTCAAGCCATCAAACAAAATTCAGTGAGTCTCTTGAAAATGGTTATTTTGATAAAATCTGTAGTATCTTCTTGTAAGAACATGAGTAAATCTATGTAAGTAAGTGGAAAGAACATCCAATATCAATTATCTTTTGCTTAACGTCACCAAACAATCATTATTAAATGCTTATGACAAATTTCACCTATAGCTTAGTACCATATCTTGTGTTTATTGAAATGGTACTTGCACAGATTTTGGAATAGTTTTATTTGAGCGTTTGATAGCATCTCTCATTTTGTTAGCTGCCCAAAAATTTCTATGACAATAATTGTTGGAATTCATATTTTAGTTCCCCGAGAATTTATTGAAAGGGAAAATCCATACTTGGGAAAAAAATCAATGTGATTAGAAGACACATAAGAGCAAAGGAAGTAAAAAACAACTATATTAAAATGTGCATGAGTCATTACAGGAACAAGACCAAATTAGCAACAGCAACTAATTTCTGAACATTTATTTTAAAGTTTGTTATGTATAAATATTAGTTTATATGTTCATAATTATTTTCAATGTATATTACAGAGTATTAAAGCGTCTGAAGAGGAACTATATTGTGCCTATTCTTTGGCTTAATGAGGTTTGTATTTTCAGCTGTTAGTTATTAAAACAATAAACAAGCTCTTGATGTTTCAAAAGAATGTATAGTATTTAAAGCTATATGTATTTCCATTTCCCATCTGGACGAGTAGACATTTATTAAACCTATTTGAGATAACCTAATTGCACAAAAATATCAAGTTTGCGTTAGTTTTCAGGTTTTAGAAAACATTTCCTATAAGATTTTCTTCAAAAATTGGTCTATTAAACATGTTTTCTTATTGTAACATTTGTCTTAAGATAGTCTATCCTATTGCCTGACAAGGGATTTTTAGTATATATCCATGCATTGATTAGCTATAAAGTAGGAAAAGCATTGAATAAGTCTTTGGAGCAAGTGGAACTGGTGACCTTTTGTCACGGGGAAACACCCATTGGGAAATCATTCTGAGATCGTTCTGAAGAGCAAATGAATCCTAGTACATTGAAGAGTGCTACACCCTATCTGGCACTTAATTGCCTTTCTTGACTTGCAAAATTCCATTGACTTGTCTTGTGGACACTGATGACTAACACCAATAGAGGTGTTAGAAAAAAGGGTGATAGGCAATTGAAGGGTTTGAATATTTTGTTTTACTAATATACCCAAATAATGTTGATTATTAACTTGATTACAGACTGGGACCATTGGTGATGAGAAGGCAAAGATGTTCAGAAGTCAAGTAACTGGAAAAATAAACCTCCTTGGCCTGATAGAAATGATCTTACTCAGTGTTGGTGTGGTGATGTTTGTTGCTTTTATGATTTCGTATTGTGCATGCAGATCAAAAACAATAAAATAAGTAAGTACATACCAAAAAATATTGCTTCGATAATATTAGCTTATATATTGTTTTCATTTTATCAAAGAGAAGTTATATATTAGGCCATATATATTTCTAGACATGTCTAGCCAATAATCATTTTTAAATATAAGTAAATAAACCTATAAATATTATCAAGCAGATCACTAAAATATACCTTTAATTCTGGGAGAAATGACATAAAAGATGTATTTGTGACCATTGTAACATTAGCACAAATATAGCACTTGTGCAAAACTTGTCCAAAATTGACTGGTTCATTTCTCAATTATATAGCTAGTTATATATTAAATTATCTGATATTTTAAAATAATTGACTAGGAAATGGTTTCATAAGAACAGGATTGCTGCATGTAGACATGCTGGCCATGCATTTTCCAAATCCAGAAAAGTCCTGAACGAAAATTTGAATATAATAGTATCAGGAAATAGGGGAAAATAGTCTTTGACATAGTAAAACCAAGTACTCAGAGTTTAGAGGATAAAAGAGATGTGTACAAGAGTTCTGGCAGAATTGTAGAGAGACTTTAGGCCTCTGTGCTTCAGGTATTATTGTCCATGCACTCTTATACATAAAATGGAAAACCTTTTTTTATTTATCGCAGGTAGCATTTGTGTCGCCTGTGGGGGAGAATTTTTTACTTTCTCTCTATTTTTCTTCACCTCAAGGCAATGTAAATAAAATCAGTATATGTGCTATAATAACTTATTTAGTTGTTTACTATGTGCCAGTACATGCTAAAGATTCTATATCTCATCTAATCCCTAATACAATTTCATGATTTTCCAATAGCCTGGATTCATCGGCATCCATTCTATCTTCTAGAGGTTTTCCATGAAATTATAAATTTGAATTGTCTATTACCAAAGCATAAATCAGTTAAAGTGGAATCTGGGGACCCGTAATTTCCTTTTGTGAGATTGAGAGCTTGTGTTTGAGAAGGCAACCTAATATTTGGTTCTAATCACTTCTACTACTATTTAGTCACCAAAAAGACAATAATTCTGCCTCCAAACTATTTGGACAGAATGTCTTCAAAATGCTAGCCTAAAATATTCACATTATAAAACATTAAATATTACCTTCAATACCTGTCATTAGCCTACTGACAAATTATGACTAAACAAAGGTATTTGTATGACTATGTAATTCAAGAGATCATCCACTGAAAAGTAAAACAAAATAACAAAAAAACTTGTCCTAATGGGAAAGCATACTTAATAAAAGGAAATGCAGAAGTCATAAACATGTTTTGTAAGTATTCAGAATTAAAATTATGTGATACATTTTTATGATTGCTTAATGATTCTTAGATGTCAGATTCCTTGGGTCTACTTATAGCTAAATTATAATGAAAAATTCAAGGCTTGCTGGAGCAACTTTGTCAATGAATATATTAGTTTTGCTTATATATTTGATTTTTATAAGGAAAAATTACTGCCCTTTTTTTACAAGCAGAGAATAAACTGTTGATTACTTGATTTACTAGATTTAGAAGAATCACAAAAGATGTAGATTTTCTTAAGCAAAGTTCAGCTTTTAATATCATAAAAATTATATCTTTGGGCAGATTTGTGAACAATAGGAACAAGTAAGAAGACGGGTATGCAAGAAGGAGCAAAGTGTAAGATGGTGGAGCTAACGTGTGGTTTCACTCAGGGGGTCACAAGGAAAATAACCCAATGGTCCTTTGGAAAGTAGTACATACACCTTTACATGGAAGTTGGTCTGAAGGGTGTGGAAATGCTGGTCCAAGACAGATGTACTTCTAGCTACCATTCCTTGTCTCGTGTGTGCTGGTCTTGAGGGTTGAGAAGCACCCTTTTTATGTGCCTTTCTGGAATAGGAATGTGTTTTGCCTTATTGGTGAAGCCCATTAGAGAACTTCTGTCTGCAGCTAGAGAAATTGAACTGATTAATAAAAAGTATGATATCTCAGATATAAAATTTAAGTATTATTCGTTGTAATATTCCACTGCTTTCTGATTAGTAATATTTCCTCCACTTTACAGGCAGCAAATGATTCTTCACATTTATGCACCAGCTACGTCATGACCCTGGGTAATACCGACCTACAGGATGAAAATTGGATATGCTTTACTTTTACAAAGCACATCTTATCTTTTAGTTGAAGAAATGGTGGCACTATTTCTTTTTTTGTATTAAGCAACTGCACATTTCAAAAGGATTATTGAGATGTTATGAAAATCTCTACCTTGCACAAAAATCTCCAGCAGCTTTTAAAATACATCATTTCCACAACTGAATTGATTTCCATTTCTACAGACCTGACTGAAGCACAAACCAGTTTCTCTGTGTTGTTCTGATTCAATAATTGGTTTCTGGGTGGCCAATTCAGAAGAGTGGACATTCTCAACAAATCCTAGGCCCTGCATTCCTGTCATCCTCATCCAGGGGAAAACACCATCATCCTTCAATTGCAAGTCTCCAGGACCATCAGCATATTGCATTTCATGCACACCAAATATTTTGAAAGACATTTATAAATAATTCGCTTATGACTCACATTTCTCTATGAATTCCTTCATACAGCAAGTATAACTCTTTTCTTTATGGGCTTATATATTTTGTCACTGATCATGCAAATGGACAACATTTTAGCACACTTTAGCTATTCATATTTTAAGGACTTTTATTCTCTGTTCTGCAACTCTTCTGGAAATAGAGTAAATTTTGCTGTTTTTTGTACTCAGTTGCAACTTATGCTTGGCATCTTCAGAATGCTTTTCTAGCATTAAGAGATGTAAATGATAAGGGAATTATTGTATGAAATATTACAAAGAGTAGAATATGCATTGTTATTCATTGTAATATTTTTTGCATCATAATCACCTCATAAAGACTGGTTTCAACCATTAAAAAATGTTCTTCCTTACATTCCTGTGCGTTTTCTAGTTCCTGTTGTATCATAAAATGTTTATCCTCATTTTCTGTCCGAAGTATATTTTATCTGAATCCACATTTCTTTATAAATCCATAGTTCTTGCTGAAATATGCTTTCTAAATTTTGACCACTGTAGGCTAATTAATTTTTTAAGTTAATTGAAGAACAAAAAAGACATTTGGTTTCATCCTTTACAGCAGTAGGACAATTGTAACGGTTTTTGCTTTTTCATAAGGAGACACATTAATAGGTAACCCTGCTTTCTTTAGCAGGGATTCACTTATTTCTGAGAGCGTTAGTCCTCCTAAAAAGAAAGGGAAGACAAATCAAATTCTATCTTGTGTTTTACCCACAGAAGGATACAGGACAAAGGAGTAGTAACTGGCCTGTTTGGATACTAAAATTGAAAATAACTTAGCCTCCTTATGAAAGCTGCCAGGGTAAATGCTGAGCATTCCTTTGGAAAAGCCACAAACCAAGATTCTACCTGTTTGGAAAGATCTTTTGAATCTCTGAAGGCGCTTAAAGCATAGTTAGTGCCTCTCCTTTTAACTGGGAGGATAAAAGTATCTGTCCAAGATATTAATATGTAAGATAACATTGTAGACATGTTATTCTGATAATACAAGTTTTATTTGTATTAGAATATTAGGATATTTGTGGACATTTCCATCTAATATAAAGGTTTTTTTTAATCATCAAGACATGTAAGGCTGAGTTATATAATGTAGAAACTTCTACAGATAATTGGATGAGAATATACATATTGACCTGTATATTATGACTAATCATTACTCAGATCTTAATACAGGGATGATCTAATAGCATTTAGATATCAGAAAAGGTTTTGACCTATATATCTTTAATATTGTTTGAATACATGTATAATCTTTATCATTCCTCATTGTTTCATTTCTCAAATTCTGTAAAAGGAATACAAGAGGAAAGAATTCATACACAAAGACAATGAGATTAAAAATATGCAGTAGGAAAAACAATTACTTAAAGAAGGGGAGGTTTTTTTACATGAAATCTGGGGTTTGGAAATGTATGTGTGCACACGCATGTGCACTGTGGTGGGAGTGGGGCAATTTGGGGAATATGTTACATGTGTGACTTTGTTTTGCCCTGGTGAAGTGAATGTTGTTCAGAAAGGGTAAATGTTTGGACACTTGCAATTGTTCATGGATGAATTTATATATTTTAGTCTTAGAAAAATTGTACCCTTTGGTAGAAGCACATTTTCTTTCCAAAGTTGGTTATTAATCACAGAATTATAGCAGTTACTCATAACAGGTTTGAAAATCAATAGCATCTGCAAATGGATTAACAGATTAGAGAATCAACAGCATCGGAAAATAGGTTAATGCATATCGCTTCTAACAAGTGCATGAAGAAATAGAAGAAGCTACGTAGCTTTCGGTTCTGACAGAAAGGGGTGAAGGTGGGTATCATTTCAAGAAAAAAATATAGCTATGCACACAATGGTTATCTCTGAAAATAATTGTGTTAAGATGTATACATGGCCAGGCATGGTGGCTCACGCCTGTAATCCCAGCACTTTGGGAGGCTGAGGCAGGTGGATCATGAGGTCAGGAGATCAAGACCATCCCGGCCAACATGGTGAAACCTCGTCTGTACTAAAAATACAAAAATTAGAGGGGTGTGGTGGCCCATGCCTGTAGTCCCAGCTGCTCAGGAGACTGAGACAGGAGAATCGCTTGAGCCTGGGAAGCCGAGGTTGCAGTGAACCAAGATCACACCACTGCACTCCAGCCTGGTGACAGAGCGAAAAAAAAAAAGTAAACACGTACAAATTTCTTAACCTGTTATCAATGTCTGAGCTACATAATTATCTTTCTAGTTGGAGTTTGTTTTAGGTGTGTACCAACCGACATTTCAGTTTTTCTGTTTGAGGTGTGTACCAACTGACATTTCAGTTTTTCTGTTTGAAGTCCAATGTATTAGTGACTCTTTGGCTGCTCTCTTCACCTGCCTCTTGTGGCCTGTCTACAATTCTAAATGGATTTTGAACTCAATGTTGTCCCTTCTGGTTTCCTGCATATACCAACAGCATTACCTATGACGGATTTTTCCTGAGGTGTTTTCACTGACCTGAGCTAATGAACTAAAACTGAGTTATGTTTTATATTTGTATCAAATACATAAAAGGAACACTCTGCTTTTTCCTTTTGTGGTTCAAAGGTAAGCTGCATTTTAAAATATTTCTGAAAATAAATACTTTTGTTATTAGAAAAAGGATTTTGCTTTATATTTTTATTTTTGAATGTAGTTGACTTCCATATTGTTTGATATTGTTACTATAGTTTTATATGAGCTATTATCCTTTCATGACTTTTTTACATATCACTCCTATTTCCTTTTTCCAACTGTTCCCAGATGCTAGTAGTATAATCTACACATTGCAAAACTTTTCATTCTACATACTCATGAATGGAGCTGTGACATAGCTAGGATTAATATAAATATTTTAAAATTTTGCTTTAATTACATGAATCTTAGACGAACAGCCTCAACATCACCCGGGAATCTGTGAAAAATGCAGAATCTCTGGTCCTGAGAACCACTGAATCAGAATCCACAGTTTAACAGGAATCTTTAAGAGATTCACAGATACACGAACTTTTGGAAAAAGCCCTGATTTAAGTCACTGAAGTTTGACTAGCTGTAAGAGTTGTATTTGACCTGTTGCTGGTGTTAGTTTGATGTATTAACAGAAGGACATAAGCATACTGAGATGAGGGGGAAGCTCATCAGACCTGAAAATGTTGCTATAAATATCCCACTAAGTTTTACAATTTGCCCTGTTGAGCTTGTAAATGACATTTTCAAACAGTAATAAAGCTAATCTATATGGCAGAGTAGAGGGTGAAGTGGTATTAAACTTTATACTCCTTTGATTTGCTGGAATGTGTTATTTGATCTACTTGACAGTATTAATGACAAATATATTTGCTACATGTAAAGTAAGGGATAGGTTAGGAGCAGATAAGGGATACTAAAATTGGAGACAGGTCCTAGACTTTATTTGAGATAAAAATTATTCACCTGAATAAAGAGATTCTTCAGGATTGAGTAGCTTTCTGTTTTATAAGTGTATACTGAATAATAGCACTGGAGTTTTACTACGAGCACAAAACTGAGTTAGATTGCTAGACGACCTGCTTGCCGCATGTCTGCAGTGGGGTAGGGAGCAGAAGCAAGGCAGGAGATAAAGAAGAAAATTCAAAGAAGAGTATTTACAGTGGAGAAAGTCTATACTGTTATATAGAAGTGAATGAGGAAGGTTGGGCACAGTGTCTCATGCATGTAATCCCAGCATGCTGGGAGGCTGAGGTGGGAGTATGGCTTGAGGACAGGAATTTGTGACCAGCCTGGGCAACATAGCAAGACCCTGTCTCTACAGAAAAAAAAAAAAAAAAAAATTAAATTAGCTGCATGTGATGGCATATATCTGTAGTCCCAGCTATTTGGGAGGCTGAGGCAGGAGGATCCCTTGAGCCCAGGAGTTTCAGTTTGCTGTGAGCTACGATCACACCGCTGCATTCCAGCCTGGGCAACAGAGTGAAACCCTGTCTCTAAAACAAAGAGTGAATGAGGCCAGTAGAAGAGAGCTGAGCTTGGGACTGACTACCTAGGCTTAAAGTGCCACTTTGGCAGGTGTTCCTCTGCCCTAATCCTGTCTTCATTCTACACAGTTGAGGACTAGGACATTTGTGGAAAGAGGAACCTACATAACAGAGAAGGCTCTGAAATAAGTGGTGGGTAATTTCACATACTCTGCCACATTAACATTAAATAATTCAGTTATTGGAGACTTCTATGGAATCATCTTAGAATGGCAATACACATGAAAAGGGTTTATATATCTTTGGATATAGACTAGGGAACAGAACCAATTTGAAATATCAATGTAGGTTAATGTTACAATGTCCTCATAGATATCTGAAAAATTATTTTTAAATGCTGTGATGAGTTTGTGAAACTATATCCATACTGGTTAATTTAGGAATGTTTCTTTATCCACTTTCATTGCCTTTCCATCTTAGCCCTGCAGCCAGCATATTCACAGTTTGTTTAGTAGAAGTACAAGTCAGCCACAGGAGCATCAGCAGAGTAGTCAAATGGACAGTAGGATTACTTGGACTCTGAAATTTCTCTGGCAGATAATATATTGCTGGAAAGTATTGTTTTGCTATTTCTGTTTTCCATATTATTATTATTATTATTTTTTTTTTTTTTTTTTTTGAGACGGAGTCTCACTCTGTCGCCGAGGCTGGAGTGCAGTGGCCGGATCTCGGCTCACTGCAAGCTCCGCCTCCCAGGTTCCCGCCATTCTCCTGCCTCAGCCTCCCGAGTAGCTGGGACTATAGGCGCTGCCACCTCGCCCCGCTAGTTTTTTGTATTTTTTAGTAAAGACGGGGTTTCACCGTGTTAGCCAGGATGGTCTGGATCTCCTGACCTCGTGATCCGCGCGTCTCGGCCTCCCAAAGTGCTGGGATTACAGGCTTGAGCCACCGCACCCGGCCTGTTTTCCATATTATTTAAGGACATTTGGCTTTGCTAATAAAGGAAACAAATGACAAGCATAGATGAAACTAAGTTTAAGGAAGTAGAGTAACATGTCAGATATCAAGGAAAGCATTTATTGAACAGAGGAAGAGATGGAATTATCAAATATACATAAGCCACTAAATGTGCATAACATACTACATTTATATGGGTCAAAGAGGTATCCCACTTGTCCCCCTGCTGGCAACATGAAGAAAACAAATGACCGACACATCTGTTCAACAGGCCTCTGGTTCTCTACAGCTGTGACCAGGTATACTTTCCCTTGTGTCTCTCCAATATAGCAAGAATTAATTTTGACACCAGATCCCTTCTGTATTTTGGACTCCCATGCTTATACTCCAAATCTGGTTTTAGTATCCTCGCCATTAAAAGAGAAAGTTGATGAAACAGAGAGACAGAATATATTAATATTACGTACTTCACGATTCATATATAGTGGGACTTCCACCCTCCTTGGTACTCTGTCCTAAACTTGTAAATCTGTTTTCTCTTTGCCCTAGCTTCTCACTGTGTATTTGAAGTTGATCAATAAATTGTGATATTTAATAATCTTGAGTTGTTCTACTATTTTTTTGTTCCTTTAGGACAGAGCTCTCGGATAGTGCCTGGTAGTGTACTTAGAGGGAGGCTAACATTCCCTCTAAGTAATTTACAATGCAACAGCTATGTTTTTCATGTTGGGTTTAAATTTTAAAAGTTTGCTTATAATTCAGCATTCAAAATATGAAGTACAGCAGGCTTGCTAACTAAATAATGAATTATAAATATCATATGCAGTCTAAGGCCTGAATGGCAAATACATTTCTTTTACCAATCATTTGATAATTGCTTGAAATCATTTAGTTGAAAAAGTCTTGAATTGGTTAAGAAAGATGCATAGACAGGTCTAAGATCTGTGTGGACAAAAGGCCAAAAGAGTTAGCAAGGTCTATCTTGGGAAATGTAATAGAGAAAGTCCTGTAGTCCTTAAGAGAAGAGAAGGTCTCTAAAGGTAATTATGAATTGGGTGAGTTGATGTGTGGGTATCATTGATACCATCAAATTAGTTAAACTTTTGTAGTCAACTATTATAATTCATTGCCACACTGTAGAACTATCTACTAACAAAAAGTTCAGTATGTATTAATAGTAGGGTTCACTTCTAAACATTAAAACTTCATTTGACTCAGCTTAATATACACATTGAATAAAATATTTATCTGACAAAAATGTAAGCAAGAAAACAGTTATCGGCAAATTTTCTGTAAAGGACCAAATAGAAAATATTTTAGGCTGTATAGGCCATACAGGCTCTGTGACAACTACTTGGCACTGTCATTGTAGCACAAATATACCCACAGACAATATATAACAAATGGTCATGGCTGTGTTCCAAGATAGACACTCTCTCTCTCTCTCTCTCTATATATATATATATATCTGCGCTGGATTTGGCACACAAGCCACAGTTTGTTGGTTCCTAGACCAGAAGGTGCTGGAACTTTGTAGATTTTGACACAATGGATAAATACTTGAGTGACTTGGTTAGTCTGAAAGTTTCCTATTGTATTAGCCTATCATAGCTATATAAAGGATATACCATTCAGAATTGGGGGCTACTAAAAAATAGATGTTCTTTAGTTGATTGAATTTCCTTGCCATGCCAGGAATGGAACTCTTCACTTTTGGGGATTAGAAGCCCAGGTTACCATCTAAATGAAGGTATTCTGCTTAATATTATCTCAGTGATTAAGAACTGTTTAAGTCATGAAGTCCTTGCCCATGCCTATGTCCTGAATGGAACTGCCTAGGTTTTCTTCTAGGATTTTTATGGTTTTAGATCTAACATTTAAGTCCTTAATCCACATTGAATTAATTTTTTTATAAGGTGTAAGGAAGGGATCCAGTTTCAGCTTTCTACATATGGCTAGCCAGTTTTCCCAGCACAATTTATTAAATAGGGAATCCTTTCCCCATTTCTTGTTTTTGCCAGATTTGTCAAAGATCAGATGGTTGTAGATGTGTGGTATTAATTCTGAGGGCTCTGTTCTGTTCCATTGGTCTAATCTCTGTTTTGGTACAAGCACCATGCTGTTTTGGTTACTGTAGCCTTGTAGTATAGTTTGAAGTCAGGTGGCGTAATGCCTCCAGCTTTGTTGTTTTGGTTTAGGATTATCTTGGCAACATAGGCTCTTTTTTGGTTGATGAACTTTAAAGTAGTTTTTTTCCAATTCTGTGAAGAAAGTCATTGGTATCTTGATGGGGATGGCATTGAATCTATAAATTACCTTGGGCAGTATGGCCATTTTCACGATATTGATTCTTCCTATCCATAAGTATGGAATGTTCTTCCATTCGTTTGGGTCCTCTTTTATTTCGTTGAGCCATGGTTGGTATTTCTCCTTGAAGAGGTCCTTCACATCCCTTGTAAGTTGGATTCCTAGGTATTTTGTTCTCTTTGAAGCAACTGTCAATGGGAGTTCACCCATGATTGGCTCTCTGTTTGTCTGTTATTGGTGTATAGGAATGCTTGTGATTTTTCCACACTGATTTTGTATCCTGAGACTTTGCTGAAGTTGCTTATCAGTTTAAGGAGATTTTGTGATGAGATGATGGGGTTTTCTAAATATGTAATCATGTCATCTGCAAACAGAGACAATTTGACTTCCTCTTTTCCTTTTTTTTTTTTT
>NW_012103065.1:1655373-1683401 GCF_000951045.1 Mandrillus leucophaeus
GTCAGGAAACAACAGGTGCTGGAGAGGATGTGGAGAAATAGGAACACTTTTACACTGTTGGTGGGACTGTAAACTAGTTCAACCATTGTGGAAGACACTGTGGCGATTCCTCAAGGATCTAGAACTAGAAATACCATTTGACCCAGTCATCCTATTACTGGGTATATACCCAAAGGATTATAAATCATGCTGCTATAAAGACACATGCACACGTATGTTATTGCGGCACTATTCACAATAGCAAAGACCTGGAACCAACCAAAATGTCCATCAATGATAGACTGGATTAAGAATATGTGGCAGATATACACTATGGAACACTATGCAGCCACAAAAAAGGATGAATTCACATCCTTTGTAGGGACATGGATGAAGCTGGAAACCATCATTCGGAGCAAACTATCACAACGACAGAAAACCAAACACCACATGTTCTCACTAATAGTTAGGAATTGAATAATGAGAACACTTGGACACAGGGTGGGGAATATCACACACCGGGGCCTGTCATGGGGTGGGGGAAGGGGGGAGGGATAACATTAGGAGAAATACCTAATATAAATGACAAGTTAATAGGTGCAGCACACTAACATGCCACATATATACATATGTAACAAACATATGTGCACATTGTACATATGTACCCTAGAACTTAAAGTATAATAATAATAAATGAACTGTTTAAATCTTGAATTGGCAGGGCACTCCCATCTCGTCAAATATTCTTTATACTTGTTGGACATTTAAAATTTTGATTTACTTTTCTTTTTATAGAAAGACATTTGTAAATTTAGGTTTTTGTATTTTAAAAAATACTTTCTCAATTAGGTCTTTTATTATTACCTCTATTATAATTGTTCTGGTTTCTACCTTGACTAAATATAAAATCCTTAGGTTACATTTCTTTTTTCTTAGTGTGATGGATACACATTTATTTCTCATAGCTGGGTTTGAATTCCAGGCCCACGCCTCACTATGTACTTTTGAGAAAGTTAACCCCTCTGTGTCTTAGTTTCTTCCTCTGTAAAATGAAGATACTAGCACCTTTATTACAGAGTGGCTCTGAGGATTAAATTAGTTAATGCATTTAAAGTGCTTCTAACAGTGAATGAAATAGAGTAAGCACTCAAATATTAAGACCATGCATACTTTGATAAATCATAGCGACTATGAATTGATGGCTTAATAACTGACATTTCTCCTTTCCCCAAATAAGTAGCCCTGGAAAAACTGTTCAAAGTACTTAGTCTTCAGGAAAGTGCTGAATGTTGAACATTACCATGTTGTGATGATAATGGATGTCCTGGATTTGAATTTACCCTACTAATAAGTTAGTCTGTACTTCGTCATGGATGTTGGCAGAATACACATGATAATCCCGGGACAAAAACAGAAGACTTTGTTATTTACAGCGCAGTAAAAACATGAGCATCAGTGTCTTTTCCATCAGTTGCCCCCACTTTAAGTCTTACAGGGGCCATGCAATAGGGCCCAGGTCCATGCTCCACAACTTGTGGGTTTGTATCACAGCTGAGGAACACTGAGGTTCCAAAATCCAGCACTTTGAGGAAAAGCAGTAAGCAAACCATCCTCTTGTTTAAGAGTAGGGCTAAGACATTGCTTCATCCCTCCTAGTTTATCACTAGAAACACATACCTAAGAATAGGCCCAGGCAAGGAGAAATTAGGACCTTCCTTTCTGGGCATATGCAGCAAGACAAGTAGGAAAATAAGCCCAAGGACAACTGTGTTTTCCAACAGTATTCCAGGTGTGATATTTGGTTAATGTTTTTGCCCTTTCTAGCTTTATGAAAAAAGTTTGGTAAATTCAATTAACAACATTAAATTGATGTCTTCTTAGAAGGCTTCTCAGAGCCTTTACTGTACTATAAATATCTAAGAGGAAAAGTTAGTGTTTAGTGTTTAGTAAAGTTTTATGACCATGGATTCCTTTTCCTTAAGAATAATTACTTAGGAAGGCAGGGTACATTAAAAAAAAAAAAAAAAAATCTTGGTTGTTACTATTCTGCTTGCTTCTAATTTATTTCCTGACTTCTCTTTTTAATTACTGTAAGATAGCCATACATTTATTTGATGCATGATTATAAAGTTCCTAGGCCAATAAGGGGAACATATAAAATACTCAATATTTGAAATGCTGATGGTGTTCCCTATTCTGTGGCTTTCACTGACATGCTTACCTTAATCATCTGACCATAGTATTGACTGCATTGTTTTATCTTTGTGTACCACATGATACCTTTCTGGACTACACAGATACTTTTTGTAAGCAGAACACCAAATATTCCTTTAATTTCCTGCTATGCTATTCTAACATTCTTCTCTCACTCTTACATGTCAGATATCTTACTATTTAATCTTTCTTTATATTCAATACTTCATTCTCTGGCAAATTTTATTCAACATCTTAAAACGTTGGTGCTAATCTATCATTACTTACGGGAGTCATCTGTTAATGCCATGAAAACTTTGTTCATAAAAAGAGTTTAAGGAGCACTCTTAGCTGTTGCAGAGACAGCAGTGGTCCTTAATCTTTTCTGCCCCCTGCATATTTCAGACCCCTACAATTAAAAGTAATAATGCAATAAATACTGGCCAGTTGTCTGTGGATTGAAGTATCAGGCAATGAACATCAGGGGCATTGAAGAGCTATCACATCTTTGTCAACTGTTGCAATAACTGACAGTACAGAAGAGATCACACACTGCCATCAGCTTGGCTTCTTGAGTGACTGTGTAGAGGGCACCGCCAGGTCACAAATTTGAGACATGAGATTTGAGAAGAAAGATTTTCTTCAGTTACGTTATTGCAAAAAGTGTATTGGTTTTTACCATATTTTACATAACAAAAGATCCTCCCCTAAACTGAAAGGTTTTCAGGTTGTCTTTGGAGCTGCTAATAACCTATGCAAAACCTGTGTTAATAAATTTTGAAACTTTGTAGATCCTGATATTTGAGAATTTAGAATATGCTCTAGCAATGTTTACTAAATGGTATCCTTTAGAACACTAATTTTGGGATATGATAACAGATACTTTATGGAAAATTTGGTCCACTGTTGAAATATTTGGGTGGGTTGCTACATATATAAACATGATAAATGTTCCAATACATCATTATTCTTTTAAGCCAATGTTTCTAAACTTAAGGATGGAATATTTTTTTTTCTATTAGATATTTGGAGTGGTGACTTACAGGATTTGGGAAATACCAAAATAGAGAAAAGTTTACTACTTCTCAGAAGGGCTGCCATGTGATATAAGGATTCTGTATATTCCACATAGGTTAAGAATTCTAGGAAATATGGGTACAATACCAAGAAGATAAACCTGAACCTTAAATTCTGAATCATGGCAAAAACTTCTGTTACACATAAAATTTTGAAGCAGCAAAAGGGAGAAAAATACAAAACACATTATATATACATGCACATATATACAGTCACATGCATACATATGTACACACATACATATATACATGCTCATGTATCTGGAGATGAAAGTCTTACTCTACAGAAGCCACTCTTAAAAGTCTGGAAGAGATGACTACACCACCAGATATGCAGACATTAATAGAGAGACACATAAAAAAGACAAAAGGAGGAAACATGACACCATCTAAGGAACACATTAATTCTTCAGTAACCGACCCAAAAGAAATGGAAATTTATGAATTGCCTGAGAAGGCATTCAAAACAATAATCTTAAGGAAATTCAGCAAGATGTAAGACAATATATAGTCAAGGAAATCGGAAAACAACTCATGATCTGAATGAGAAATTCAACAAAAAGATAGATGACATAAAAAAGAAGCAAACAGAAATATTGAAGATGAAGAATTCAATCAATGAAAGAGAGACAATTAATGGCTTCAACAGCAGACTGGATCAATCTTTTAAAAAAGAATCTGAATTTGAAGATACATCTTTTGAAATAAGTCAGAAAAAAGGAAAAAATGAAAAAGAGTAAAGACACCTACGGGAATTACAGAACACCATTAAGCAAACATGTATTCATATTATGGGATTTCAAGAAGCAGAACAGTTAAAGAAAGGGACAGTCAGATTATTTAATGAAATAATTGCTGAAAAGTTTCCATCTTAGGAGAGATAGGGCATCCAGATCCATGAAACTCAAAGGTGCTTGAATAGATTCAACACAAATCTGTACTGAGACGCATTACAATCAAACTGTCAACAGTGAATTACAAAGAGAATTCTAAAAGCAGCAATAGAAAAGTGTCCAATCAGGCACTTTGGCAAGATGGCCAAGTAGGAACAGCTCTGGTCTACGCCTCTCAGCGAGATCAACGCCAAAGGTGGGTAATTTCTGCATTCCAACTGAGGTACCTGGCTCATCTCATTGGGACTGGTTAGACAGTGGGTACAGCCCACAAAAGGCGAGCCAAAGCAGGGTGTGGCATTGCCTCACCCAGGAAGCACAAGGGGTCAGGGAACGCCCTCCCCTAGCCAAGGGAAGTCATGAGGGACTGTGCCGTGAGGAATGGTGCACTCCAGCCCAGATACTACGCCTTTCCTATGGCCTTCACAACCACCACAGAACAGGAGATTCCCTCAGGTGCCTACACCACCAGGGTCCTGGGTTTCAAGCACAAAACTGGGCGGCTCTTTGGGCAGACACGGAGCTAGCTGCAGGAGACTTTTTCATACCCCAGTAGCGCCTGGAACACCAGCGAGACAGAACCGTTCACTCCCCTGGAAAGGGAGCTGAAACCAGGGAGCCAAGTGGTCTAGCTCAGCAGATCCCATCCCCACGAATCTCAGCAAGCTAAGATCCACTGGCTTGAAATTCTCGCTGCCAGCACAGCAGTCTGAAGTCAACCTGGGATGCTGGAACTTAGTGGGAGGAGGGGTGTCTGCCATTACTGAGGCTTCAATAGGTGGTTTTCCCCTCACAGTATAAACAAAGATGCCTGAAAGTTCAAACGAGGTGGAGCCCACCACAGCTTGGCAAAGCCGCTGTGGCCAGAGTGCCTCTCCAGATTCCTCCTCTCTGGGCAGGGAATCTTTGAAAAAAAGGCAGCAGCCCCACTTAGGGGCTTATAGATAAAACCTCCATCTTCCCTGGGGGAGCACCTGGGGGAAGGGACAGCTGTCGGCACAGCTTCAGCAGACATAAATGTCCCTGCCCGCCAGGACTGATGAGAGCAGCAGATCTCCTAGCACAGCGTTCAAGCTCTGCTAAGGGACAGACTGCCTCCTCAGGTGGTTCCGACCCCTGTGTATCCTGACTGGGAAACACCTCCCAGCAGGGGTCAACAGACACTTCATAAAGGAGAGCTCCGGCTGGCATCTGGAGGGTTCCCACCTGGGACGAAGCTTCCAGAGGAAGGAACAGGCAGCAATCTGCTATTCTGCAGCCTCTGCTGGTGACACCCAGGCAAATAGGGTCTGGAGTGGAACTCCAGCAAACTCCAGCAGACCTGCAGCAGAAGGACCTGTTATATGGAAAACTAACAAACAGAAAGGAATAGCATCGACACCAACAAAAATGATATCCACTCAGAAACCCAATTGGAAGGTCACCCACATCAAAGACCAAAGGAAGATAAATCCATAAAGATGAGGAAAAACCAGCACAAAAAGGCAAAAATTCCAAAAACCAGAATACCTCTTCTCCTCCAAAGGATCACATCTCCTCACCAGCAAGGGAACAAAACTGGATGGAGAATGAGTTTAATGAAGGGACAGAAGTAGGCTTCAGAAGGTGGGTAATAAGAAACTCCTCCAAGCTAAAGGAGCATGTTCTAACCCAATGCAAGGAAGCTAAGAACCATGAAAAAAAGGTTAGATGAACCGCTAACTAGAATAACCGGTTTAGAGAAGAACATAAATGACCTGATGGAGCTGAAAAACACAACACGAGAACTTCATGAAGCATACACAAGTATCAATAGCTGAATCGATCAAGTGGAAGAAAGGATAGCAGAGATTGAAGATCAACTTAATGAAATAAAGTGTGAAGACAAGATTAGAGAAAAAAGAATGAAAAGGAATGAACAAAACCTCTAGGAAATATGGGACTATGCGAAAAGACCAAACTTACGTTTGAGTGGTGTACCTGGAAGTGACAGGGAGAATGGAATCAAGTTGGAAAACACTCTTCAGGGTGTTATCCAGGAGAACTTCCCCAACCTAGCAAGACAGGCCAACATTCAAATTCAGGAAATACAGAGAACACCATAAAGATACTGCTTGAGAAGAGCAACCCCAAGACACATGATCATCAGATTCACCAAGGTTGAAATGAAGGAAAAAGTGTTAAGGGCAGCAAGAGAGAAAGGTTGTGTTACCCACAAAGGGAAGCCCAACAGACTAACAGTGGATCTATCTGTAGAAACCCTACAAGCCAAAAGAGAGTGGGGGCCAATATTCTACATTCTTAAAGAATTTTCAACCCAGAATTTCATATACAGCCAAACTAAGTTTCATAAGTGAAGGAGAAATAAAATCCTTGACAGATAAGCAAATGCTGAGAGATCTTGTCACCACCAGGCCTGCCTTACAAAAGCTCCTGAAGGAAGCACTAAACATGGAAAGCAAAAACCGGTACCAGCCACTGCAAAAACATGCCAAATCGTAAATACCATCAACACTATGAAGATACCGTAACAACTAATGGACAAAATAACCAGCTAATTGATCCTAATGACAGGATCAAATTCACACATAACAATATTAACCTTAAAGGTAAATGGGCTAAATGCCCCAATTAAGACACAGACTGGCAGATTGGATAAAAAATCAAGACCCATCAGTGTGCTGTATTCAGGAGACCCATCTTATGTGCAAAGACACATGTAGGCTCAAAATTAAGGGATGGAGGAATATTTACAAAGCAAATGGAAAGCAAAAAAAAAAAAAAAAAAAAAGCAGGGGTTGCAATTCTAGTCTCTGATAAAACAGACTGTAAGCCAACAAAGATCAAAAGAGACAAAGAATAGGGAACAATGCAACAAGAAGAGCTAACTATGCACCCAATACAGGAGCCCCCAGATTCACAAAGCAAGTTCTTAGAGACCTCCATTAGACTCCCACACAATAATAGGGAGACTTTAACACCCCACTGTCAATATTAGACAGATCAACAAGACAGAAAATTGACAAGGATATTCAGGACTTGAACTCAGTTCTAGACCAAGTGGACCTGATAGACATCTATGAAACTCTCCACCCAAAAACAGAATATACATTCTCCTCAGCACCACATTCCACTTATTCTAAAATTGACCACATAATTGGAAGTAAAACACTCCTCAGCAAATGCAAAAGAACAGAAATAATAACAAACAATCTCTCAGACCACAGTGCAATCAAATTAGAACTCAGGGTTAAGAAACTCACTGAAAAATCACACAACTACATGGAACCTGAACAACCTGCCCCTTAATGATTACTGGGTAAATAACAAAATTAAGGCAGATATAAATAAGTTATTTGAAACCAGTGAGAACAAAGACACAACTTACCAGAACCTCTGGGACACAGCTAAAGCAGTGTTTGGAGGGAAATTTATAGCACTAAATGCCCACAGGAGAAAATGGGAAAGATCTAAATTGACACCCTAACATCACAATTAAAAGAACTAGAGAAGTAGCAGCAAACAAATTCAAAAACTAGCAGAAGACAAGAAATAACTAAGATCAGAGCAGAACTGAAGGAGATAGAGACACGAAAAACCCTTTTAAAGAAATCAGTGAATCCAGGAGCTAGTTTTTTGAAAAGATTAACAAAACAGATAGACCGCTAGCCAGACTAATGAAGAAGTGAGAAGAATCAAATAGGTACAATAAAAAATGACAAAGGGGGTATCACTACTGATCCCACAGAAATACAAACTACCATCAGAGAATACCATAAATACCTCTATGCAAATAAACTAGAAAATCTAGAAGAAATGGTAACTTCCTGGACACACACACCTGCCGAAGTCTAAATCAGGAAGAAGTCGAATCCCTGAATAGAACAATAACAAGTTCAGAAATTGAGGCAATAATTAATAGCCTACCAACCAAAAAAAGTCCAGGATCAGATGGATTCACAGCCAAATTCTACTAGAGATACAAAGAGGAGCTGGTACCATTCCTTCTGAAACTATTCCAAACAACAGAAAAAGAGGGGCTCCTCCCCAACTCATTTAATGAGGCCAGCATCATCCTGATACCAAAACCTGGCAGAGACACAACAAAAAAAATAAAATTTCAGGCCAATATCCCTGATGGACATTGATGTGAAAATCCTCAATAAAATACTAGCAAACCAAATCCGATAGCACATCAAAAAGCTTATCCACCATGATCGACTTGGTTTCATTCCTGGGATGCAAGGCTGTTTCAACATATGCAAATCCATAAATGCAATTCATGACATAAACAGAACCAATAACAAAAACTACATGTTTATCTCAATAGATGCAGAAAAGGTCTTCAAAAAAATTCAACACCCCTTCATGCTAAAAGCTGTCAATAAACTAGGTATTGATGGGACATATCTCAAAATAATAAGAGCTATTTATGACACACCCACAGCCAATATCATACTGAATGGGTAAAAACTGGAAGTATTCCCTTTGAAAACCGGCACAAGACAAGGATGCCCTCTCTCACCACTCCGATTCAACATAGTATTGGCAGTTCTGGCCAGGGTCAGGCAAGAGAAAGAAATAAAGGGTCGTCAGATAGGAAAACAGGAAGTCAGATTGTCTCTGTTTGCAGATGACATGGTTGTATAATTAGAAAACCCCATTGTCTCAGCCCAAAATCTCCTTAAGCTGATAAGCAACTTCAGCAAAGTCTCAGGATACAAAATCAATGTGCAAAAATCACAAGCATTCCTGTACACCAATAATAGAAAAACAGACAGCCAAATCATGAGTGAACTCCCATTCAAAATTGCTACAAAGAGAATAAAATACCTAGGAATACAACTTACAGGGGATGTGAAAGACCTCTTCAAGGAGAACTACAAACCACTGCTCAAGGAAATAAGAGAGGACAAAAACAAATGGAAGAACATTCCATGCTCATGGATAGGAAGAATCAATATCATGAAAATGTCCATACTGCCCAAGGTAATTTATAGATTCAGGGCTATCCCCATTGAGCTACCATTGACTTTCTTCACAGAATTAGAAAAAACTACTTTAAATTTCATATGAAACCAAGAAAGAGCCTGTATAGCCAAGGTAATCCTAAGCAAAACAAACAAAGCTGGAGGCATCACGCTACCCAACTTCAAACTATACTACAAGGCTACAGTAACCAAAACAGCATGGTATTGGTGCCAAAACAGTTATATAGACAAATGGAACAGAAAGAGGCTTCAGAAATAACACCACACATCTATAACCATCTGATCCTTGACAAACCTGACAAAAACAAGCAATAGGGAAAGGATTCCCTATTTAATAAATGGTGTTGAGAAAACTGACTAGCCATATGTAGAAAGCTGAAACTGGATCCCTTCCTTACACCTTATACAAAAATTAACTCAAGATGAAATCAAGACTTAAACGTAAGACCTAAAACCATAGAAACCCTAGAAGAAAACCTAGACAATATCATTCAGGACATAGGCATGTATAAAGACTTCATGACTAAAATACCAAAAGCAATGGCAACAAAAGCCAACATTGACAAATAGGATCTCATTAAACTAAAGAGCTTCTGCACAGCTAAAGAAACTATTATCAGAGTGAACAGGCAACCTACAGAATGGGAGAAAATTTCTGCAATCTATTCATCTAACAAATGGCTAATATGCAGAATCTACAAAGAACTTAAACAAATTTACAATTTAAAAAACATCAAAAGGTAGGCGAAGGATATGAACAGACACTTCTCAAAAGAAAACATTTATGCAGCCAACAAACACATGAAAAAAGGCTCATCATCATTGGTCATTAGAGAAATGCAAATCAAAACCACAATGAGACACTATCTCATGCCAGTTAGAATAGTGATCATTAAAAAGCCAGGAAACAACAGATGCTGGAGAGGATGTGGAGAAATAGGAACACTTTTACACTGTTGGTTGGAGTGTAAATTAGTTTAGCCACTGTGGAAGACAGTGTGGTGATTCCACAAGGATCTAGAACCATACATACCATTTGACCCAGCAATCCTACTACTGGGTATATACCCAAAGGATTATAAATCATTCTACTATAAAGACACATGTACATGTCTGTTTATTGCGGCACTATTCACAATACCAAAGACTTGGAACCAACCCAAATGCCCATCAATGATAGACTGGATTAAGAAAATGTGGCACATATATACCATGGAACACTATGCAGCCATAGAAAAGGATGAGTTCATGTCCTTTGCAGGGACATGGATGAAGCTGGAAACCATCATTCTCAGCAAACTAACACAAGAACAGAAAACCAAACACCACATGTTCTCACTGATAAATGGGAGTTGAACAATGAGAACAATGGACTCAGGGAGGGGAACGTCACACACCGGGACCTGTCAGTGGGTGGTGGGGTAGGGAAGGGATAACATTAGGAGAAATACCTAATGTAGATGCTGAGTTGATGGGTGCGGCAAATCACCATGGCACGTGTATACCTATGTAACAAACCTGCACATTCTGCACATGTATCCCAGAACTTAAATTAAAAAAAAGTATCAAATCAAATATAATGAAGTCTGCATTAGACTATCAGTAAATTTCTCAGCAGAAACCTTGCAGACCAGGAGAAAGTTGGATGACATATTCAAAGTTATAAAAGAAAAAAAAAAAAACCTTTCAGCTAAGAATACTATACTCAACACAGTTGTCAATAGATGAGAACAAACTGAAGGATTCATTATCAGTAGAATTACTTTACAAGAAATGCTTAAGGGAGCTCTTAAAGTGAAAACAAAAGGACAATAATTACTGTAACGAATACATATGAAAGTATAAAGCTCACTGGTAGAGGTAAACACATAAATCAAGAATATTTCAATACTGGTATGGTGTATAAATCATACATTTCTGTAATATAAAGATGAAAAGTCAGAATACTCAGAAATAACTAAGACTATCATAAGTTGTTATTAAATACATAATATAAAAAGATGTAAATTTTGACATTAAAAACAAATTGTGGTGATGGGAGGGACAAAAGTCTAGAGCTTTTATGTTCAACAGAAATTAAGATGTTATCTGCTTTAAAAAGTAGATTATAAGGATGGGCATAGTGGCTCATGCCTGTAATCTGAGCACTTTGGGAGGCCAACGCAGGCCGATCACCTGAGGTCAGGAGTTCAAGACCAGCCTGGCCAACATGGTGAAACCCCATCTCTACTAAAAATAAAAAAGTTAGCTGGGTGTTGTGGCATGCACCTGTAATCCCAGCTACTCAGGAGGCTGAGGCACAAGAATTGCTTGAACCCTAGAGGCGGAGGTTGCAGTGAGCTGAGATCACGCCATTGCACTCCAGCCTGGGTAACAAGAGCGAAACTCAGTCTCAAAAAAAAGAAAAAAAAATTAACTACAAGATTTTATACATAAGCCTACTGGTATCCAAAAAACAAAACAAAAAAAGATAGCAGGTATACAAATGATAACTAGAAAAATCAAAGCTTAACAAACCTCAGAAAATTATCAAATCACAAATCGCAAGAAAGGAAGGAACAAAAAAATCTATAAAACAAACAAAATGAAATTTTTAAATGTCAGTAAGTCTTTACCTATTAATAATAACATTGACTGTAAATGGATTCAATTCTTTGATCAACAGAGTGGATAGATTTTAAAATGATCCAACTATATGTTGTCTACAAGATAGCCACTTAAGATTTAAGAACACACACAACTTGAAAGTAAAAGGATGGAAGAAAATATTTCATGAACATGATAATCAAAAGAAAGCAAGGGTGGCTATATTTACATCTGAAAAAAAAACTTCAAGTAAAAACTTTTGCAAGGGACAAAGATGGTTATGATTTAATGATAAAGGGTCAATTCATCTAGAAGACACTGTCAGTATATGTGCACACCACATTTACACCTACAGACGTAAAGCCAATATTAACGGACATGAAGGTAGAAACAGATAGCAATACCATAATAGTGGGGGAATTTATTATCTCACTTTCATCAGTGGATATGTAAACAAGACAGAAACTTAAGGAAATACTGGACTTAAATTGTACTTTTGATTAAATAGACCTCACAGGCATACAGAGCTTTGCATCCAACAGCAGCAGAATATCCACTTTTCTCCAGTGCACATGGAACATCCTCCAAACCAGATCACACAGTCCACGAGACAAGTCTTAACAAATTTAAAAAGATCTAAATTATATCTTGCATCATTTCAGACCACAATGATAAGGAACTAAAATCAGTAACATGAAGAATATTGGAAAAGTCACAAACATGTAGAAATTAAACAACATGCTCCTGAACAACCAATGGATCAAAGAAGAAATCAAAAAGGAAATTTATAAATATCTTGAGACGAACAATAGAAATACCACATACAAAAACCTATGGGATACCGGCAAAAGTAGTTTTAAAAGGGAAGTGTATAGTAATATATGCTTACATTAAAAAAAAGTTTCCGAATAAATAGTCTAGCCTTACACTTCAAGGAACTAGAAAAAAAAACTAAACCCCAAATTTGCAGAATAAAGAAAATTTTAAAAATCAGAATAAAAATAAATAGGGAATAGAAAAACCATGGAAAGAACTGATAAAACTAGGAGTTTTTTGTTTTTTTGTTTTTTGAAAACAAATTGACAACCATTAGCTAGTCTAGAAAAAAATATATAGAGACAGAAAACAAAACAGTGGTTACTTCCACTGCAGGAGTGAATAAAAAGAAGGAAATAGGGAGATGTAGGTTAGAGGATACAAAGTAGCAGATACGTAGGACGAACAAATCTAGAAAACTAATGTACAACATGAAGACATTAGGAAATAAAGTTGTACTTTGTTTAAGGGATTCATGCTAAATGAGATTTTTATCATCCTTGCCACAAAACAAAAACGGGTAACTGTGAAATGAAGAATGTTAATTTACTTTACTGTAATAACACTTTTACTATGTGTATGTATCCCATAAGATCATGCTATATAACTTAAATATATAAAATAAACTTTACTTTAAAAAAATAGCAGAAGGGGACATCAGAGAGGAAGTGAGAGCATTTTTCGCTCGGTTAACTAAGGTAAAGAGTTAAAATGATTCCTTTATGACAGTACCTCTCATTTGTTATGAGAATGTGCTGAGAATCTCCATGAAGGAGCTATGGTATGCAATATTTTTCAAACTTATTTTTGCAGAGCAACTTGCAGGACTGGCGTTCTGCAGGGCAGACTTCGGGAAATGGTCATCCAGACAAATTAGAGTCCATATGCCATATGTAAGAGGGGAAGTGCTGTTAAAGAGCGTAAGACCAATAGACAGGAGTTTCAAATTTAGTTCAACTGTCGATAATTTTATTATTGGACTTTATTGCTTCCTCTATAAATTTAAGGAATTGAGCTAAACAAAGTGTTTTGATCTTGAAAATTCTAAATATTTTGAAAAGCTTGGGCTAGTTATAATATAGTGTCATAGAAAGTTATCCCTAAGCAAAGAAAATTGTGCTGTTGCTCTAGAAACTCACTGATGATATTTTCAAGTCTGAAGTTATTCAAGATGTTTTAATATTTTGCATATAAGATTTATTTTGAAATTTGTCCTCTCACTTGAGTGCCCTATTTAAGCTTTTGTTCAGATTAAAATTGAAACTCTCCTCAAATATTACATCACTGGCTTTAGATATCCTGGGCTTGACTGATGCTTCTCAAACTTTAATGGACATTATATCACCTGCGTATGTGGTCAGAATGCAGATTCTGATTACATAGGTCTAGAATACTGTCAGGTTCTGCACTGGCCATGAAATCCCAGGTGATCATGCTGCTGCAGGTCTGCAGGCAGTGACACCATAACACCAACCTGAGTTTTAATTCATTTTCTATAACTGCTCATCACTGTGAGACTGATCAAGTCAATAAATATTTCTGTTCCTCTGTTTACTCATTGTCAAATAGTGATCGCACACTTGCTTTAATGGCCTCACAGAGCTATTGTGAAGATAAATGAGATTTTATGTGATGATCTACTAAAATTTATAAACATCTACATTGTTCTTTTTTTTCTAATACAGATTAAATGGTTCACTCAATGGGTATTTTCAAATCTTCTTGCTCATGATACATGTGATATATGTCATCATTTTCTGATTTTTTTCACATAATTATGTCTCTCTAATAACTCACTGATCCATAGGAATGCTCTGATTAGGGGTCTGGAATAGTTAGATATGGGGAATAAAGGGAAAATATAGATGTTTAAAAATCATAGTGATTTTCACTATATCAATTACTATATTTTACTATACTATAAATACTTTACTGTAATAAATAAAGGTATAGTAGAGTCAAACATTTCATTGCTGAAAGCGACTTCACTTGTGCTATCCCATATTTAAATGACTTCAGTGTATGATAGAGAAAACAGTTTTGAAAAGACCATTTTCCTAGAAAAGATAATTGTCCTAGGTCACACAGCATGTTAGTCAAGAACAACATTGTACCAAAACTCAGGATGACAGAAAACTTACTAATTTTTGAGAAAAGAAAACATCTGTCACATAAATGTGCTTAAATATGGTGAAGATGAAGATTTTGATTATATTTCAGAAACAGATTGGACAACCTAGTGCAGGGAATGCTATTTTAACATGTAACTTGTAAGTTATCAAAATTCCACTAGATGGCAGATGAAATCCAATGTTAAATACAGGAGCGTGACAAGGAGCAAAAATGGAAACAGGCAATTTCTTTATTGAAAGACTGGGCCTCTGACTTTGGCACATTTATTCAGTGTATTAATATAGCGACTATCACTGATTTAACATATAGAGATAGGCTTCATATAAAACATTTCCTATTCGTTTTTTAAATAGAACTAATGACATGGCTATACATGCATGTTACTAAATGGGAAATTATTTGATATAGTGAGAAAGCATAAAAAAAGACTTGAGTCCTGGTCATAGTTTTGACACTAAATAAAGAAGTGACCTTGAGTAAGTTATCTCACTTGTCTGAATCCATCTTCTCACCCATAAAATGTAGACAATAAATAATAATGCACTACTAATTTGTAGGGCAGTTGAGGTTGTACGGAAATTGGCTTTATAAACTACAAAGCACTACACAAGTGTTAGTTACTGTTATTTCAAAGCTCCTTTTCCCTTTCTTCACTGAGGCGGTGGACCGTGAGCCTCAAATCAGGTAAGCCCTCCTTCACCAACCTGCCACTCTAAGCCCTCTCAGTGCCCTCAAGCTCCGGGAATCAACATCTTTCACTCATTCTGGCTAGTGTTTATTTTGGCTCCTATATGCCTTTGGACTTCTGCAGGTTTCTCTGCTCTGGTTAAAACAGTCTGCTGCTCTATTACTGAGTGTCATAAGGACTTTTGTTCCCTTTGTGGGTTAAAGTGTCACTTGGTGCTCATGGGAGAAAAATCAGGAAACTTCTTCATTTTGCTGGAGTCACTTAATTTTCAAATCTATGTGACAGAAGCCACATAGTGCCCTACTTGTTCCTTCACACTTTCTCTGCCCTTCTAGGATTTTTTACAGCAAGTTTATGCCTCTCTGCTGGTACAGTCTAAATTCCAGTAATTCAAAGACTCAGCAACAGTCCAAACTCTATATCCTCATGAATAATATTGCAAACCACATCTCAGCAATAACGTTTAGTTTAAGATTCAAATTAATGACTACAGTCTGACACTACATAGAATATCTATCACAGGCAACACTTGAAGAAAATGTGTGCTATCCCATATTTAAGAGGGGATAGCATGTGACTTGTCGGACCTGTAGCTGCTTAGCAGAATCGCTGGAGAATATTTCCCAACGAAGGTTGTATCCATGGCTTATTACTGGGGGAGAATTGGTCACATCCTTTAATCAGAGGTTGATCTAGAGACTGCATGCAGAAATAGTGGGAGTTTTGCATGATCTATGTAAAAACGTATCTGCCACTTACAGGCTGTTAGAAAGGTATGTTCTATTGTGGAAACTTTTCCCCTATCCTTTTGCTAAGAATTGTTCACAATAAAACTTAAGATCCTCGACTGTGAACATTATTATAAACACATACTTGCCCTCATTTTTGAGGGGGTGAAGTTGATCCACTGTGATTTCTCTCTGGTAGCATGCCATTCCCAATTTTCCCGTAGTGACCCTGTATCCGAGCTTTCCACTTTTTCCTACCCATCAAATTCTACCACCTGAACTTGAATTTACACTGAAACATAAATACTTGATAAGTTCAGAGTAAATTAATTACTTCTTCCAAAGCTTTTCACATTTCAAAGCAATCAGAACAGGATAAGGCAGGAAGAGGAAGAAAGGTAGATATTTTAACTGGCCTTTAAGGCCCCCAAAATTCCTGCTGCCCTCTCCCCTTCACCTCCCCCAGCCCTGCCCCACCACACACAGAAGACTGAGGTCTCCTAGCATCTTCATCTATATAAATACTTACATTTATTTTTGTTACTAAATGGTGACAAATAACTACACAGAATTGCAAGAAACTGAACAATTATGTTTGGAATGACTCAATCTGAAGCATAGGCAATGCATGTACACTTAACTTTAACGGCTTCAGGAACACATCTCAAGGATATAAGTAGCCAGCCTTCAGAGCAGAGGCAATTGGGCTACAAATAAAGGCCCACATGATTTTCAACTGCACATGGTGCCCCATAAAAGTTAGGACACTCCGGCTGAGTGCGGCTCGCGCCTCTAATCCCAGCACTTTGGGAGTCCAAGGCGGGCGGATCACGACGTCAGGAGAACAAGGATATCCTGGCTGACAAGGATGAAATCCCGTCTCTACTAAAAATACAAAAAATTAGCTGGCGTGGTGGCGGGCGCCTTTAGCCCAGCTACTCAGGATGCTGAGGCAGGAGAATCGCTTGAACCAGGGAGGCGGAGCTTGCAATTAGCAAAGATCGCGCCACTGTACTCAAGCCTGGGCGACAGTGAGAGACTCCATCCCCCACCCCCTCCAAAAAAAAAAAAAGTTAGAGCACTCCATATAACAAACTGTGCTTTTAATTGAAAACTCCGAAGTTGAAAGTGGCAAGAATAGATCATCTAAAATGCAAAGGCTACTATGTTATTAAACAGCTTTTCACTTGAGCAACCCCAGAATGAATGGTGGCAGAATCATTTACATAGACTGAGCAATAGAAAAGAGGCTAGGTATTGAATATATGCGGTTATATACTAATAACCTTGTCTATTACAATGCTACTTTCAAGCTCAAGTTAGAGAAATCCTTTGGGAATACTGGTAAGTATAGCAGGGTCTAAAGCAATATAGAATGGGTCTTCTGATAAGTTGAGAGAGAACCTTGGCATGTTCTGCTCACCCCTCTTAACATCATTGGTTAGAGACTGAAGGACAACTGTCATCCTGTCACAACATGCCCAAAGAGCCCACAGGTGTCACCCTCTAACTCAGAGCAAACAGACTACCCTGTCAGCAATTTCTCAGATTGCTTTTCATCCACCAATAGGCTTATTTTCATGTACTGCCATCTAAATCTCTTCATTTTTGTGTCAGTGAAGAAAGTATTATCCTTTTTATCTAAGGTTAATTCTTCCACCTAAGCAAATGAGTGTGCTAAAATATTTTCTATCTTTAAACTAAAACAAAAATCCATCCACTATTGGAATTCTAGGCAAGTGGTCATAACCACCATTATCATCCTTATGTGGAAAGGATGTTCCTATCTTGCCAACCTCCTCACCCCCTACACCACAGTCTATTCTTAACCCAGCAGTGAGTGTCCCTGTTAAAATATTGTTCCATGTCACTCCTCTGCCTAAAACCCTAACTCAGGGTATAAGCCAAAGTTCACAAAACGTCCTTCAAGATCACAGGTAATTGGTCCACCTTCCACCTTTAACTCTGATCTTACCTTCTATTCCTTTCCCTGTCCATCACTCAGTTCCAGATTCCCTGAACAATTTGTCCAGTCTTGCATATGCCAGGTACACTCCCACTGTGTGGTAAGTGAGCTTCTCCCCCTGCCCAAGGGAAGATCTACATTCCTATATATACTCATGACTTTCTTCTTCATCTCATTCAACATTTTTGCTTAAAACTAACCTTCCCAGGCTGGACGCAGTGGCTCACGCCTGTAATTCCAATACTTTGGGAGGCCGAGGCGAGGGTATCACCTGAGGTCGGGAGCTTGAGACCAGCCTGACCAACGTGGAGAAATCCCATCTCTATTAAAAATAAAAAAATTAGCCAGGCGTGGTGGTGCATACCTGTAATCACAGCTACTTGGAAGGCTGAGGTTGGAGAATCACTTGAACCTGGGAGGCAGAGGTTGCAGTGAGCCAAGGTCATGCCATTTCACTCCAGCCTGGGCAACAAGAGCAAAACTCTGTCTCAAAAAAAAAAAAAAAAAAAGTAACCTTCCCAGAAGGTCATCCCTAATCACTATTAAATTTGCATTCTACCTCAAGTCCACCCTTTCCTCTTTTTTATCCTTACGCTTATCTCTCAACAAGTTGTGTCCTTGCTCTCTCCCTCCCTTTCTCTCTCCAGATAGATAGATAGATACATACATACATACATACATACATACATAAATAATACATACATACATAGATGAAGTTTGCGTGCAATGAAGAATTGTGTGTATGTGCTTGTATATGCAGAAAGAGAGGAAGAACAGGAGAACAGACATTTTAGTCTATTTGTATGTGATATAAGCCCCCGCTCCTAGAGCAGCAATAGGCTCATAGTAGATACTCAGGAAATATGTGTTGAATGAAAGGAATAGTGATATTGGCATAGACTAAGAGAGCTGACGTTGGAGATGGAGAGGAGTGGATAGATTTGAGCATATGAAGGAGACAGAAATGTCAGGATTTGGTGAGTAACTGGCTATGGTATGTTAGAGGGGGATGAGTTGTCAAATGAGACTGAGAGGAGACAGAAAACCCAGGAGAGGAGTGATGTAGTGGTAGCCAAAGGATGTACTCCTCCTGGGGTTTCAGGGAATAGTTAGTATTAATAGTATCAAAGTGAGATAAGGACCAAAAAAACACTTCATTGGATCTGGTGGCTTGAATAACACTGTGAGAACAAGTTTGATGTAACTCAAATGTTCTATGATCACTCTGCCACCATGCTGCTTCTTACCAAATAAGCCTCCTTTTTCCTCCTCTCTCTGACCAGCAGCCATATAAATGCAGGCAGATACTTCTAACTCTTAGTATGCAGCAGAAGTGATGTTGCATGACTGCCTAAGATGGGTCATAAAAGGTGATGCAGCTTCTGCCTGGCTTTCTCTTTCTATTCAGACATGTCCCTTTGGAACACTGGCCGTCATGTCATCAGCCTGGCTATCTTGAAACTACCATGCTAGACAGACCATATAGAAGTAGAGAAATGCCTATAGATCCCCAACATGTCCAGTCTCCAGCTGTGCGAGTTTTCTCAGCCCACTTCAACATGTGAGTGAGGAGGCTTTTGAGATGACTTTAGCAGCAATCGCCATCCCTTTATAACAACAACAGACACCTGTGCTAGTCAGCTCAGCTTTCCTAACAAAATATTATAGCCTGGGTGGCTTAAACAAGCTATTTATTCTCTCAGAGTTCTGGAGGCTGAAAGTCTAAGATCAGGGTGCCACTGTGATTGGGCTCTGCAGAGGACTCTCTTCCCGACTTGCAGACAGCTGTCTTCTTGCTGTGTCCTCACACGATAGAGGGAGAGAGCTAGCCCTGGTGTCTCTTCTTATAGACAGTACTAATCCCATTGGACCAGGGTCTCACCCTTACAACCTTATAACTTCATCTAACCCTAATTACCTCCGAGAGGCCCCATCTCCAAATACATTACATTTGGGGGTTAGAGTTTCAATTATGAATTTGGGGGTAAGGAATGGACACAAATATTCAGTTCATGAACAGAAACTCCCATCTGGAATACCTACCTGAGGCCAGTCCACACCAGAACCATGAGAGATAATAATGATAAAGGATCATTGTGGTTTTATGCACTAAATTGAGGATACTTTGATATACAGTAGAAAAACAGAACTCTGGCCAGGCATGGCAGCTCACACCTATAATTCCAGCACTTTGGGAAGCCAAAAGGAGAGTACTTCCTGAGCCCAGGAGCTCAAGACCAGCCTGGACAAGATGGTGAAACCCCATCTCTACAAAAATACAAAAATTAGCAAGGCGAGATGGCACATGCTTGTAATCCTAGCAACTTGAGAGGCTGAGATGGGAGGATTACTTGAACCCAGAAGGTAGAGGTTGCAGTGAGTCAAGATCATACCACTGCACTCCACTGTCTCAAAAAAGAAAGGAAAAAAGAAAACCAGAACTCCCGTTCATCTTTCAGACTTCTGCCAGCTATTCCTGCAGAGAAGAACTTTCTGCTCTTCACCACTTCTTTCACCCAGGTACAAGGTAACTATACATCCTTTGTGTTCCCCCAAACATTTTATTTTGCTTTAACATGGAGTTTTCACAAACGAGTACAATTTGTATTTCGTACAAGAATTGCTGGAGGCAGACAATATAGAAGTCATAAAAAATGTTGAAAAGATAAATAAGCATTTAAAACCTACACACATCATATCTGAAGAATAGACTTGTGGGTAGAGAGGAAGTAGAAATTGCATCAGATGTGGAAGGGGCAATAGGGGCAATATTTTATACCTAAAGAAAATCAACATCAGTTTTACCCTCCACCTTCAGTCAGCCCATAAGTATGTATGAGAAAGAGAGAGAGAGAGTGCATATGTGTGTGTACAGGGTTGCCCCACCTGAGAGAGAGAGAGAGAGAGAGAGAGAGAGAGAGAGAGAGAGAGAGTGTGTGTGTGTGTGTGTGTGTGTGTGTCTACAGGGTTGCCCCACCTAAACTGACCCAGAAGTCTAGATGAATTTTAATGAGGCACAGACCTAAAGGAGAGCATCATCACAATAGGGTGCTTGCTTTTCATATTATATAATGATTTAATGTAACCACAGATGGTGATTAACGCTGCAAACATTAAACAGAAGAAAGATTCCAAATGTATTAACTTAATCAAAGCATATTTATTGAATATCTGCTATGTGTCTGGAACTATCCTGTTTGTTTTAGGAGAAATGAGAGAGTATAAATAAGGAAGTCTTCAAGGAAGTAATTTTCTAGTTAGTGCGATAAGACAAACACAAAAGAAACTTAATGGAGGAGATAAATGGCTTATTTGAGTATATTAAGATATAATACAACCCAGCAGGAAATAATACATGTAAATAGTTTCCAAGGCTATGTTCAGAAATATTTTCTCAATGTAGTTACCAGGGGTGGGGGAAAGCAGGGGTGGGCAATGGGGAGATGTAAGTTAGAGGATACAGAGTAGCAGATATTAGGGTGAACAAATCTAGCAATCTAATGCAGATGAGATTTAGAGTTAATATATTAGCCAGGTGCGGTGGCTTATGCCTGTAACCCCAGCACTTTGGGAGGCCAAGGCAGGCAGATCACCTGAGGTCAGAAGTTCGAGACCAGCCTAGTCAACGTGGTGAAACCCCATCTTTACTCAAAACACAAAAATTAGCTAGGCATAGCGGCGCACGCCTGTGCTAAAGTCTGAGGCAGGAAACTCACTTGAACCTGGGAGGCAGAGGTTGCAGTGAGCTGACATTGGGCCACTACACTCCAGCCTGGGTGACAGAGTGAGACTCCGTCTCAAATAATAGTAATAATAATATATTGTATTCAGAAATTGTGCTAAATGAGTAGATATTAGTTGCAGTTGCCACACACACTCAAAAAAGGGTAACTATGTGAGATGATGGATATGTTAATTCGCTTCACTCTGGTAACCATTTCACTATCTCTGTGTATCCCATATCATGTTATATACCTTAAATATAGACAATAAAATTTATTAAAACTTTTTTTCAAATTTGGGCGTTTAAGACTTGGTAATATGAGTGATTCCAAGCTGAAACACAGAAGGGATTGCTTATATTTACACATTTTTAAAATATCACAATTACAAAAACAAAGCTATTCCAAAATAAGAACTCTTGAATTTTCTAATTAAGAGAAACAGCAGTATTCTCCTATGGGCTCTAACAACACATCTGCATACTGATTTTCCTTTCTCAGCTTTTATATTTAAAGGACATGTATCGGCTTCTCCTCAGTGTTTTTAAGGCCCCGACACTTTCAAAACTTGTATGTGATCTATGGGGAAATATGATTGATATCAAATTTGATTCAGGCCATCAAGTAAAATCTCAACATTTCTTACTGCTCCTTCTGAAAGTCACAATTCCTATTCCAAACAGTTACTTCTTATTCTTTTTTAGGCTTTGAGGCCAACCTTGATAATTTTGCTCAATAAAAATTGTGCTGTTTTTAGTTTTTCACAAAAAGTTAATATAAAAGTAGAAGCATAAAAAATACACTAGAAGCATAATGGAGTATAGAAATGTGTAAAATGAATTACATTTCTTTATCCTGTCTTTTTTATTCTTTATATTAGTTGATGGCTCCTTCCCTTACCCAGCTGTGAATAAGATCAACTTAAGTTGCTTTCAGTTTAGTGGGGATACAAACAAGCATGTAGGAAATTATGATACATTTTTAAAATCAGGGAAGGGCAAGAAACCTGCGGAAAAAATCAGACTCAGAAAATTGAAAAACAGCCAGGAAACATCAGAAAAATTAGTTGTTAATGAAACCAAAGCAGAGGGAATTCTAAGCAGAATTAACATCATATGAAAAGACTTAGGAGTGAGATTCACTGGAAGAGCAAAAACAAGTTTCATATGGCCATAGTTTCCAGCACAAGTTAGGGACTGGCAAGAATGGAACTGAGAAGATGAACAGCAGGCTGAACAAGGAAGGATTCTGTAAATCAGGCTAAGAATCACTGAACTTGCGAGGGTAAGGTATAGACATTGGGGGTTTTGGGTAGGATGATGACACAACCAGATAATATTTAAAGGATCATTCTGGCTATTGTGTAACACATTTACTGAAGGATTTTATAACAAGTTCCATAAAATATATTAGTGATCTGAACTAAACTAGTAGATATGGGATATGAGAGGATTTTTATTTAGATAGATTAGATATTTAGATAGATTAGATAGTTGCGTAACTTGACATAGGCAACACAGAAGTAGACATGGTTTTGGCTGGGCGAAGTGATGTGTTCAACCTTAGAAGTGCTGCTAGGTGCATACAGAATGTGTAAGTGTACCTCAGGAGAGAAAAAGAGAACTGGATAAAGACATAACGGAAGCCATGGACATGAATGAAATCATGCAGAGGAAGAATAAATAAATAAAACATAAAAAGGGGAGTAAAAATAAATAAATAAAACATAAAACAGTCTAAACAAAGTCCCAAGGAGTATTAACTTTAAAGATGGGACTGGAAGAAGCAGCATTTCCAAAGGATTTAGAAAGAATGCCAGGAAAAGGAAGAGGAGAACAGCCACAAAAGGTAACAGAAGAGTGTGATTCAGGGAGAAGCACTGGTGACGAGCAGCCCCCATCCTTGTGAGAGACTGTGGAGGGAAGCAATTGCAGTAGAGCCATGGTCAAGGAAACCAGATTGCTAAAGAGTGAGTGAAGTGTTAAGTATTTAAAACATACATGAAACTCTTTCAAGAGGTATGGCCACAAAAGGGAAGTCATCAGCTAATTTTCATCATATATGTAAATTAAAACACTAAAAGAAGGTATTCAGGATATTGTGACATGGAGAAAGTCTCCTAACTCTTCCTCTTTAAGGGCAATCTAAGCGAACACGCTTTGTCTTATCTGCAAGCAGACTATCTTCATGAGTGTTAGAAAGCCCAAAAACCCAACTTAGCACTAACATACAAGGGTATGCTCCCACACTGTATCTGTCTCACCTTTACCCAAGTGAAGTTACAGTTTCTAATCCCTTTGCTTTTTTCCTTCCATTCATAATCAATGTAAAATTGGATCCTCCATTGTGACTGGGGTGAGGTAGTAGGTAAAAAGAGATCACCCAACGTGGGGGTTGGTAAGAATCCCTCCTTTTCTTTCTTGTGGCACCAGATAGAAGGAATTTGGGCTTGAAGAACTTCTAGAGTTCTCAGGACAATCACCAGAAATAGACTTAACCTTGCCAGTGCTTCATGGCATTTCAGTACTTTGAAAGCTGCAGTCAAGAAGGGTGGTGCTCTCTTGATGAATTTCAAGGTTCATTTTCTGATCAGGTTGAATAAAGTCTCTTTTATGGACACAACTATTCTATCCCAGGAGCTTCCTCAATTGAGCGTCCTACCCATATTTTCTTCTCAATGTTATGAAGGTGATATGGTTAGGCTTTTGTCCCCACCCAAATCTTACCTTAAATTGTCTCCATAATCCCCATGCATCATAGGAGAGACCTGGTGGGAGACGACTGGATCGTGGAGGCAGTGTCCCCACGCTGTTCTCGTGATACTGAGTTCTCACGAGATCTGATGGTTTTATAAGTCTCTGACAGTTCCTACTACACCCTATCTCTCATGCCACCATGTGAAGAAGGTCCTTGCTTCCTCTTCATCTTCCTCCATGATTGCAAGTTTCCTGAGGCCTCCCCAGCCATGTGGAACTGTGAGTCAATTAAACTGCTTTCCTTTATAAATTACCCAGTCTTGGTGTTTCCTTATACCAGTGTAAGAAAGGACTAACACAGAAAGCAAAGCTACTTGGGAATCATAATGGATTCTCATACTATAATCACTCAGGATAACCTATCACTGAGACAAACGTGTGCAGTGACCCTGTCTTTTCTGGGATGAGTTCACCTTAATCATTTTGATTGAAATGATTACCTACAGTGGCATTTTACCAGGTGGGGAAAAAAAACTATTCAAGATTGTTAATCCCCTTACAGATAACAGAAGTTTGATATCTCAAGGAAATAGAAAATGAGCCTAATGTGAGGTTCAGTCAAAATATCTCAATTTATTTAAAAACCAGTCAAGTTTCAGTTATTTTTTGATGGACACTCTGTGCGATCTGATATACTGCTATGCTTGTGTGAATGTCCCTTCTCAACTCAAAAGCTTTTCTGGTCTGGCACAGGTCACCAAAATAGATGGATTTACCAGAATCTGCATTTTTGCATATCTTTGACCAACATCAGAATATTTCTATTGAGAACATACAGTCAGTATTGAATCTTTATCTTATAACAAACACATACACAAACACACACACACACACACACACACACACACCCCTCGAAATGGATTGAAGACTTAAACATCAGACCTGAAACCGTAAAAATCCTAGAAGAAAACATAGGCTAAAAGCTTCTTGACCTTGGTCTGGGCAATGATATTTGGGATATCCTACCAAAAGCTCAGGGCACAAAAGTTACAATAAAGTGGGACTACAGCAAACTAAAAAGCTTCTATGCAAAAAAGAAACAAGTACCAAACTGGAAAGACAGTCAAGAGATTGAAAGAAAATATTGCAAGCCTTATGTCTGATAAGGATTTAACATCCCCAACATATAAAGAGCCTACACAACTCAATAGCCAAAAAAAGAAAAGAAAAGCAATCTAATTAAAAAGTGGAAAATGGTCAAAGGACCTGCATAGACATTTTTTTCAAAGGAGACAAAAATGGCCAACAAGTGTATGAAAAGGTTCTCAACATCAGTAATCATCAGGGAAATGCACAGCAAAACCACAGTGAGCTATCACCTCACACCTGCTAGGATGGCTGTTAACAAAAAGATAAGAGATAGCAAGTGCTGGCGAGGGTGTGGAGAAAAGGGAACTTTAGCGTGCTCTTATGGGAATACAATTATGGGAAAAAGCATGTAGATTCATCAAAAATAAAAAAAGTAACAATTAGCAATAGAACTACCATATGATCCAGCAATTCCCCATCTGGGTATATACCAGAGGAAATGAACTCAGTACCTCAGAGCGGCATTCTGCACTCCCGTGTTCATTGTAGTATTATCCATAATAGGCAAAATGAGAAAACAACCTAAGTTTTGTAGACAGCTGAATGCATAACAAAATTGTGGTATGTTATGAATACATATAAAACCTCTCTAAGTTTAAGGCTACATAATAATTATCCTCATTTTGTGTGTGTGTGTATATACACAAAACAGGTTATATATAACTTGTATATAACATATATAACTTATATAACATACACACACAAAATGAGGTATTATGCAGCCTTAAAAAAGGAAATTCTGCTACTTACAAAAACACGGATGAACCTGGAGGACATTATGCAAAATGAATAAACCAGACATGGAAATTTTCTAACAGAACATTTCAGGTGCTCTCATGATAACAACAATAAAGTAAGTGAGGAAATTTAATTTGCTTATTTTAGTCCACATGTGTATCAAAACATCATGTTTTATATATTAAATATATGGTTTTTATAAAAAATAAAAAATATGTGTTAAGCAAAGTGAATTATTTCAGAACCTCAGTTGACTTATATCATAATCCAATTATACTTCATTGAGGATAAACTCCTAGAGGGCAGAGTCCTTTCCACACGGTTATCTCCCTTTTATTGTCTGGCATGTTTGCCTGCACATAGTAATTTCTCCATAACGTTTTATGGATTTTAAATTGCTCCATAAGAACAAATGCCTAGATGATACTGGAGAATTAGAACAAGGGAATTTTCTAGCTGTGTGCCAAAGAAGATAACATTGTCTTCTTAATATCTTAGCATTATCTTATTATTATTAATATGGGAGGTATTGCAAGAATACAACTTTAATAACTGTACCATATAATTCTGATAATTTCTGGTCAGAGCTGTACTTTTCATGTTAATAGCAAGCAATTTCAAATGCTGAAAGTATAATAAATGCTGCAGTCTTGTCTGTTATAAATGCATGTTTGTTATTACCAAGTGGCTCTAGTTTTCAAGTGAATTCTTACAGTGATCTAACTCCTTGTGTGCACAATTAACTCTGCTTGGCTCCTCAAAATCCCTGGGGCACCCGTTGGCTCTGCTCACACTTGGTCCCCCTGTGGTGTAGTCATCACATCACACACCTCATTGTCAGGCACACCCACCTGAACCGTTTCTTCCCCTGAATCACATGCAATACTGCCAATCTCTGTGTCATCTTCTTGAGTCGCTACTCCCTAGTGGTCTTGCATCTGGCAGAATAACTTGGAGAATCAGGAGGCAGGCCCAGAATTCCTGGATATCTCTTGTTGCCAACTGGGATTCACATTTGGGTTGGACTAATCATGTTTTTGCCATTCCTGAACTAAGTGCAGTGGACCTAAGTGTATCCTGCTGACTAAATCCTAAATCCCCAAGCCTCCTGCTGTACACAGCCAAACTTTACAATTCCTAATGTTTATTCCTTATTCGATTGTACTAGGTCACTCCCATTTTCTTCTTTATTTTAACCATTATTCAATAGAGATAATACTAAATGTAACTCAAAGAGCTTTATCTTGTCAGAGGATTGAAAAGTGAGGTAAAAGAATTTTAAGGCAATAAAGCAGCTTTTTTAAATTTTTAAATTTTTATTATTAAAGTTCTTGGGTACATGTACACAACATGCAGGTTTGTTACATATGTATACATGTGCCATATTGGTGTACTGCACCCATTAACTCATCATTTACATTAGCTATCCCTCTCCACTCCCCCCACCCCACGACAGGCCCCAGTGTGTGATGTTCCCCACCCACCCTGTGTCCAAGTGTTCTCGTTGTTCAATTCCCACCTGTGAGTGAGAATATGCGGTGTTTGGTTTTCTGTCCTTGCGATAGTTTGCTCAGAATGATGGTTTCCAGCTTCATCCATGTCCCTACACAGGACATGAACTCATCCTTTTTTATGGCTGCATAGTATTCCATGGTGTACGTGTGCCACATTTTCTTAATCCAGTCTATCATTGAT
>NW_012103065.1:1683451-1850824 GCF_000951045.1 Mandrillus leucophaeus
CTCATCCTTTTTTATGGCTGCATAGTATTCCATGGTGTACGTGTGCCACATTTTCTTAATCCAGTCTATCATTGATGGACATTTGGATTGGTTCCAGATCTTTGCTATTGTGAATGGTGCCGCAATAAACATACGTGTGCATGTGTCTTTATAGCAGCATGATTTATAATCCTTTGGGTACATCCCAGTAATGGGACGGCTGGGTCATATGGTATTTCTACTTTTAGATCCTTGAGGAATCACCACACTGTCTTCCACAATGGTTGAACTAGTTTACAGTCCCAGCAACAGTGTAAAAGTGTTCCTATTTCTCCATATCCTCTCCAGCACCTATTGTTGCCTGACTTTTTAATGATCACCATTCTAACTGGTGTGAGATGGTATCTCATAGTGGTTTTGATTTCCATTTCTCTGATGGCCAGTGATGATGAGCATTTTTTCATTTGTCTGTTGGCTGCATTCATGTTTTCTTTTGAGAAGTGTCTGTTCATATCCTTTGCCCACTTTTTGATGGGGTTGATTTTTTCTTCCTTTCTAAGTTGGCAAGGCCAATTTTACTTTGGATGTGACTGAATTTTAAATTGTCAAAAGCAGTGTTCTCCAACACATGATCTTGGAATACAATTTTCAAAGCATGTTAATAGTATCTACTCAAAGAAAGTAAAAGTTTCAACAAGGAGCTAAGTGGGCTGTGAGAATAACTGAGCAAAGCTGGATGGAATATACAAAATTAAATCAGTGCTTTATTGCAAAATTCTTTAGCCATTAGTAAACAACAACACAATGTGCATACTTGAGAAGACAGGAATGCAGCATGCAGCATTTCTTGCTTGAGCTTAGTGGGTTGAGATTGGGGTTAGTGTTTCACAGAACATGGTTAGAAGAAATATTTTTCTGAGGGCATCACTACTGACAGGCTCACATAAGTCATGCATATACATGAGCTATCCAATTGCTGATCAGTTTAATTTGCTTTAGCTCTAAGACTGGGGAAGACTATCACCTGCATTATTCTCTGGTGCCTTTATGGACTCCAGTACAATAGAATACTAATTAGTTGACTGGCTAAAATAGGTAATGGGTTAATCAGTTAACACGTTAAGATCAATGTCAATTGGCAAGCTCTATCCAGATTGAAAGCAAAGCATTTGTATTGCAGGTTAACTAATAATCTTTTTGGTCCTACCTAGCACTTTAGCTAGTTAGCATTATCATTCAAGTAATCCATATAAATAGGAAACATAATAAGGAATATGTGCCTATATGCCTAAGCAGGTGTAATTTTCTTTAAAAATTAAAAGGGTTTTTTTTGTTGTTGTTGTTTTTGAGACAGAGTCTGGCTCTGTCACAGAGTGCAGCGGTGTGATTTTGGCTCACTGCAACCTCCGCCTGTGGGGTTCAACTAATTATACTGCCTCAGCCTCCAGAGTGGGATTACAGGCATGTGCCACCGTGCCTGGCTAATTTTTTTTTGTAATTTTAGTACAAAAGGGTTTCACCACGTTGGTCAGGCTGGTCTCAAACTCCTGGCCTAAAGCGATCCACCTGGCTCGATCTCGCAAAGTGCTGCGATTACAGGCTGGGATTACAAGCATGAGCCACCACATCCAGACTAAAAATTAAAAGTTTATACTGTATTGTTCACATTGTGATGCAACTTTCCGCATGTATCTCCAGAATCAACTATGTATCAAGGAATGTTGAAAGCATAAAGTGAGATCGTGGTGAATCCTCTCCCATTGTCATTCTTGTGGTAAGAGAATGAATGGTGGGGAGACAAGCTAAGAGGAGAATCTGCTCTGTCTCAGTGCTGTATTGCCTCCTGAAACAGAATATCAAGTTTTTTTCTTATCTATATGTGAAAAGGCTTTCAATTCTTATAAATAAGGGTACCATGTTAGTTCTAAAAGATGATTTTGAGTGTTCTGCTCATCTCCTATGTTTGAGGAACAGCATTATCTCTGGTTCTGTGAGCACTACTATTTCAGGACCAAGTGTCCTGGTGCTGATGAGTTGCCACACTCTGAGCAGTGGTGATATTTAACAGAGTATGCCTTAAAACATCATCTATGGCTACAAATTGATGAGGGCGCCAATCATTCCTTAAAGCCTAGTAAGCAAGGAATCCAATTTTCTCCTTCCAAATTTAGGGAGTATAATATCAAAGAGATGGGAAGTGAAAACTTTCAGACTCAGCAATCACTGAGGATGGTTTCATCTAGACAATTCATTGAAGCAAGAAAGTGAGGACTAGGAGTTGTAGTATTCTGTAAAATATTTACCGATTTTGACAGAAGTCTTATATAAATATATCTATGTCATATATTTATAACTTATAAAATTTTAGTGTACTCATTATAAAATATTTATAATAGAAAATATTAAAATGTAATTAGAAGAAATATAAATTGTAAACATACGTTTGGATAAAAATTTTAGAAAATAAAATTAACATAAAGTTAACAAACATGAAATGAATATGACATGGACCTTTATTGAATCAAATAATGAAAATAAAATACTATTTGATCATTGTAGAGTTCAACCTCATATATGTATATAAATTACCCATAAAACTAAAAAGTAGAAACAACTCAAATATCCATCAACTGATAAGTGGATAAACTTAAGATGATACATCCATACAACAGAAAATTAAGCAATAAAAAAATGAAATACTCGTATGTGCTACAACATGTATGAACATTGAAAACATTATGCTAAGTGAAAGAAACTAGTCACAAGTGACCATATATTGTATAATTCCATATATCTGACATGTCTAGAATGAGAAAACCCATAGAGATAGAACACAAGCTACTGGTTGCCTGGAGTGGAAGAAGGGGAAGAGGATTAAAACTGACTGCCACACACTATAGGATTTCCTTTTGAGGTGATAAAAATATACTAGATTATGGTGGTAGTTGCACAATTAATATACATCTAAATGGGTGAATTGAATGATATATAAATTATATTTCAAAAAAGCTATATATACACACCCCCCAACTAGTGTGCCTTTGAGTCATAAGAATATTTTCATGCAATTTTTAATATGCTAATTAAAAGCAATTTATGCCTTTATACCAGTTAAAGGAAGAATGCTGAGGTATTTTAAACTAACTCCAAGTATTTCCTTCTACCTTTTTATTCTTCAAATAATCCCAACTCTCCTTTGATAACTTTGGTTAGACAATTTTTTTTTTTAAACAAGGATAACAATTTTTTATTGGCAAGCGTTGTATTTTGTTTCAAACTACACTTTCCAGTTTGTTTTTGTCTTTCTTGGTTCATAGGCACAGTCAGATGCAGAAGTACCAAAACCAGTTTCTGTCATGTTGAAATCCTGTTGATTTGGAAAATCTAATGTCTAAATTAGAGAACTTTTCTTTCTTTCCTTATACTGCAGGTTACTCAATGTGACAGTACAGTATGACTCATAGAAGCACAGATCTGCCTACGACTGCAGGCTGTGGGTGGATTAGAGTTAAGGAAGAAAAAAATGGAGTAAGAGATTCATATGCTTTGAATTCAAGGCATAAGGGTGCGATTTCCAAATGTCAAAATAACCTGGCATCACAACAAAATTGTACGTAGTTTGCAATACAAAAATGTTTTAAAATAATTTTAAAATAATTTAACAAGGACAATTTTCAGATTGCCAGCCTGGCAGTCATCACTGTTATTGCAACTGCACAGGCATCTGGGTGCTACTCCAGTCAGGATCACTGTGGATGACCTTGTTTTCTAAGTCAGGAGGATTCTTGATATAAGCCTCTTCTGTCAATCACATGTCTAGTACAGCCAGGGTCTTTGACTGTCTGAAAGCCCCATCATTGTCACCTTCTTAGTCTCTGCTACTCTCTGGGAAGCCAGAGAGATTCCCCGCTGTTCTAGGACCAGGAGACTTTCTTCCTTTCCTAGCCTCTAAAAATCTCTCCTCCCTCTTTCTTCCTCCCAGTTATTGCTCTCTTCTGATTCCCCAGCATGGTCCCCTCAAAGAATTCAGGCACTAGAAAACTAAAGCCCACAGGCAATTTTTTCGAAGCAATTTAATTTTTAATCAAGCTATGCAAAAATCTCAAGGGGCAAGGGAGTACTATGGCCTGGGAGGAAGAGAGAAAAGAGAGAGAGAACAAAGTAAACTATCTCTAATTCAACCTGCCATACTAGGACTTAATCTCTACCAGTTCACTCCAAATACTTCTTAGTTATGTAGAACAAACCGTGTCATCCAATTTGCTGCTGAATGACCTTTCACATCCTAGGCTGATATTAGTCAGAGGTGGTGATTGCTTAAGGCTCAGTTAAAGGAGCTCGGTTGGCTCCTTTGCTGTGTCTTTCAGTCATTCCATCAGCATGAGCCACTGCACTTTGTGCCAGTGTACTCTGTGCCCCTTCCCACTGGGCTCTGCGTTATGCTTTCATCTCATCCCAACCACTGGGGCTTCTGTTAGTCAAACTTGCATTCCACATGACACATTTCCCCATCTGTGTCTTACTGTGAATTTATTTTCTACTGCTCTCTCATAAAATCTTTCACTGTCCTGGGTTATTCTCATTTCCTTAATTTGTAGAACACATGATGGTTAATGATTAGGATTACAACACATTTCTGTAATTTTAACATGGTATCTCCAACAGTCATTGTTTTGTGGCTACAATAACACATTCCAGATACATAAGATTGAAAGTTAAGTTAATTCATTTTTATTTAAATGGGCTTATTTCTTTTGGACATTTGCAGTCCAGCTGTAGAGTGTGAGTATGTGTATATGTGTGTGCGTAATGATAACAAGTAACGGGGGAAATATTTGAGTCAACTGCTCACTTGGGAAGGGAATTTAAATCCACAGTTGTCAGATAGATTCCTTAAAACCATAAAAAGCCTAAATTAAATACCTGGAATAGTTTACCTTAGTGTAAAATGGGACATTCAAATTCCGGTGTCATTCAAGCCACATCAGTTACGTCTGCATTTTAGAGGTGGTGTTTTCTCTTCCTGAGCTAGTTGTATGTAATCCTTTAATCAAGTGAACATACCTTTTTTTTTATTTTTTATTTTTTTAATTTTTTTATTTTTTGAGATGGAGTCTCATACTGTTGCCCGGACCGGAGTGCAGTGGCCAGATCTCAGCTCACTGCCGCCTCTGCCTCCCGGGTTCAAGCAATTCTCCTGCCTCAGCCTCCCGAGTAGCTGGGATTACAGGCATGCCACCATGCCCAGCTAATTTTTTGTATTTTTAGTAGAGATGAGGTTTCACCATGTTGCCCAGGCTGGTCTCAAACTCCTGACCTCATGATTTACCCGCCTCGGCCTCCCAAACTGCTGGGATTACAGGCGTGAGCCATCACGCCTGGCTGAGGGATGTTTTTAAAAAGAGTAATGGCAAAAAAGAATAGGAGAATAGCAGTAAATGCAGGAAACAAGAAGAGAATGAAACAGAACTGAAAGGGACACAATAAGTGAATATAAAGGAAGAGAACAATGTCACCAATAAATACCATGCTATGAAGTTACACCTGTGCCACAGAGCCCACGTTACCCTCCGGAATGAGAAGGAACATGGCAGCTTGGATGGAAATCCAGTTTATGTGAGTGCATCACTGACCTTAGTTTCATTTTGCTTTTCTGTAAAGAAAGGGACAGAATGACCCCAAGGTTCACCCAGATTTCTTTTTTATTTAAAATTTGAGAATTCTGTGAAAGGTCACTCTGTAAGCCAGGTAGCAGCTGGGCAATTCAGTCAGGCATGTATTTACATTCCAAACATATTCCAAAAGCACCCTGTAGAGTTTGAAAAGACCTCTGAATTTGTCCTTTAAAAAAAAGTCTTCAACATGAGCTGTTCTTTGGACTTTGTTAAAGTGTTCTTTTCTTCTTTTGTAAGAGACCTCTGTCTGAAAAAGCCATCTGGGAAATATTCACCACAAGTTTTCTTGTAGGATGGAAACACTGCTGCACGCTAGCTGCCTAGAATGAGTACAAATCTATCCAATGGTCACTAACTGCCCTCAAAGCCCTAAATCACTTTCAGCTTTGAGGAGACATATGTGTTGGGATGGGTCCCATTCAATTAGTCTTTTCCAGTCAAACTCCAGAGTGAATCAGGGTTTTAGCCAACTCTTAATAAATATACCAGATTTTAGCATCTGGAAGGAAGCCGATCCAAAACAAATTATATGATCCACATAGTATGTAGCTCTGGTGTGGTCATTTGATTCCTGAGTGGTGACCATACCCTGGATGTGTAGGACGAACTTTTAACCCAACAAATGACAATTTAGCAAACAACAGCTGCATAGCCCTTTCACCAGTGGAACGATAGAAACTCATATTAAACAAGTTGTATTTACAGTGATATCAGCACTTCAAAAATGACATTACTCGGCAAAAAAATAAGGCGGCCTACAGTAATTACAGGATTAAGCTCCTCTTCAGGATATAAGTCACGCCCCGGAAAGGCAGATAAAATTAATGCCTCTTCTTCTGCTCAGTTGAATATTTGCTTTTATCTTTACCTCTATTTCAAATCTTTGCTAAGGAAAGGAAGACTTTGTCTTGGATGGTTTAGTTAACAACATGGCTTATGTTATGTTTTATGACTAATTAAAATTGAACTGAAACTTGCAGGATGGTATCACAAATTAGCATGCTCCCATTTGGACCTCCCCTCTTAACTCAGCAGGTTGTGTCTTAATCCTGGAGCTCTAGGCACTTTCACATGGTTATTGATTGAACTCACAGATTCAGTTTCATACAGCAAATGACACTATGTAGTCAGCCTCTTAATTACTTAATGCAGTCTCTGTGTGTCATGACAATATGCACATTAAAACAAGTAGTGTAAATATAGCTGAAATGAGCCTGGCTGAGGCAATTTTTATAAAAGCTGCTCTATGTGAATGGAAGGTGTCTCAAATTCAGTTACGCAAAGTGTTTCAGTGAAAACGATGCATTATCCTAAAAGCCATTTGGATGATGTAATCTCTTATGACAAAGAGATTACAAAATGACACAATGAAAAAATAACTAATCCATAAATATCCGTAGGTTGGGGTCTGTATGAGCAAGACAGTACTTTGCTTTGCAGTAAGTCTCCTTTTTAAACTAGAATGTGAATACTCATGATATCTAATTACTAAGCAGAGTTTAGTGGGTTCTTATTAAGGACTTTCAACATGTCCTAAACATTGAAGCACATCTAAACGCTAGATATAGAAAATGAGTAGAATAATCCACAATGTAGGAAATCAACTACATAATCTCTCAGTTTCGTGTGATAGATTTAACCTTTTATTATTCTATAAATCAATCCACTTTTTAAAAATGCATTTTGATTGGAGCTGATTGACTAATTTTTAACTTTTTCCCTCTTCTTTTCCCTTTCCTCCTTTCATCTACTTTTCTCCTTCCTACTTTCTTCTTTTCTTCTGTTCTGTCCAAAAACATTTGAAGGAGCCAAGGGTGAAGATTTTTGAAAAACTCCTGAGCTCAGGCAGTCAACGGGCAGGAGAGGTCTTCAGTTCTTAGGATTCTAAGATTTTTAAAACATTCCATGAGTAATTGAAAGTTGTGCTTATTTTCTTTTTGATCATTTTATATGTATGTTACCATTAGAACTTCCATGTATTTTCATTAGGTCTTTTGTCAACTAATGTGTCTTAATTTTTTTTTTGAACTATTAAGAATTAAAACACAGTGTAATGTCTTTCAATATCCTACTTATTCCTAGTTTTTATGTAAAAAGAAGTTCTTCTGAAACTACCAAAAATCCAGATTGTTTTATTAAAGGTTAATTATTCCCAGAATATGTAATTGCTTTTATAGTCTTATTAATCCAGCACTTGAAAGTATAATACACTCTTTTGTCATAGTTCTATTTCGCATTGATTCAATGGTATGTGATAGAGGTAAAAAAAAAAAAGGGATGTGTCTACCAGCAAGTGTAAAGAAATTACCTCTGCAGGAAACTAAACCAGTTAGTAAGAATGAAAAAAAATATACTAAAGGAACTAGTTTTTGATAAGAATTTATCCATGGTAAAGACATAGCTAGCATGACTTTTCAGGCCTTGACTTTTGAGTCAAAGACAAGTTTTGAAAAGTCTACTCTGTTGCTAAAGTCTAGCAGCTATGCTCTCTTTGCCATGTATTCATCAGTCTGATGAACTCTAAGATCATGAGACTATAACGTTTCTTTAAAAATAAAGGAACTTAAAGAATTCTCTTGTGGCATATGCAAATAATTCTCTTGTGGCATATACAACTCCTGTGCCAGTTGAATTATACTGTTGACTAGTTTCATCTTCAATAGCAGTGATGGACAAGTTCCTCTTCACTGACCCCACTGCTATCTGTCATCCTGGATTCCACCTACAGTGCATTGTATGAGCTACACTGAACAGGTTTCACCCTGGTCAAGGTCACTGGCCAGCCAATCAGAATTGATGGGGTCACTGCAAATATCCAAATTACTTCCAAATGGAGGTGCTGACAGACACTGTTAATGAGTACTGTTTTGTCAGACTTGTTGATGACCTTTGACAACATCCTTCTTCCATACTGCTGAGATTAGTCTTTTTTTTTCCTCCTTCTGACATTTAGGTGGTATCCGATACTTAAATGCACATTTGAGGGTAATCTGAATCTGTGTCAGAAGATGAATTTGCAGAAGTGATAAAACTGATGATGTTATCAATCCATTAAGGAAATGTTTTATTTGCTTATCTTAAGAAAGATCTAAGCCTGCACCTTTGGGTAACTGCTATGGAGAATCTGATGTGAGATGCACAAATCTGTATTATCATACAATTATGATAGCAGAGCAAATGATCCTACTTCTAAATAGTATCAGGTATCTTACTTTTCCACTTGTGTCCCATGCTGGCCAATGAGGTGCAGAATACGAAAGAGAATAAATCACTCATAGCTGTATGTTTTCATTCTAAAATAGTAATATCTGCTTACACTGGTTGGGTTTCAAGACAAAATTATCGGGTATGTTATCAAAGAGACTCTTAAGATCATTGTCTTGCTTTTTTATATTTCTGGTTTTCCTCTGTGATGAATCAGCCAAATTCCAACACCCTCAAGAAGCTACTTAAAATGATGAGGCATTACAGCGTGTGGGGGACTGTGCAGGTAGAAACCCTGTAAACAGGTAGACCAATGAGAAGTCTACAGTTCAATAAGGGTAGAAAAGTTTAATATATCACTTCGTTCTTTAAAAATTCTTCTATTCAGCAGCTATTTCTGTTCTCTATTTTCAGGTACTAGCACCCAAGGGTGTTTCTGTTAAATGCTACTTTGTTCAGCACTTCTCCGTTACAGCAACTGGATTCTTGAATTGTTCACAAACTTAAATTATGTGAAGAGAAATCCTATCCCTTTAGCTCTATTTCCTTGGCCTCCAAGGAAATCTTTATGATATTCTTTTCCTCTGCTTCATGGATTAGATTTAATTTCTGTTCATAAGCAGACCCTTACTATCTGTGGCCTCCCTCAGGATTCTATTGTTCACCTTTCTTCCAACCTAAATCTTGAAGGCTGCCTTACAACTAATCTACAGCTTCCAGTAAAAGTACTTGTAAAAGTACTTTAGAAATAGAGGAATTTGCTCAGAATATCCATAAGTTATAAAACATTGCCTTTATTAAAAAAACTACAGGTGATCATCATAGAGATTTACTCTATTAGTATTATTTTTAATAAGTCACACATGTGCTATCTTTTTCCCTTCAAGAATCATTTTAATGGAGTCAATTTTTATGCCCCCTCCATTTGCAATTCAACACTTGTTTAAAACATTTTACTGCAAATAAAAAGGATCAAAGATATTTAGAACAGTCTTATACTCTAATGTCTGGGAAACAAGTCCAAAATTAAATATGAGACAAAGATAAATGAAATAGAAGCCTTAATATATATTCAGTGTTCTTGAAGATGATAGAATCCTCAACATACTTCCTCTGTAATTTTCCTTGGATTATGTCATCTTTTCTGTAGTTTCAACTATCTCTTTGTAGAGAGTCTCTCAGTGGTTCCTCTGAAGTTTCTGAAGGCCAATTGTGTGAATCTTTTCCTAGTTTTGTATTCAGTGACCTCTTGTTGGGTAACTCAAACTTGGCCATGATGGTACTTGTGTATTTATACCGTAAAAATGGTCAGATGCTACACATCAAGGCTTCTTTGCCCCTCACCCTTCTCCTGGAAAGTCAGTGGTTAAAGTATTACCAGTTCATCACCAGTCTTGACCCTATCCTAATCCAATTCAGGTTAAATCTCACTAAAAATAATTTTATTTTGTTTTCCCTTTGTCTTTAAAATAAACATACCAAAAAAAAAAGTCATTTTAACTTAGTGACTAATTGCTATAAAAACAAACAAAATTAGGTTGCTTGGATAATTCCTCTCCATATATCACTCTACAAAAGATATGTAATTGTACACCAAGGCAAATTATATATTCTTAGAGTCTGCCTCACCTGTCCCAATTGAAGAGTGTTTCTGTTTGCAGAGAAAGGAAACACTCGTTTCACTGTGAAGGAGGAGGAGAAAAGAAAAAATTATTTCCCTCTTCTGTCTCTCCAAAATCTACCTTCATCCTCTGTATCATAAATTATGTAAGTAAAATAGAGCCTTGTCCCTCAAAATGTGGCCTGCAGACCAGCAGCCTGAGCATCTTCTAAGATTGTTAAAACATGCAGATCTCCAAATCAATCCAGACCTCTGAAATGAGAATCTACCGTTTCACAAGGCTCACAGGTGATTCATGGGCACATGCAAGTTTGAGAAGATCTGGATTCGAGAAGAAAAAGGCAAAGGGCAGCTAGGAGAAAGAAGGGACTTGGGAGGAGAGTAGAAGATGTAGGGTTAGGGTGGAGGTACATCCATTCAGTCATCAGGCCCCAATATGCTGGCTTCTTTACAAACAAGAGGTGCAACTGAGGACACACTTCACCCCTTTAAATGAGTTTTTATAGATGACTTTTCTATTTTCTTCACCTGTGGCTGGTTGTCTCCTAGCACCTGGTACAAAAGACAGTGAGACTGCCAAGATAATTCTAAACTACTGCTAAGAAATTTGGAGAAAGTTTTCATTATGACCCTGAGGATGAAGCTCTTCATTTCTTCACCAAGTTGAAAATGTGGCTTGAGGAAAAATATTTCTGCTTTCATTTTGGTCCTGTTTGCCCTGAGGCCGTGTGTAGCTGAGCACAGCCAAATGAAACTGACCGAAAAAATCTGGTATAGACAGTGCAGTTGAACAACAGCCAAGCCATGAAATTGAGTCCCAGAAATTCAAGCTCTTACTTGGTTGATGCTGACAGCTGAAAAGAATAGGTTTTTTTGGTGTCACATGCACTTTTCTGCACTGTATAAACCATATCTGTAGGTCACTTATATTGACCTGCCTTTGTTACAAAATGTGTGACCTCTTCAAGTGTCTCAGTTTTGTCGGTAAAATGGTGGTGTATGACCGCTCTTGGGACCACCCTGGTCTTTCCACCTGTCCTCACACCTTTCACCCCAGAATATTCTGCCCTGTAAGAGCTATCTAATTAAAACACTTTGTTCTCCAGCTCCAGCTGTTTCAGAGAATCCTGGCAATATGCTGCCCTTGTTTTTTTGAATTCTTAAGACCTGCATTTATTAAATTTGTCAGAAAGATTTTCTCAACTCTGTACAGACATAGTGAATGTGTGTACACGTGGGTGGTATTTTTAACCTAGTCTTAGCCACTGATTTTTCTTGTGATAAAAGTGATGTCCTGAGACATTTCAATGGTTGTGGTATCATGCTAGTTAATACTCAGATGTCATATGACAAAATTATATTATCTGCAAAGGCAAACATCTATAGATAGGAAGACAATGCTGGAAGTCCTCATTTACACATGTTATGCTAATATTGTCTACCAAAAATTATCACTGACATTAAAGATCACTTGAATCTCAGAGCATCTACGGATGACACTTCATAATTTCAGCATCGTAACATAGAATAGTCTATTCTTTTATTAATTTCAAATTTCTTAATATTCATCAGTTTCTTCATGTGCAAAAGGCAGATAATAATAGTACCTATTTCTAGGTTTGAACATGAAATTTAAATTGTTTTTTAAATAAAAAACAAGGTAATGCATAAAATCACAGTTCCTGGCAATTAGTAAGCATCCCATTAATGTTAGCTTTATTGTCATGATATTTTTACTTATTCTTTTATAAAATCTTCAAACCACAATGTTGGCAATGTTCAAATGCATTCAATAATTGTTTAATTAGCATCTAAATATCAATCAAGTTGCTTCTATGAGTTTTAACACATACTGCCTAATCTCAGTATGCCAGCTGAATTACTAAGAAAAGATAAAACTCTCTTTATTGTTGTGATTTCTATTGTTATAGCTCATTTCTAACTTGGTCTTGAGATCTCTCTCTTCAAAGTGGCCATAACCAAGATAGCCACTCTTTAGGAAAACTCTGACTAGAGAAAAGTTAGGCTCAGATTGAGATGTGTTGGTCAGGCAAGACAGAATGAGAAAGTAAAACTAAATGCATGGAACATAAGAAATGTATTACTTACAGGTCTCAGAGAGGTGAGGGGTGCCAACAGGAGGCTGATGGAAGTCGGGAGGTAGTAGGGAACTCAACCAACAAGCGAGGAGTTAGAGTGTGAAAAAGAGCCAGGCAAAGGATCTGTGGAACTGTGAGTTTGTAAGGTCCGCGGGCACTATCCTTTAGGCTTTCCTGTGGGGGGTGTGGATTGGCTAGTTTAAAAACAAATGTTTGCAAAGGGGGATTCTGGTGTCAACCATTAGGTTTCATCATGAGCAGCAGCTGTCGGGTATGTTGGTTTTATTTTTTTTTTTAAGTGATTAAAATGAGGAACAAGTGGCTACTTGCAAGCACTCACACATGGAGAGGATTTTTTTTTTTTTTTTTTTTTTTTTAACCACACCAAAGGTGACAGGGTACAGTTGCATTTCAAACAACTTAAGTCAGGCCTAAAAATGGATGTCAAGGAAGAAACTATATTAAACAATTTTATGACAATTATTGTTCCACTCCTTTAACCTTATTGACCCCTAATTGTATTTCTCACTTCAGATTCCTTTGGGAAACAGCCAGGGCATCAATCAACTAATCAATCAATCAAGTAAATACTTGCCTCTTATCTCCTTCTTCTTAAATATATCTAAATTCTCAAGACATCTACATTGACCAACTCATCTCAAAAACTAATAGCAGGTGTTTATTTCATTATTTACTGCATTGAAATGCATATATATCTGCCTCGATCTCTACTATTCCCGAACTTCAACTCTTGGAATCAATCTGTGTATTCTTTTTTGGAAATTATTCATATGTTTCCACCCCCAAACCTATAAAAAAAGTCATTCTTCTACCACACTAACCTTTCAGAATTCTATACTACACAGTCCATTCCAGACTCTTCCTAGAGCAGAAGCCCCCCCCCGCCCCGTGATTACTACACTGAAGTCTCCATTCTCTAAAGTTCTGACACTTAGGTGGCATAGGACAAAAAGCAGATGTGGTTTTTTTCAATCCTAAACAAGCTGCTTGCTAGCTGCAGAAACTCTCAACTTATTTTCCCATCTGTAAAATTCATAGCAATGTCTACCAAATATCACTGTGGGAAATAGATGTGGTCATGAATGAATAGGACTGAAATAGCATCTTAGTAGAAGAAAGTAGATTTTTCATCATGTTCTCTTGTGGCCATTGTGATACAGACCAAATTTTTTAACTGTTGTTGAAGTGTCATCTTGTATGATTAAGTATTTTACATTTGCCTTAGCTTCCTTTTGGAGAATAGATATGGTGTTATTCATTTCTTATATGGGAGTACATGGTACAATTGTATTTGCTTGCCTGATAAATTTTAGTGAGTGTTTTACTTCATGGAAATTCTATGGATATTCAAAGCAATAAGTGTGCACTTTCTAAAATCTGTATTAGAGTATTTAACACTGATGATGCACTATTCATTAGATATGAGTGTCTATAAAGATTCATTATGTATTATAAAAAAGGGAAGGCCCCAAACCAATTCCACACAGGCTTATTAAGCAATTGAGCACCTGTTTGGAGGCTGGCACTGTTCTAGATATAAGGCATAAAAAAGCGATTGAGATATGAAGTTTACACTCTACCTGTGCTTTTTTTTTTTTAATGAAAATATTTCAAGGCAGCCCAAAAAGGGCTTTTATGATTGAAATGAAAAAGAAGTGCTGATAATCTCAGAACACGTTAAGCATGCCCCCTGCTGCTCATTGGCTACGAATATTTTTGTCTCCACCCAAGCTCATGTTTTTGGTGGTGGCTATGGTAGGGACAGTAGAGTTTAACACTCTTTAAGGAGAGGTAAAGACATAAATCATCCCTTTCCTCCTTTTTCCTTTTTGTCAAATTCATCTTCCATAAGTATTTTTATCCAAAAGCATCCATACTTACTCCATTTCTGAGAAGGAAACTCAATGTACCATCATTTTCAAAGCCTCAGTGCCAGCTTTTGATGACGCCATCTCAAGAGGGTTCAGAAATCCCCTTTTTAGTAACAATCTTCCTTATTTTACCTGGCAGAGGAAAGCAGTTACCTGCGGTGTAGGGGGTTCCGTCATGAGGAGTTGGAACAGCCCGGAATCACTGCTTTAATGCTGACCCCATTGCTCCAATTAGAGATTAAGTTCCCACATAAACTGAATTGTGAATTTCACTCTTCTGAAAAAGGATATTTTACCACAATATCCATTCTCTAAGCTTTCCTCATTCACTTAGACAGCTTGTTTCTAAATGCAGGATAAAAGTGCCATAATTTCTGTAATAAATAAAATCAGGATTAAGTAACAGAGTAACTAAGGCAGCTGGCTTTTGCAAATAGTTGGTCTTAATCATGTGGCATTGTATCTTTAGTAAGGTTATTTACTGTGGACTCTCATCCATAAAATCAGTTTGCATCTTCAGTTGTTTAGAATCGCTGTCCTTATGACCCAGCCTGTCTTAATCTAAAGCATCCATGCAGCATGGTCTTTAATCACTCTTTGATTTTTCATCTATGGTTGTTTTGGTTCTCAATATTGAAACCTATGCCATTTCTTCTTCTGGACATTACTGGGTAATAAATCTCTTGTTCTGACAGTTTCTGCATATTGCATAATAGCTTCAGCACCGCCTCTGATGCTCTCTTCCAGCCTCTATTTGACCCCTTTTGGTGTTCTTTTTTCCTTCTGGACCACACTACTCCCCTAGTCTATTCTTGCTGTAAGAGGATGAATACTGCCTTATAACACTCCTTCCCCTTATTTCAGAAATGCATCCCAGGAGGGAGCTGTTGCATGTTGCTTATACTTCTGTGTGAATGAAAGTCAATACTGAAGTCTACTAGACTTTAAGTCTAAAAGAAAATCTACACTTAAAAAAAAATACGTTTTTGACTGCTAGTTAATCTTTCTATTTTCTTTATTTCCATTCTATTTCCATTCTTCCTCTCAAAAGGCCTTTAAAATATAGACAGAAATATGTTATGTTGAATGCAAATCACTCACATCACATCATTGGCCTCCAATAGTTTTTATAACCCTTAGAATCAAACCCGAACTTCTCATCACGGTCATCAGGGGCCAAGGGACTTGGTTTCTCCACCTTTTGGATCCCATCTCCTCCCTGTCCTTTTCTTTCTCACTCAGATGCAGCCACACATGTTTTCTTTTTTTTTCTCTCACATCTGCCAGAATTGTTTTACCCTGGAACCTTTTACTGGCTTGTCCCTCTGTCTGGAATTCTCTCTTTCCTAATTTTTGCATGATTCCCTTACCTTTCTTTAATTTTCTTCATAGCACTTTTCTGAACCTAACTTGTTACATAATTATTTGCTTGATTCGGTTAACTTAAAGAAAACATACAATTTATAACTTTAGGTAAACAGAAGGGGATATTTTATTTCTCACCAAGGGTTGCAGCCTGCAGGGTGTCCATTCTGAAAGGGTGGGAAGCATAGCCTCCAGCCAGAAGCCAGAATCAGATACTTCCATGGAGGGGCAGAGGGAACAGGAATTTATGCCAAACAGCTAATTTCAGAAGACTGGCTACTTGACCTTTACCTTTTACCATATACAAAAATCAACTCGAGATGGATTAAAGACTTAAATGTAAAACCTAAACCTACAAAGATCCTGGGAGAAAATCTAGGAAATACCTTCTGGACATTGGCTCAGGCAAGACTTCATGATGAAGACTCCAAAAGTAACTGCAACAAAACCAAAAATTGACAAGTGGAACTTAATTAAACTAAAGAGCTTCTGCACAGCAAAAGAAACTACCAGCACTGTAAACAGACAATCTACAGAATGGGAGAAAATATTTGCAAACTATGCATCTAACATAGGTCTAATATCCATAATCGATAAGGAACTCAAACAACTCAACAAGCAAATACCAAACAACCCCATTTGAAAATGGGCAAAGGACATGAACAGACACTCCTCTAAAGAAGACATACATGTGGCCAAGAAGGATATACAAGAAATGCTCAATATCACTAGTCATTAGGGAAATACAAATCAAAACCACAATAAGATATTATCTCACCACTACGGACCTCCACCAGAGTTTCCTCTGGCTTCGCCCTGCCCAGGCATAGGTCAAATAGTTGAAAATAGAGAAGTATTTGTAAATGTTTCAGATAATTCTGAATATTATTTTTGATGCTATACCCAGACTTGGCAAGTGGTAGTCGTTAAAAGTTAGTCACAATCTTGAATCTGAAATCATGTTAATGAACTTATACTTTGCTATATAAAAAAAAAAAAAAAGATATTATCTCACACCAGTCAGAATGGCTATTATTAAAAATTCAAAACACAACAGATGCTAGGGAGATTATGGAGAAAAGGGAATGCTTACACACTGCTGGTGGGAATGTAACTTAGTTCAGCCCTTGTGAAAGCAGTTTGGAGAGTTGGGAATAACGCTCAAAATCCTAAGGAAATTGAACACTCAAACAAAGGATTCTTAGCAAAGCAATTATACTTCTGCACAGAAGGGTGCTTCTCCTTGGCCGGTTGCCATGAGAGCATACGTGAACAAGGGGGCACGAGACCCTTTATTCCTGACGCAAGTCCTGCCTCTATACCCTTTCCCCATTGGCTGGGGTCCAGCCATACAATCTAAGCTAATCCTGCTTGGCTAAACATTTGAACTTTTTTTTTTTAGATAAGGTGGGCATGTAAGGGAGACAGGGGGAAAGGGGAAGCGGTGTCTACAATAAGCTAGAGAGCTAGTCTTCTTTCCACATAAGGAAAGGAATGTGAGCTGGTACTGATAACGCCTGGTACTGTGGCATGTCTGGTCATGTAGCAAAGGCAGAAAGGAAGAAAAAAGAGAAAAAGGAAAAAGGAGTGGGGAGTACAATGAATTAAAAAATAAAGGATTGACCAGGCTATTTGAAGAGAAACCTCATCATATTCCACAGGAGATTTCTCAAAGAACCTACAACAGAACTACCATTTGACCCAGCAAATGGTAGTTCTGGTTATTTACCCAAAGAAAAATAAACCATTCGACCAAAAGGACACATGGCACTTATATGTTCATCGCAGCTCTATTCACAATACCAAAGAAATGGAATCAACCTAGATGCCTATCGATGGTGGGCTGGTATAAAGAAAATGTGTTACATAACACCACGGAATACAATGCAGCTGTAGAAAAACAGATCGTGGTTTTTGTAGCAACATGGATGGAGCTGGAGTTCATTATCCTAAGTGAATTAATGCAGGAACAGAAAATCAAATCATGTTCTCACTTATAAGTGGGAGCTAAACATTGAGTAAACATAGACACAAATAAGGGAACATTAGACACTGGGGTCTATTTGAGGGTGGAAGGCGGAATGAGGGTGAGGATTGAAAAACGACTTAGAGGGTACTATGCAGATTACTTGGGTATCAAAATTTTCTGTACACCAAATCTCCACAACACACAATTTAGCTACGTAACAAACCTGCACATGTACCCCCTTGAACCTAAATACAAGTTGGAAAGAAAAAAAGGAATTTATGCCAAGTAAGGTAGCCAAATATACTACTCAATAAGCTATGGAAGGAGTCACGAATACATGGAAGGAGAAAGGTGCACATGCGCAGTTGGGCTTCCTGCTTCTCCATAAAATGGTGATGTAAGGGTGGAATTTTCGACCCTTTGACATCCAAAGATGAAGCAGAGGATAAAAAAATCCCTTACTGTGGAAGCTCTGTTGACTCACAAGAACCACTCCATGACTGTGATTTCTTAATCAGGCAAAACAAAAGAGAGGAAGCATCAGGCAGTTGGTTGATATCAATGGTGGAGTCATTTAAAAGGGTTGGTTCCTCTTTAGCCCTTAGGGAAGAAAGGCTAATCACCGTTGTGAGGGAGGGAGGGGCCTAACACCCTCATCCCATCAAGACTGACAATTTCATTTTCAAGGTTACTCTGGGGTCCCCTTGGTCAAGTGATGGTCTGTTTAGTCAGTTGTAGGGTTTAGGATTTTATCTTTATTTATCATTTATTTGTTTTCTTCTCCTCTAGAAAGAAGGCTTTACAACAGCAGGTACTTCACTTTGTTCCCTGCTATGACCTCAGTGACTGAAATACTGCCAGGCGCATAGGAAATGCTAAATGAGTATTTGATGAAATCACGAATAAATGATATTTCCAAAATCAGAGGCATGGTAATAAAAACAGCCAACATTTATCTGATATTCATGTTATGTCAGGTAAGTTCTAAGCACTTTACATGGATTATCTCAATTAATCTTGACAGTAATCCCATGAGATTGATATTACGATAATGATCTCAGACTTACAAAACTAGGAAGTATTAAGAAAGCAAACTAAAACAAGGTGTTCTGATTTCGTGGTCTGAGCTAGATGCTACCTAGAGTCCTAGAAATCCTATTTCAAAGGCTGCTGTATATAGAATCTGTCCAAATGATCTAACTTTCCTAATAGATGTTCCTGAAGGGGACTCTTGATAATGAAGCATAGAAAATGAATAAAATTTGTAGCCAGACTCTTTGTTTTTCACGTTTTTTTAGCCTTTAGGAAGTTATTAAACTCAGGGAAAGTCTCCAAATGCTTCCAACCCTCATTTGTAAAATAGATGAATAGCATATACTTCAGAAGATCCTGTGAAAGAAGATACTACGTATAGTGTGTTTTTACACAGAAATGCTCACTAAATGGCTATCTTTATGAGGAGGATGACGGTGGAATTTGTGGTGGTGCTGTGACTGCTGCAGATGGCAGGTGCATAGCACAGTGGTTAGCATCTCTATCAGTATGACTTCAACATGCTTGACCATGCCTGCGGACTGGCCAGGATAGAAGGGACAGGAGACTGTGGTATGGGGTATCAAAGATTCTTAGGAAAAGCCAAGTTTCTCATGTGGGGGGTGACAGCTGACATCGTGGATGAATAAGTCTAAGCTCTAGGGTAGTCACTCCAAGGTTCCTAGGCAGATATGGAGAAGGAATTCAGCTTCAGGAAGGATTGAGTCATGGGCCTGATCTTGGTTTGGGAAAAAAAAAAAAAAAAAGTAAGGCACACAAGGTTCATGTCCTGATAATGACTATCAGATCATCTGCCTGCCAGTGCCAGGGGGGATAAGGAAATAGGAGCAATAATAAAAATAACAAACGGTCACTGGAACTTCTGAATGAGCTGAGGGGCTTTGTAAAGCATGTAATAATAGCACCAATTAAACTAATAATAATATCTCAATCATGTGGCAGGAATGTGATTTTATCCTCACAACCATATGAAGGGAATAATTATTATTATTTTTTAATTGAGATGGAGTTTCACTCTTGTTGCCCTGGCTGGAGTGCAATGGTGGAATCTTGGCTCACTGCCACCTCTGCCTCACAGATTCAAGCAATTCTTCTGCCTCAGCCTCCTAAGTAGCTGGGACCACAGGCATGCACCATCACACCTGGCTAATTTTTTTTTGTATTTTTAGTAGAGACGGGGTTTCTCCATGTTGGTCAGGCTGGTCTCAAACTACTGACCTCAGGTGATCCACCTGCCTCAAGCCTCCCAAAGTGCTGGGATTATGGGCATGAGCCACTGCCCCCAGTCAGGAATAATATTATTATCCCATTTTTTTCAGATGAGGACCCCAACAGGCACAGAGAAGTTAAATAACTTTCCCAACATAACTCGGTTAGCAAATGGCTACTGGGAGTCTATATAAGTAGAAGAAACAGAGGATTCTTCTGGGAAAACCAAGGAGATGGCCTCATTGAGCCAGAGAGCCCAACAAAGACACAAATGAAAATATTGGTCCCAGTAATGAGAAGAATGAAGATTTTCAAATCTTTCCTTGAATAAAATTGTAAGAGAAACTAATCATATTGTCAACTCATTAATTAAAATAACATTTGATGATAATGCTGTGAGATATAGCCTTCAAAAGATATTTAAGTATTTGGATGACAGCTTTATAATGAAACTCCAATCTCCATTTAATTATGTAAGTACAGTTGCTTACTGTTATTTGTAGAAATTTCTAATTTCTACAAAAATTAGAAATAGCATTTTCATTGAATTTGGTTCATTGTTTCAAGTAGACTTCATCCACAAGTAATTTAATTAATGGACAACGAAAGAAGCTCCATTTATCTTATTAAATGTATTTTCATTTAAGATTTTTACTTTTTAATGATTTTCAAAATTTGGAATATATTTATGTCCTTTGGGCAAATTGTGATGATTTGTAATTTTAATTTAATTCCAAAAAAAAGTTAATACTTGGAGGATTTTTTTTTTTTTTTTTTTTTCTTTTTTTGAGAATGAGTCTCACTCTGTTGCCCAGGCTGGAGTACAGTGACACAATCTCTGCTCACTGCAACCTCTGCTTCCCAAGTTCAAGTGATTCTCCTGCCTCAGTCTCCCGAGCAGCTGGGATTACAGGCATGCACCACCACGCCTGGCTAATTTTTGTATTTTTAGTAGAGACGGGGTTTTACCATGTTGACCAGGCTGGTCTCGAACAGCTGACCTCAGGTGATCCACCTGCCTCGGCCTCCCAAAGTGCTAGGATTACAGGCGTGAGCCACTGCGCCTGGCCTACATTCTTAAATAAGAATTAAATATACGTATTTTTGTTTCACATTTGTGTGATAGTAATCAATAAAATAACTTAAAATATAAGACTTGCTGTATCAGGATAAAAATGTTTGAAGCAAGTGGAATAGAAATATGAATAAGAAGAAATAGAAACAATATAAAATTTCTGGCTGTTAAAAATGGTTCAAGTTGGATTGTTTTTCATTATTTTAAAATATGATGTTGAGTACCAAATTCCTATAATATTTTGATTTCATTGCTGTCATTTATCAAAAGATGAAACTATGTTATTTTAAAAGTTTGAAATTGATATTATACTGAAAGTTATATGCTTTGCAACTATGGAAACATATAATAAGAAAGTTAGTTTTTAACTTAAAAATGATTTAGTGGCTACATAACTTTTCAAAATTCTCTTTGAAGTACTTGAGTGACAAAGGTTGAAATCTACTTTTCAAGCTCATGGGTGATATTCAATGGATAATCCTTGCTCCAGAGACCCAAGGCGATGAAGAGTGAGTTGGTGGAGGTGGATGGTAAGTATATAGGGATTTCTGGGTTCTGTTTCTACCTCACTTCTGGGTTTGTGTCCTGGGAAGGTACAAGATCTCTGAGGGGCAAACAACACAGACGTATCTTGGTGGTTTTAGGCCGGAGAGGCTCAAATTGTCTCCCAGAATGGTGCAGGAATAACAGAAAAATTCCTATTCCTCTAAAGCATGTTTGGACATAGTGGAAAGCTCACTTGCCCTGAACAGGCTTTGCATTAGAAATAAGAGGCAGCATAGAAGACCTTCGTGATAGAAGACTTTCATGGATAAATGACATGAAATATCAACTGAACTATGTAGATGCAGTCTGATGAAAAAGAGAAAAATGCTCAAATGAAAAAAATGGTTTTGCTCTCCTGATTAAAAAATAATAGCATACGCTGGAAGAACTCCACGTATTTTATTCTCACAACACAACTACCACATGGGATAGATACTATTATATTTCCAATTTTAGAGAAAGTGACAATTCATCAAGAGGGATTAAATAACTGCTCCAGTTTATATCACTTATAAGTGGAGAAGCTGGAATGGGAACTTGAAGCAGAAATTGGGGCTCATTTTGGAATAACGAATACACTGAATATAGCTGGTGTGTGGATTTGTGGGTATGTAATCTGTATATACATATACACATACATATGTGTACATAAAAACATCACTGGGATTCTGCTGAATGTGCCAGGCTGGTGGGGCTTGGGTAGCATCTCCTTCATTTTATTATTTTCTGTGGTCTGCTTTTCCTACACGAGACAAGCTGTCAATACAGAACCACAGCTTACAACACTTCCAGTTCACATCAACTCAAAGGAAGGTAATTTACAGGTATAATTTCTGTTTGACTATTCATGATTTGACAGAGAAGTAAAGATGAATACAGTTTATCCCCAGAATCAGTAATAAAGGAAAAAGTTAAAACATATAACTTTTCTTATTTTGAAAAGTCCTAAGAAAGTGAGAAATTCCTTTTATCTCATGAGCCAAGGATAATTTGTATACTGAAAAATATCCAGAGGAACAATAGGAATGACCTTTTTCATAATTCTATCATATATTCATTCTGCCTTGCAGAAATAATTTTGTTTATGATCTCATAAAGTACTTGGGTAACTTTTTTTCTGTGAATAATTCAGAGAATTAAAAAAAACACTAAAGGAATAGAACTTCACCCTGCTTTTGTACTTGGAGGTTGAGAGGTAACCTCACATAAACAGTTTTAATGTGTTTGTTATAATGTCATTCTTTAATAGCACTTTATGTAAGTAACACTCAAGCATGGCAACATAATAGCCCTGAGAAATACACAATTTAAACTATGTGGAAAGTAGTATTTTATGAGGTGAATAGACAAATACATTAGAGTCACTAGAATGAAGATGGCATTTTTTTTTTTTTTTTTTAAATCTTGGAGCTGGTTCTTCCAACTCTCATACCTGTGTACTATGAAGGTAACATTGTTAGGAAACCATAAAAATTAAAATGTATACCAGAGGTCCCTTAAGAAAAACAACTTATTGACAATGAATTTCACCAATTGGCATGCATGCCAGTAGAATTCGTTGTGGTTTTAATTTTGCGGAGGGGCCTGCATTCTTGTGCAAAAGGTGGTTGGCTAAAAGGTTACGAGGATAAACTCTTAAAAAAAAATTCCACAGTAATCTGCAGCTTTGTCATCACGCATGGAATTCAATAAAATTCTCAATGTCTCTGGTTAAATAAACATTTTTTCTTACTTAGTCTGCTTATTTTTTTGTCTAGACTAAAGCTTTTTAACAGGCTGCCAAACAAGCTGAATGTTTCTCTTGACTTTAGCTAGCAGAATACACATAGGAAACTGTTACCATTTTCTTAAAAATTTTCACTTAGGTAAAAGACATAAATCAGCAGTATATTAAAATTATAAGAAACACATCAAATATTTTAAAACTCAAGTTAAGTTGAACCATAAGCAAGGGAGATACTGAGAAATAATGAAGCAATTAGTGAGTAGTGCAGAATTGTTAAGTTGGAAGACCTGTTAAGACAACTTTTAATTTTTGTGGTTTTTTTCTTCACTGACATTATAAAAGATTGAAAGCCCAGAGGTAGAAGAAAGCTGTAATAGGTCTGCCATTCAAATGTGTTAACTGGATTATGAGTTAACCTGTGGTTTCTTTCCTCTAATTTATTAAAGGCTCATTTTACCTGATAAGGTGTTACCTAACCCAATGACTGCAGTTTCCCCACTTAGATCATTGGTATTTAACTTGTCATAGAATACAACTGAAATATTCCTTCTTGTTCTAGCAAAATGATGCCTTCTAAATAAGGCAACGTTAAGACATTTATTGAATACTTACCATGTAAAATGTTCTGTCCTAATGCTTTACTGGTATGAACTTGTATAGGAAAGGAAGGCAGAATTTTAAAACTTTCCCAGAATAAGACAGTTAGTCTGGATTCAAATGCAAGCAATCTGGCTCCAAAGATTGTGCATTCCTAAACCGTGTATTTTTTCCAACGTAGACACAACATACTCTGAATAAGTATTATAGATGTGTATGGATGTACAATATTGGGAGAAAACAAATATGTATTTGTTTGGAAGTATACACAGAAAATGGATGATATTGGATGTCTTTTGGGTTGGGACTCGAATAAATGAGGGCTATTGGTACTGGGAGAGCTTTATATGTGCATCTTTCTGCAATTTAAATCTTGAAATAGATGTATTACCTTCACAAAAATGGATAAAGGAATATTTAAAAATCATATGAATTCAGTAGATTGTATCATGCTAACAAGTAAGTTAATCCTACATTAAAAATAAAAGCTAGAAACATAGTTGGGGAATTCAACATGTTTTATTTTGCCAGGCCAATGATTTCATCAATATCCAATTAAATTTTAGTGTGACAACTACATTTAGTTTGTTTTCTTACACAGATTGAACATTCACCATTATGACAGTTTCATCATGCTAAAATCTATTCACAAACTTACACTTTGGAAAAAAGTGTATTTCTAGAAAATTTTATGTACAATACAAATGGAAAAGATATTAAGTCCTGAATTGTCCAACTACACAAAACAAAACCAATCAACCACCAGTAGTATACATTAACAACATTTTTGAAAAAAAATTTCTTTTACATTCAGCAGAGTTATGTTCATGAAGAATTTCTACATTTTGAAAAGTAATGAAAGTATACACAATTTAATAATTGTGAAAATATAAAGAATTAAATAGCACAAATATAGTATAAAACTAAACACCCTTACTGTCTATCAATTTGGGCTTATGTGAAACAAAGGGAACTGTGACTCTGAAACAATTTTACTTTTAACTTTGGACATAGAATAGATTGGCCATAAACACAGAAGATGGTTTTGGCTTTACACTGACACATTTCTATGTGTCAATGTAGAGGAGAAAAGTTTAATTATACCTTTTAAGCAGGCAAACCACTATAATAAACTGCGTTAGAAATTACTTTAAAATTATACACATTTGGAACAACAGATTTTTTTAAAAATGAAGTTTGGTGTTATGTTATGCATTTTAACTATTTTTGCCATATCGAGGCCTCCTCATATATTATCATAATTTATGATAACTTAAATAGTGAATCATATTCTGATATTCTGACTAATAATCATATTCATTTTGACAATGACTTTAGTTTTTGAAGTTTTATACTGCAATACTTAAAAAGGCCATAATCTACTTTAATTACCTTCATCATAGATTATTAACTATAAATAAAATTTTTATACAAGATTTGGATTAGGTACATGGTACAATATCTGTCTTTACCTGGAAGCATGAAAATGTCTTAAAAGGTAAATAAAAAAGCAAAAGTAGTGTTTTTTAAATATATATGAGAACATGATTAATTTTTTTCACATTTTTCCATCTAATTTTTATTTGGAGAAAATAATTTCAGTATGAAATTTTTCTAATAAAATTATTCAAACATACAATTGGGAGATAATTATTTTATTCATCACAAAACTTACTACATTTACACTTAGAGACCAGTGAACATAGTACCATTACCTTTTGAAAGAAAGAATGTCTCTTCATACTGTTTTCTTACTTTCTAGACATAACAAGCACCTTGCCATCACACCAAAAAGATCATAAAATATATAGTGTTGACTTAAAAATCAGTGTGATATCTGAGACTGGTTTTAATAAAAGGGAGAATTAATCATTGAATTTGAGTACTGAAATTGAAAACTAGCCACATTTGTTATAAATTCCTCTTTAAAAATTAGTAGTTTCTACTTTGATTTTTCTTTTTGATGATTTCACCCCTTATTTAGAAGTCTAATACTTCAAAGATTTTTCCTTCTTATATTTTTTAATTTGCCACACAGACTAGGAAATAAGAGAACAAACAGTAATAACTGAACAGTGCAAGATTATATTCTTTGAGTCTAAAATAAATTAAATAACTTCCAAAAAAAGTAAGTGCTTTTGTTTGGAAGGTGATAACATAAGAATATAAGCCGAACTGCTTCACTGATATAACTCCCATCAAGTATCTTCATGGGGCAGGTTACTGATTTTTATCTTCCTGAATAAGGAAACAAAGGTCAATGACAGATACCAGTAACTGATTATTTCTACAATCTTTAAAAAAAAAAAAAAATATTTCATTGGAACCATATAAACTCATCATTTTCTCTTTATGAATAACTCATGTTTTCACACAACTTTAAATGCCTTCTTCCTTTTATATTTCTTTTGATAGCCATTCTGTCATATGCATTTATGACTTTTACTATGTAAAAGCTATGGATTTGGAACTTGTTTTCATATATAAAATCACTGACAATTAGAATTCTAAAGCCCCAGAGCAGGAAAGGAATACCACAGGGATATGGCCCTCACTCAATTGAGGGATGCAACAATTCTAGTTTTGTAGCTACCATATCGATTTTGAAGAAAAGGTGAATAAAGATATAAATAAAATCTGGGTTAAGTTAAATATTTATATGCACCATGAGGACCATGACATGTCTAGTGCTAGTCACTATCATACAAGAAAATGCATGCTCATTTCAGTTCATGTAAAACTCACTTTAGGAGTAATTACCTTTTTCAGTAATTCCCATTGGTAAAGCATAAGTTTCTTTGCTCTAAATCTGATCATTGAAGACAGAGCATTTGTTAATGGAAGCATAAGACCCACATAAGAAAATATTATGACTCTGGCAACTGATTCCTCCTGTTTCTACTTTTCCGGCTATTGATGAGGGCCTTTAACTTGCCATAGTCCCCTCTCATTTTCTGTGACTCGTCTCCCTGCTGATGTTGCTGCCGAGTGTCTTTGCAGTATTGGTTAATCATCTGCATTTCTGAGTGGCTGAATGCTCCCATGATGTCCTTCGGGTGGAAGGGTAAAGCCCTCACAGAGCTGGCCCAGGTCCATGGGGACCATTTGTCTGTCACAACGGCCACCATTTCTGAATCTAAAACTTTGAAGTTGATCTTGGCTATGGTCTGCTTGAAACTATTTTCTGTAGCAATGCAGTGATAAAGTCCTTGGTCAGAACCCTGAACAGAGCGGATCAGGAGTCCCTGTGAAGTGGCTATGATTCGTTCATTCAGCTTAACCTAAAAGAGAGACACATTAAAGTTACTGAAACTGAACATTACATTTCCTTAGATTATGACCAACATATACAGAATAGTGTCAACTTTCACAGATTTGGGAAAAAAGTATTGATTACTACTTAGCATCTTTCTCAGTGGACACGAAATTTTGGTCAGTTTCACTGCCTTTAAGGAAAAAAAAAAAAAAAAAAAACCATACAGGAGATCTTGTCACACTGTCACAGGGGTATTGAATCTAATAAAGAGAGGGTGAAGATATTATCCATATTGGCAAAAATAGCTTAAAGTGCTTTCCCCTGGATAGAAGTTTCTCCATATATAAGCACAAAATTGTGGTTGCCTTTGAAATTAGAATCACAGTCAATATATGTAAATGAAACTCACAGATACTTTAAAATATCTATTCCATCCTGGTGTTCTAGTCTTTTATATTTATAAAAAGTACTCACTAGTAAAAACATGAAGTCACAATTAAAGGGTGAATTTTATCTTTTTGTTTCAATGAATGAATGTTCTTCTAAATAAAAAATACGTAAGCAGAGGCAGAATTTTGAACATTATCAAGGGCCTTTTTCAATTATCCCCAAATAAACAATGTCTAAAAATTAGCTGGGATGTCATCATCTTTTAAGTCCTGTAAATGGTTTTACTTTACAAGGAAAGGTAATAAAAAGCTATGAATTAATATTTAATTGCTTTATAGATTTTACTGGAAAAATGATTGTTTACTGGGTATCAGTAAATGCTTGAAACCTTCCTTACAGTTCCACCTGTAGTATTGCCAATGAATAGATAAAAACATAAGTGGTAAGAGGTTCTTTGACACGTATACTCAAGAATACTCTTTCATTGAAGAAAAAAGAAATTTGATCAAAATCAAAATTAGATAATGCATGTTAAATGTTTTCCTAAATGATAAAGTTCTGTGCAAATGGACAAGATATGACTAATAATATCTGAATCAAAGATCAATTGGTTTGTGCACACACACACAAAAAAAACCCACAAAAAGGCAAGTAGAGTATTAAAAGATAATAGAACAGAACTAGAAAAGAGAGAGTCACTTGGAGGAAGAAAAAATTTTGACATTAATTAATTTTACTAAGTTTAAATGTCCCTCAAAAACAAATCATGTATAAATACATTCAGAAATTAAAGAAAAAAGAAATGTTATCCTATTTGTGCAAAATTGGGAAAATATTTTGAGTCCAATATGGTAAATCCATTAAACATGTATATAATATTTGGCACAATTACATTTTAGGAATTTATCTAGAATATATACTCTCACATGTGTGCAGGTGTTTTTGATAAGAGGAAAACAAGAAATTATCTAACAAATAGATGGCTTTGAAAAAAAAACACTTACAGTATATTCACACGATGGAATATTATGCAGCCAGGAAATAGGACATTGAATCACATGTACTGATATTCAAGCGGGGGTCTGCGTGTGTGTGTGTGTGTGTGTGTGAGTGTTGTGTGTGTGTAGGGGAGGAAAACTATGGAACATATTTGGAGAAATATATAAGTCTTGGGAATCTTACTCCGGGCAGTGGGAATAAGAACTGAGTAATTATTATTCCATAAGTATTAGTATTATTCATAAGTATTAGTATTATTCAATAGATATTAAAAGTGATAAGTATTGAAGTGGAGGAGGGCTTTCAGTTTGCACTTTATGCTACTTAGTATGAACTATTTGCCTTTGCTCTGTGAGCTTTTATCATTTGTCTTACTTAAAAAAATGATTAATGTTTACACAGTAATATGAGTGAGAAGCATATGTTTTCTTAAAATAGAAAGGATCACAATAAGTTTAATAAAATATTAATAGTTTAAGAATAAGTAAAATTGTGCTCTGCTTAAATTCTGAACAAAACAGACTTTCATACTTGTGTTAGAGCTAATGTTATTGCAATATTAAATTATTAAATTCTTATGTTTTTGAGATTGGGAAAGAAAGTCAAATAGTAATATTTGAGTCTCCATATTCTTGAGCATTCTGAAATAGAACTTTGGAAATATTATTAGAGGGAATAAATCCTTAACATTCCATTTACATTTTACTATTAATTTATATGGCAGATATTCAAATATATATATTTATTTAAAATCATAGATGTTATATTCACTTATATATTATTCTATTGAACTTTTTACTGAAGAAAAGAAAATTACTTTTTAGTTGATCCTTGTTTCAGTATTACCCAATTCACATATATACCTATAGGCTTTTTCTGGAAGGACTGTTCATATCCTTGTGTTCCTGCCCTGGCCTAACAGCTCACTTGTGTATAGTAATCATCATCACACATTATGACTTCTAACCCAGGTTACTCTGCAAGCTAATTATTATAATCCATATCCATTCAAAATAGTTGAAAATTAATTTGACTGCAGAAATGTCAAGACTTCTTTGATAACAGATTTTACAGCAAAGAAAAGAGATCTCAATAATTTTCATTATTAAAATCTTTCTAAAAGTATTGTTAGCATGATAGGCTTTGGAAGAGTGCTGGGACTCTGATGTCCAACTAGCTCATCTTTCCTCCAGATAATTCAATTTCCTCCTGCAAGTAGTCATCTGCTTATGGTGTAATATTCCAGTAATGAGGGACACATAATTTCCGAAACAGTTCATAAGACATTTGGGTAGACAAGTCTGAGAGTCGGAAAGTATTTTGCATATGAAACCAACATTTATATCAGTAATGTTGATGCAGTATCTGTGTTCTACAGCTTAAGGCGGTACTCAGTCTACATACCCTTAATTAACTTAATATGTAGTAACCAAATTGCCCACAACAGAAGAATACACATAAATGCAGAAGGCTCCACTTCCCCCTTGGCTCCATCAGACTTTATGATGCACAAATGATGGTATGTTTTAGACCTCCCTAAGGCTTTAAATATACATATATATTTTTATCATCTCATTTGTCAGGACAACATGACATCAATATTACGAAATTCATTATTTACAATGTATCACCCTATGCCATTTTACAATGTCTCCCTTATTTCAAAAAACCCAGCTCTTTCCAATCCATGAAAAGTTTCAGTAAGCGTGTTTTTATTTGAAAATCTAAGGACTTTTTCCATATCACTAAATAAAGGCAGTGGTCTCATAAACAATGATTCCATATATTACCTAACCAAAGCACAAGAGTTATGAATAATAAAGCAATGGAAACAGATTACCACAGAGCAGAAAAAACACTCTTTGTCATGAAGGTTACAGTTCAGTGTACTTTCTTGCTGAGGAAAATTAAACTTTTTTTAAAAAGCCCCCTTTTATCTTGTGAATCACACAAAGGTGCTGTTGTGTGAAAACTTGGCTTCTGGATTTGCACACATCTTGTTTCTTTTAGGAATGTTTCCTCACATCAATACCACTGTCTTAGTGCCCAGGCTCTTGTTTCAATCACCATGTTACAGAGGTGAGCAAGCAGAGAGAATTTCTAATTAACCCATCAATTCTTAGGACAAAGGATTTTAAGGAAAGTGGCACTTGTCATCCCAAAGACATAAAAGATGATCATATGCCTTTCCTTTTTCCTTAGATCTGAGCCTCACCGAGGGACGTTGATTTAATGTTCTCTCCGAAGCCCTGATGGATTGCTGCTGTGCTGCTTTACTCACCTCTTTCCTCCTGTCTTTGTCTTTCTGTAACAGCCACTTGATAGATGCCTGCGGAGACTTGGGGGCACACTCCAGAAAAGTGGTGTTATTTTTCACTCCATACTGGACAATTTCAGCTGCATTTCTGTATGCTAGCAGGCAAAAATAAAAGGCGAGAAAGAAAGAACACAACTGAATTTAGAGCACATTCTCCTGTAAAAATGCTATATACATGTTTATTTTTATACAAAATTGTGAACAACTATGGCAGCCAGTAAAAAGCAGTGATAATCATTTAACAAGCAAAGTAGGATACGTTGTTTACTTGTTTTGTTTATGTAAAGGGAAGGAGAGACTGTGAATTAAGGTAATGTTGATAAAATCATGTTTATTCAAGAATTACTCTACACCAAGGATTGTTGTTAATATTACTTTGTTAACTTAATTATTACAATACTCCTGCCACATTTTCTCAGCTTTTCACAGCTGAGCAAACTGAGGCTGTGAGTTATGAGGAAATACACTTTAGTGAATGTGTCAGGCAATACCGAAGCCAGGTCTATCCCATTCCTAAAGTCCATACTCAGTGTCATATAGAGGAAACAGGTAAGCACTGGGAAAGGGCAGAAAGAAAGCTGTGGCCTTGGTGGAATGCAGTGATTGAGAACACTGTCTTCAGAATCAGTGGAACGTAGGGTAAAATCCTGACCTTACCACTACCGGCTGTGTCAACTTAGACAAGTTACTTGATGTCTCTGTGCTTTAGTTTTACTCATCTCTAAAACATGGATTATAGCATTTTTACATAGGGTTCTCAGTAAAAGTATTAAATTAGGCAAAACATTTAGTATTGCCATATGGTAGCTTAGACGTGGACAGAATCCTCACTAATAAAGCAGGAATAATAGGACTCTAGTATGGTTTTTTTTAAGCATTGAGTGAAATAATCATTAAAAAACACTGAGCTCAGGTTCTGACACAAAGTCAGCATTAATATTTGTTTGATGTTACCTCCACTGCCATTATTCTTACCACTATGACAACTACTACTAATGGGAACTGATACACTTTTATAAAATTGCAAATGGAGAAATGGTAACTTGAATTTATTCCCTCAACTAGATGTATGGAACAAGTAAGCAAAATCTGTCTTAATTTGCTCTTTGCAGTTAGAATAGTAAAAAGAATGTCATTTTTTACTACAGGAAAGCACAGACTCAAAGGGATTAGAAATAGGAGTCTCACTGTTAATTTTTGAAACAGCGTATCTGTAGCACCTTGGTGAGCCACAAGGAAGGTCTGCTTGGAAACATTTTTATTTGGTGGGACTGAGGAAGGGAAAGTATTGTAACATGGTAACTCCATGTCAGAATGGGAAGGATGGAATTAGTTTAATTGAAGGACACAAGGCAGGATTGTCAACAGGCATTGTAGTACACCCATGTTCACAGCAGGATTCTCACTATAGCCAAAAGATGGAAGTAAACCAAGTGATGGATGAATCGATAAACAAAATGTGGCTTACCTACATACATATGTACATATATATGTATATATACACACACACACATAACTATAAATACACACATGACAAAATATAATTCAGCCTTAAACATGAAGAAAATTGTGATATATGCTACAATATGAATGGACCTTGAAGACTTTCGGTTTAAGTGAAATAAGTCAGTCACAAAAGGACAAATATTGTATAATTCCACCTATAGGAGTTATCTAGAGTAGTTGAATTCATAAGAAATTCGTAAAGAAGTAGAATGGTGGTATCTAAGGGCTGGAGGGAAGAGGTAATGGTCTAGTTTCAGTTGGGAAAGATGAAAAATATCCAGACGTGGCTGGCAGTATATTGCACAACAATGTAAATATGCTTAATGCCACAGAACTGTAAACCTTAAAATGGTTAAAATAGTAAATGTTATGTTATGTATATTTACTGCAGTAAAGAAAAATGCTGTTCTAAAGGTTCTTCGGTGGTAAATCTCAAAATGGAAAATAGGTTTTCTTTAGAACGAAAATAGTAGCTAAGAAAATCTGTAATTACAATCTGTGTGAAAGATCTTCCAGCTAACATACTTGAAGTATATGTGTTCCGAGACATTTGTTTTTCATGATTCTCGGTATACACACAAAAAGCCTTTAAGTTTTAATTACCATATATAAATACACAGAATGTTATAATAAATATTTTTGAAAGTGAAACGTTTGAATCTATGACAATGTTTTCCCTTACTGAAATGTGACACGGAGCATTGCCACTGTGCACTGAGATTGGCCATTGCTCACTTTTAATACCTTTTAGATTAAATCCTCTGCATTGAGTCAGTGGGTTTCCATGTCTCACGTCTTGTCTTCGGCTCCTCCTGTAAGTGCAGAAATACATAAAAGTGACTGAGAATTATCACTGCCAATTACACCACTCTTAAAACACTGTAATTTTAAACGTTGCATCCTTTTTATTGCTAAGCTTTCATAAAAATTTTTAAAAAGAGTTCTGATTGATGTAGCTATCTCACATTTCTTATACAATTCATCAATAATGGGGGGGGGCTACTTATCTTTGCTTTTCAATCTGAGTAAGTTTTTCCATCTACATTCAGGATGGAATGGCTCTGAATCTCCTGTTGCATGCATATCCTGAGTAAATGCTACCTTCTCTAATTAATAGTGTAAATGTTTAGTTTAGAGAAATTCAGCCTAAATTTTCTAAATCTATAACCTCCAAAGTATAAACTCACTAGCATTTTCCTTTTTATAATAGTTTGTCTTAAATAAACATACTTGTTTCTTACAAAAGTCAATGTTTTCTGTTTCTGGATATATTAAAACTTTTCTGAAATAAGCAATAAAGATAAAAATAGGGACATTTAATAAAAAGTTAATTTCATTTACTAGAATAAGCATGTTGTCCCCAACTTTTTATTTTGAAAATTTCAAGTCTACAGAAAAGTTGAGATATGAGTAAAATGAATACTGGTATACCTAGATTCACAAACTGTTATATTTTGCCACATTAATTTCTTTCTCACATGTAAGTACATATCATGTATATATTACGGATCCACACCTATGAAAGTCTTTAGAAAATAAGTTACAGACACAATAATGCTTCACCTGTAAGTGCTTTAGTATGTATTTTTCAACAAGTAATCTTTCAACATAACAATATAATTATCATCCTAAATATATTGATATTTAACAACATAATCTAATGCATATTCTATATTAAAATTTCTCTAGTTCCCAAAATCTCTTTTATGGATTTCTTTTAAGTTAACCAGCTTCCAATCAAGGTTCATCCTTTGCATTTAGTTGTTATGTATTGTTATCTTAAAGCATTTCGACATTTTAGTTACATTAAGCCAGATGCGGTGGCTCACGTCTGTAATCCCAGCACTTTAGGAGGCCAAGGCGGGCGGATCACGAGGTCAGAAGTTCAAGACCAGCCTGGCCAACATAGTAAAACCCCGTCTCTACAAAAAATACAAAAATTAGCCGGGCATAGTGGTGCATGCCTGTAGTCCCAGCTACTTGGGATGCTGAGGCAGGAGAATCGCTTGAACCCAGGAGGCAGAGGTTGTGGTGAGCCGAGATCATGCCACTGCACTCCAACCTGGGCCACAGGGTGAGACTCCATCTCAAAAAAAAAAAAAAAAAATAGTTACATTGTTTGCAAATTGGTCATTACTTAAATAAAAGTTTTAAGTTGTATTAAATTATTTAATTTCGTGAGTTTCAGATGCACTAAGTACCTTACTTTCAGTGGTATTACACAGTCTAAGAAATCGAAGTGGAGCAACTAAAATCATCTGAGCAAGGCATCAAACATTGTTAAAAGTCAGAAGAAGGTGACTCTTTAAATATTGTGAATACCAGCCTAAATTGATTGCTTACTATCAATACGTGACTGAGCATATCACTTAATTGGGTTAAATGCTAAGTCTTTCTTAATACTTTTAAAGATAAATAAAAATATTCAGCAAGAACAGAAATATTAAAAGTACACAGTGGTTATTAAACTTACAAAGAAAAATTAATCTCAAAGTCATTGATAGTGAAAAAAGCTCATTTTCTAGCTAAAGAAAACATTACTTCATGTACACAACAGACTTTATAAATCTACTTATGGTAGAATAGGTATAAAATTTTGTACCACTTAGGTATTCCTTTTCCAAAGTCCCGTGACCCTTACCAATTGTATATTTCTGTACACACACAAACACACAACAGTGAAAGTGTTAGTCACTTTTCTCTCAGGAAATATGATTAATATGGCACTGTACTCTAGAATAGCTCCCATATCGAGTTTTTACTGCATAACATTTGCTATACTGAAGTCCAGCATTATTTTACTATAGTCAACTTCTAAATATATATTATATGAGCATCATGAGAACGTTTTCAGCCATCTAGGCAAGCAATATCATTCACAATGGCTAAATTTATTGTCCTGTGATCAACACTATATAATGGTTTACTCATGTATACAAACTCTCAAGCTGGGCAATCTCAATTTACAATATCACATAGCTTCTAGACATTCAAATATAGAAAAAAACACTGTTATGGCTTAGCTTAAATCATGAGATCAGCAAGGCAGCCATCTGAGCCTTTTTTATGTATAGATTCCTTCCACGGTACTCACATAGCATCACAAAAACATGCTCGTAGGCAGAGTAGTATTGTATTGCATGTAGGATTTGGAATTTGGTTCAAGTTTCCCATGTTTCATACACAATAGTATATTCTTTTCGATAAACAATGAAATCTTTTATAGAAAAGGTATTTATTTGAAAATTGATCTGATTATCTTGTTTTAAAATAAAGTTTCTAACTACTTGTCTGAATCCAGAACAAATAATATTAGGGACTGTACAGCAATATTTGATACAAAACCACAAATATTTAAGATATTTGAGAATGAAAATGGAAAAAAAATGCTTTTATTGTTTACTATAGTTTTTTTTGTTTGTTTGTTTGTTTTTGAGACAGAGTTTCACTCTTATTGCCCGGGCAGGAGTGCAGTGGTGCAATCTCGGCTCACTGTAACCTCTGCCTCTTGGGTTCAAGTGACTCTCCTGTCTCAGCCTCCTGAGTAGTTGGGATTACAGGCATGAGCCACCATGCCTGGCTAATTTTGTATTTTTAGTAGAGACGGGGTTTCACCATGTTGGCCAGGCCGGTCTCCAACTCCTGACCTCAGGCAATCTGCCTGCCTTGGCCTCCCAAAGTGCTGGGATTACAGGTGTGAGCCACCATGCCCAGCATGTTTACTATAGTTTTTTAAAAAAGGGAGACTATTGAGCCAATGATATTTAACAACTTCATTATGTCAAAGTATGGATTCCACCAATTTCCAAGTATAACTGTATTTCTCTATTTGTATACAAATAAAACAGTTTTTTGCTTTTTATTTCTATGAAATCCTCAAAGTGATCTTTGTGTTTTGCTTAGAGTGGCATCAGCACAAAACTAGGTAAATTAACACTATTAAAGAAAATAAATGTGGAAAAATACTTCAAATCCATTACCTTCAAAGGAAAATCAAAAATTCATATGGGAATTTACAAAATAGTTAATTCATTCACCAATATGTTTTGTATTTACTATAAGTATAGGCTTAACTAAGTTAGGACATAATTTGGAGAATGTAAATACTGTAGATATTTTTAGTGAAACTTCCAATATGCTAGTCAAAGATAAATATGGGTAGCCTCAGGCATATTTTGTACATATGTAGCATTTTCTGGCTTTTCAAGATAGAATTAAAGCACTGCTGGAGATAATCAAGATAGCCTCCCCCCATCTTTTTTTTTTTTTTTTTTTTTAAGATTTAGTGTCTTGCTATGTTGTCCAGGCTGGTTTTGAACTCCTGGCCTCAAGAGATCCTCTCTCGTGAGCAAGCACTTACTTCATCTCAAAATAATCCAGTTAATCTTTGAAACTCTTTTTTTTTTTTTTTTTTTTTAAAGACAGAGTCTCATTCTATCTCCCAGGCAGGAGTGCAGTGGCGTGATCTCAGCTCACTACAATCTCCACCCCCCAGGTTCAAATGATTCTCCTGCCTCAGCCTCCCAAGTATCTGGTATTATAGATGCCTGCCACCATGCCTGGGCTAATTTTTTTTTTTCCATTTTCAGTAGAGATGGGGTTTGCCATGTTGGCTAGGCTGGTCTCAAACTCCTGACCTCAAGTGATCTGCCTGCCTTGGCTTCCCAAAGTGCTGGGATTATAGGCGTGAGCAACTGCACCCAGCCAAGACAACTCTTTAAATAGCTACTACTTTCCTTCTCAACCCATTATTCATGGTTTAGTATCAGACATGATATTGTAAATGCAAAGAACTGTATGATAGACTCATTTCTTTATTTAAAAAGTATGATTAAAATTGTAATTTGTGGCGGTAGAATGACAATGTAGAATCTATATTTAAGCACACATCTTAGAAAGGATACTTGGGGTTGTAATAGGTGGGAAAATATGCAAACAAATGAGCTAGTGCATATTGGGCAGCAACTTCTAAAATGTAAAAAAGTATCGCTAGTATGCAATGACAGTCTATATACAGTATGGAATTTTACTTGAGAAATATTATTTGTTACATAAAAATGCTTATTGGTCAAAACCAGTCTTTGCAGAGAAGGAGTACTGATGTCCACTTCCCTTACATTATATAATAACTGATATACCTATACAACTATGGTAAAAGTCCACTTACAGTCCCCATATCCCTTTCTTCCTTGGAAAGTATAGTGCTTCAGCTTCCTTCAGCACTAAATCTGCTTAATAAATTGAAGATGATATTGCAGGTGCTAGAGAGGAAAATTTTCAGAGCATCTTACCAAGTAAACAGTATTGCCTTACAAAGAATTATGGTAATTTAACATATCACTACTATCATATTTGGCAGTGAAAAACAAATATGGTTGAAAAATACCAACAGTGGCCACAAAAATCACTTCTTATGTGAGATTACATTTGAAATTTGCCTCCCTCACACTGTCTGTCCAGGTTGAGGCCTCCAGCCCCATATTAAGATGAAAGATCAGAGTAATGATGTCTAGAAATTCTAGATAGACATCAAAAGAAGTCAGGGACCTCCTCACTAGCACCTAAATTAACATGGAGGAACACAGAGTCTTGGAACGCATCTACGAGACTCCTGTTTTGAAGAGTGGGAGTTCTCTTCCTATCTCATGCCATTAAGAATCTCAAATGATCCAGCCCAGGCCACTCCTTTCTACTCCAGATTCATATTTCTAACTGCCTACTCAATATCCCTGTGTGAATATCTTATTGATACCATTAACGTAACATCCTCTTTCTCCCCACAAACCTGCTCCTTTCACAGTCTCTTCTTTCTCAGGAAGTGACATCTATATAAATCCTAATGTTCAGTTCTGAGAACTTGGATCATTTTTGACTCCTCTATTTCTCTAACCTCCCACATCCAAATACATCAACAGATTCTGTGAGCTCTGTCAAGCATCAGATCATTTTTTTTTGCCACCTCTACCTTTATTATCCCTCTACAAGCCACCATTATAACTCACCTAGATGATGGCAGCAGTCTCCTGTCATGCAGCTTCTGCCACCCCTTCCCCTCTACCTCCAACTTCTTCCTACACCAGGTCTTCAAAGTAAGCCAAATCCAACCAGTGATCTTTTGAAACCAAAGCCAAACACTATCATTCACATGTTCAAAACTCCTCAGCTGTTTTCCATTTCACTTTAAATAAAAACTTTTCAATTACTTACAAAGTCTGACATTGTGTGGCATTCTGACCTCATTTCTTCCTATCATTCCTTTTTCTCATTACAGCGCAGCCTCATTAGCTTTAGAGCTGTTTCTTGAACAATCCTGGCATCCTCCAGTATTAGAGATTTTTGATCCCTCTTCCTGGAATGTTACTCTGCTCGATAATGTCTTGGTGCATTCCACATCACGTCCTTGCTCACACAGTATATCTGCAGTAAGGCCCTTTTTGACACCCATTTAACTTCACAACCTCCTGCTTACCACATATCATACCTACTTTCTCTGCCCTTTTTAAAGTCACAGATTGTGTTATTATTTGATATACCAGGGGTTTTCCTTATTTATTATCGATCTTTTCTCTTTAGAATGCATTATTCCTGAAGACAGAGGTTTTTGTCTTTTTTCCTGTTATACACCTAGCTTCTAAAACAATGCCTAGAAAATATATTTCCAGTGAAAATATTTGTTGAACTAATGAATAAGAGGATCAGAATACTTTTAATACACAAAAGCACTAAGGTTGTTATAATCTGTTAAGGTCCTCAAAGAAAGGTAGAGAATAAAAGCCATAAAGCACCATCACCCCAGTGCTTTACTTGAAAGATCACTCATGCTCGTGGCTGCTACTATTTGCTCCCTCTGCTAACCCTAATTTTCGAAGGTTTTAGCACCATCACCATCATGACCCATGTCACTCACTGTATAACTGAAAATAGCTATGACCTTGGCTGACTCTGAATTCTGCATATTCCTTTTCAATTTCTCTACTCATGGTTCCTTCCAATTTGGTACAAGTTGATGCAGTTTCCCGCCTAGGTTTCCACTTGGATAAAAAGTACCCTGCCTCAGACTGCCTTTCTTTCTTAACCCAACCAGTAATCACGCAGTCACCACTCCAAGGTTAAAGCGTGGTCATCAAGGTTCTGAAAACAAATCTCAAGGTATCCACGCTGAAATAATACTCTTGTAGCTTGAACTGGAACCAGTATTATAAGATAATTATATTATATCCTTGTTTACGAGATAATTAAGCAATGTAGAGAAATCCTAGGAAGGTGGGTTTTAAGGATACACTAAAGCATATAAAATAAAAAGGACGGCCAGGAGCGGTGGCTCACGCCTGTAATCCCAACACTTTGGGAGGCCGAGGCGGGTGGATCACAAGGTCAGGAGTTCAAGGCCAGCCTGGCCAAGATGGTGAAACCCTGTCACTACTAAAAATACAAAAATAAGCTGGACATGGTGGCGGGTGCCTGTAATCCCAGCTACTCGGGAGGCTGAGGCAGAGAACTGCTTGAACCCGGGAGGTGGAGGTTGCAGTGAGACAAGATCGCGCCACTGCACTCCAGCCTTGGCGACAGAAGTGAGACTCTGTCTCAAAAATAAATAAACAAATAATAAATAAAATATAAAAGACATAAATTAGATGATGCAAAAAATGAAAAAAGCTAAATGCTACTTGAAATATTTGATGGGTCCTAGAGGAGTAGGTGTTACAGAGGAGCTCTGAAGGGAGAAAGGACTCTTTCCAAAGTACTGTACTCTGGACTTGCCATATCTGTGAGAATCTCAAGTTATAACGCATTACCATTTTCTTCATTCAAATACTATGTGTGGTGCTAAACACAGCTTCTACTTTTAATGTCATTTAAAGAAACAGCAATAGAGCTAATTCTAAAGATGTGAAACACTTCTGTATTGTCTGGTGTCATACATTTGGATGCTGAACTGTTTAGTGCTCACCGTTTCCCAGTTGGGTAGAATCTGGAGCAGGAATGGCCATCCCAGGCGCAATAAGGGTCCCGTGCCAGGCAGCAGTCAGCACAGGCTGTACCATAGATGTGGCAGCGATGCAGAGACACTTGGGAAACCCCTTCATTGGAACTCACATATAACTGTTGCTATTAAAGGAAAATGATGATTTATTTCAGATGTGGAAGTTAAAAGAAGACTTTCAGCAGGAACACATTATAATATATGCTCACAAACCCTTGGATTCATTTTGGAACCGACTAAAAACGTGAAGCAAAGCACAGAAGGGTATAAAGCCAAAACAAATAGAATTTTCCTACGTTAATATGCCTATAACATTACCACTTTCCTGTTAAAAAAGAAAAGCTCAAAGCACCATATAGAATGGTAATGTGTTTTAGACATTGGGATTCATTGTTCTCTCAGATTTGAGCTAATATATTACAGATTTAAGTTATGAATTTTTTTTCTTTGAATGCAGTGTCTTAGCAAAGCACAAGGAAGCATTCTTATTTTTTAAGTGTGGCCACACATTACTTTGTAAATTTGAGAAAGTCTGGTTTAAAATAAAGGGCATTTTAAGTTTACAAGGAAAAAATGGTAAATAGTAAGCATTGGATGAAATAAAAAAGAACATTTTGGTCACATGCCTTTGAAAGTAGCATGTTACTCACTAAAACTACTTAAAAATAATTATTTAGAATAATATCAGTATTTATATTTACACATGTGTTAAAATTCTGCTTGATCCAGTGATCATCATCATCCTAAAAATCTCATGAATGAAAATTTCATCCTCTTTCAATTGTAGGATGTCTACTGCTTCTAATGGTTTGATTTCTTTAGCTGGGCATAATATGGTTCTAAGGAGTTGAAGGAATGAGTCTCTTAATTGACACTCCTTACTTTCCAAAGGACTGATATAACTCAAGTTAGCACAGAATCTGTAAGCTGAAACTTGAATAGACGTGGATGTATGGGTGTGTGTGTACTCCTCCATGTACACATACACATACATGCACATACATATACATTTAAAGATTAAATCTCTGGAGACACCATGTGTCTACCAGGCCCTGAAGCTCTGGAACCAGACTTCCTAGATTCAAATCTCAGCTCAGCTACAAATTTGCTGTGCAACTTTTCTGAATCACAGCTTCCTCATTAGTAAAATTAGGATAACATAACACTTACCATATGGAGTTTTTGTAAGAAATAAATGTTGTAAGGGTTTCCTCCACATAAAATGCTTGGAATAGTTTCTGGCTCATAGCTTGCTCAATGAATGTTAATTAATGGTAAAAAGTACGGTAAAATATCAATTAAACTATCAATATATGTTTTTAACTCTAATCAGTTATTTGAATCACATCTCACTCTATTACATCTAATAATTTTATTCGTATCAATTGACTTTTCAGAAATTTTGCTGAAATTGACTGGTCTCCAGTTGAAACATTCAAACTACAAGAAAACGACTGCATGTTTTGACAATAACCATTTGTCCAGAAACATTTGAAATAAATGTTTATTGAATAAATTAGTAAGTAATACAGTAAATTTATCAGCTTCATTAAAATACTTTAAGGATACTAGTATATTTGAGTGTAGGACACAGGTAGTTTCATTCTAGATAATATAATTTTTATTAGTCCTACTATTTTCTGTTATATGGAGTAAAAGAACAAATTAAAAAAAATAAGAGAGCATAAAATGGATAATAAAATGAGAAACACTGAGAAAGTTATTTAAATACACACAAGATGTCATTAACAATTTGTAGTCCTCTCGCACTGAAAAAATGATGCAGTATGCAGTTGTACAAATGATTTCCAAAAAGTCAAATAATTATCCTTGCCTTGAATCTCACTGTTTTAATGAGACATTTTAAATTATCTACAATTTAAGATGTTGAAGACAGATGTAATACGTAACTACAGTTAAAACTTGCATACAGGATTACTATGCCACACAAATGACTTTGTGTTCATTTTGAATCTTGCCCTGATACTTTCTCTTTCCATTAAGTACTGTAAACAAAGGGCTTCCCTGCTGACTTCAAAGACAATTCTGACTTGAGAGCCGCTCCCTAGGACATTAGACAAAATGACGAATGGCTTCTCGTTACTTGGGAAAATGTTTGTTATGCACCATACAAACATTTTTACAGATGAGATCGTTAGCTCCATTGTACCTTATTTATTTTCCCTAATAAAATTCAGTGATGTGAAAAGAGTGTAAGACTGACCACAAAATGCTACTTCATCTCTAACAAACCAAATATGGTGAAGAGCTCCAGAATTATGTAATCAGTTGTGCTAACACATAAAACCTTTATTGTGTATTCCAAAAAAAATAGGTCTCAGGCTTTTACACAGACAGCATTTACTGAGGACCCACTTTATTCTAGGTAATTTATGTAAATTAACTTGTTTGTGAGAATAGCATTACCTTACAAATGTAGAAACTTAGGTCAGTGAAGTTACTTGATTTGTTCGTACATTATGGTCAGATAGGGATACAAATGCATGTCAAGCCTATTTGGAAGCCTACTCCATTCTGACTATATTACTCTGTACCTTAAAAATTTTTTCAAAAATGATACCTTTTGGGAATGGAGAGGTACATGGTTTGTTCATGTATATAATGGAATTGTACTTTTTATTTCCATGATCATTGTATATTTGCATGTGTAGGGACAGATCAGACAATAAATTTGAGGATTTCAATTACAGTCAAATATTTCTTTTCCAATTCCTGAACCCTTAGATTTGAGACTTTCCTTTTTTTTTTTTTTTTGACACGTTTAAATCCTAGGAAATAATATTTCCTTTAAAATAAGCATAAAAGAATGCACTGCGTATTTCAAATATGTGACAACAGCAGAAACTTAAGAGAGGATTGACGACTCATTCCAAGCCTCTAACAATGTTGTGACGTTATAGAGTAGCCCAAACTTTATGCTAAATTCTTCTCAGAAAGATTATTTTTATTTTAGTTGGCTTCACACACCGTAATATTTGAGAAAATCGGATATACAAAATGTTGGAACATCTTGCTGTATATATGTTCTGCTCTGACAAACTTTTATACAAAAATAAACCTATTCGGTCTTTCACTAATAACTAGTAAGTTCTACATCAAAATTAAAGGTGACTTTGTGGTATACTTTCAGTGGTATTATTTATTTTGTTAATACAAGAACTAATTATTCAGAAGTTATAAAATATAATGTCTCACAATAAAATATTTTAATAAGCAAAGAGCATAAAATAGCTTAGTTTTTACCTTTTTAGATGAAATTTTCATTGTCGTTATAGGAGCATGATTCTAAAATATTAGAAAACAACATGTTAGTTGCTCAAATATTCCTTAAAAGGATTTTACATTCAGATTTTTTTCTATTAAATCTCAAGAAGAAATCATTTTTCTTTATATACACATCTACTTTAAAAGTACTTGTCATATATAGCACATTTGCATATACTTGTCTATAAAGTACACTTTCTCTTTGGAAACTAAGGATAGAGTTGTTATACCTAAACTAAAGTTTGAGACCAGCCTGGCTGACATGGTAAAACCCCATCTCTACTAAAAATACAAAAATTAGCCAGGCATGGTGGTGGGCACCTGTAATCCCAGCTACTCGGGAAGCTGAGGCAGGAGAATTGCTTGAACCTGGGAGTCGGAGGTTGCAGTGAGCCGAGATTGCACCATTGCACTCCAGCCTGGGCAACAAGAGCAAAACTCTATCTCAAAAAAAAAAAAAAAAAAAAAACCAATGTAGTAATTAAAACACATGTATCGATATAGGCACTAGAACGAAAAATGAAAATCCGAAAAGGAAATTTTTGGAATATTCAATACAATGAATAATTCAGAATCGGATCCACGGACTCAGGTGGACGAAGACGTGGAATGGTACACCACCTAATTCCTCCGCAACACAAGCACTCTGCATAAGACACTATTGTTCACCTGCCAGTGCTGTTTTGGAACGATAATATATTACGCTGAACTATACTAGTTAATACTCATTGTTGCAAACAAAAAATATTGTTAGAAAAGGTTCTCTTTTGATAAAATGTGAATGAAAGAACCTAAGAATTTTCTGAAATAGTAATGTGTTTGCAAAGTATTCATAACTTTACTTCTTAAAAATTATCCGTTACTTTTAATGATTAAAAATTAGACTTCTGGCGGGGTGCAGTGGCTCATGCCTGTAATCCCAGCACTTTGGGAGGCTGAAGTGGGCGGATCACCTGAGGTCAGGAGTTCAAGACCAGCCTGGCCAAAATGGTGAAACCCCGTCTCTACTACAAAATTAACTGAGTGTGGTGGCACATGCCTGTAATCCTGTAATCCCATTTACTCAGGAGGCTAAGGCAGGAGAATCGCTTGAACTCAGCAGGTGGAGGTTGCAGTGAGCCAAGATTGTGCCATGGCACTCCAGCCTGGGTAACAAGAGTGAAACCCATTTCAAAAAAAAAAAAAAAAAATTAGACTTCTGGTAAACTGATTAAGAGCCATGAGCTTTACTTGAATAACTCAGGTGGGAACAAGCTCTCAAAATCAAGTGTACCCCCAGTTATTTTGCTTTCTGGAGCTGCATGTATTTGCCAACATTTTAAAAGGGGAAACAGTAGTATTTTTAATTCTCCATTGCAACAATTTTTGATCATCCCATATAAATACGTGCATGCACATGTGCGCACACACACGCATATACACATATACAAATGTTGCAACTTATAATCAGCTAGACAGTTACTAGTAGTTATATTTCCAATTCTAGTTAAGCTCAGGGAAACCAGACTTATTGCCAGAAAATGTGGAACAGAGGACTAAAAGAAGAGATTATGGTCCTGCACTGTATAAAAACCAAGCTCCTGGTTTTTCAAAGTCACACTGAATTTTCTGCAGTACATCAGTGTGACACTTAGCTAAGAAAACTTTTCAATTTAAATGCATTATTTCCTCACATGCTCATCACAGTATATCATACACACCCAATTATTTTTACCCCACCTCAGAAATGTGACACAAACACCATGCTGAAGACAGTAACTGTATTCGGTAACTGTGTCTCCCGACTTGGCCGTATCAATCACTGGCACACACATTAGTAAGAAAACTCAGACTTTTTTTGGTGTCTCTTGAGCTGATGTCCCCACACGCATGCTGACTGACTCTGTTTTTCCACTGAGAGTTTATTATTCAAGATGATAACACCAGCATAACTCATATGACAGACCATAAGTAGTTAGCACGTGATCAGAATAACTCATGTTTCTTTCTGTAACATGTATGTTTAGGCTTATGTCATGCTCACTTAATTTAACATTTCCTGATAATCAAAAGGTGATACTTCAGTATAAAAAATGAAGTGCTGCTACATGACATTTTTGCTATCTTCAATAATACTCCAGAATAAGGCACTTCATATTATTTTGGCAAGCCAAGTTGTCCCTACAGAGTTGAATGAGAAAAAAAAAATGTTCTACATAATGTAATTTTGGTTAATCTAGTGAAAAAATCAATTTCTTTATAAAACAAAGCATGAAAAAAGCACTTGTCTGAATATCATTAACATCATTTTATGAGCCCAATTTTAACATGCCAATCACAAAGAACCTGTGCCAGTTAGTCTAGCATTAAAACTTGTAAATTTAATAATGTAGTAGGAAACTTGCCAGAGTTCCGCAAATTTTTTATTTGATTCTATTACATATTTCTTTACATTTAAAATTTATTACCTAAATCTAACAGTGCTGCACCCTACCCTCTTACGTGCTTATAAAGTCAATATTTTTGGTGACTGTGGGAATGTCTATTAGTGAGTCAATACATTCTAAGTCTACTCAACTAAGCAAAGCAATTTGCTGGACTAGCAATAGTCTGCTACTGGGAGTTCTAAAGTGCTACTTTTACTCAGTCATAGGCTGACTCTGGTCTTTTGTTGTGTCTGGGCCATTGTTTCTTAATTGGTTTAGTTGGAAATAGTGGTCTGCAGCAGGATTGATTCCATGCCAAACTTCCTTTGCAATTCTAATAGCTCCTCCGCTGCACTTTACCCATCTTTCCAAATGCAGATAAAAAGCACCATGTGAACTACAATGACTGATACTGTGAGCAGAGAAGGGCACGGCAGGACACCACAAATCCCCTCTCCTGGCTCACAGATAAAGAACAGGCACTCTGCCCTGACCAGGTGAGATCTTACAGTACTGAACTTCCCTTGGGTACGTTTTTTTTTTTTCTGTCCCTTTTTCTTTTTTCTTTTTTTATCCCAAATTCAAGGACAAGGAGAATAATACAATGAAATCTCAAGTTCTGATAGAACATGAAGTTCTGAGTGGTAAAGAGACAACATTTGTTTTATTTAACTGAAGTGACATTTGAGTTAAAGGCAATAAAACAAGAGAAAACAAAGTCGTTTTTCATGAAATTGCTGGCTAAAAAAATATGAGAAAGCTTATCTAACAATCAATAATGTGCAAGTATTTGGGTTTCAGTGGCTTGTGAAGCAAATGATAAAAGCCCTTTCATGGCAAAATCTTCCAGACCTTGACAACTAGAACTCATTTTTTAAAAATAATGATGACCACAATTCTTCAAGTTGTGATGATAGCTTAAAAACAGAAAGAATCCTTTTATGTTAAGATAACTTGAAATGTAGGAAAACACTTTGCAAAAATATTTGTTCTGTATTTCTTATTTTATCTGGTGTTTTCCTACCCTCAAAAATTCATAACATTCATTTATTTGATCTTTTATCAAATATAGTTTCCTCCCAACTGGCTGTAAGATTAAAGAATTCACTCATCATGCATGTTCTGAGATTAATAGAAGAGATGTTCAAACCTTAAAGACTTCCAGCTCCTCCAGAATGAGCTCGCCACTGACAGAGTTGTTAGTAGGAAGAACAACCACTTTTTGCACAGTACCCCGATCTAAATTAAAAAAAAGAAGCAATGAGATGTTACAATACTTTTTAAAAGAAAGCTATTTAGACACAGGACTACTGACTTAGAATATTATTTATATAAGTATTTAGTAATCAAAATACATTGTATATATTAAGCCATTGCCATGTGCTGAATGTATTCCAAATCTCATAAAAATTGAAACACATACAATTCAAGGGGAACCAATATGAATATCTTATATTTTGTACATATTGGGTATAGCTACAACTATGAGAGAAGGAAAGAATCTCCAAATGTTAAGTCAAAAGTTCGGAACCGAATGTGTATTCTTATAATACAATACATAAGTTTTTTTGTTTTGTTTTGTTTTTTTGAGACAGAGTCTTACTCTGTTGCCCAGGCTGGAGTGCAGTGGTGCAATCTCAGCTCACTGCAACCTCCGCCTCCCGGGTTCAAGCGATTCTCCTGCTGCAGCCTCCCGAGTATCTGGGATTACGGGCGCCCACCACCATGCCTGGCTAAGTTTTTGTATTTTTAGTAGAGACAGGGTTTCACCATATTAGTTAGGATGGTCTCGATCTCCTGATCTCATGATCCACCCACCCTGGCCTCCCAAAGTCCTGGGATTACAGGTGTGGTGAGCCAATGTAACCGGCCAATACACAAGTTTAAGTTTGATCATTAATATTACTTTCTCCTCCACACCAACATTCTAAAGTGACAATCTCATTTTGTTAACATTAAAACAATGATTTTATTATTCAAAGAAAGATGACTACAAATGAATTTTTATAATAACTGTATAAGTCACTAGGATTGGAAAATTCACATTTGGTCTGTAACTATGATGAACTTTAGACATGGTAAAATGTTTCCCTCACCATTCAAAATCATCTTCAAAAAAGAAACATAACTGATTTTATTTCAGGTGTGGATTCCTATTCATAGAAAAGTTCTACTATTTACACAACTTTGTCAGTTTGTTACAGTAGGTAGATAGTCAGACATGAATAGGTGAGGAGAGAGTCCCCATCCCCAACCAGTAATGTCAGGCGACCAACGGGTGATGGTCAGGCAGTTATCACATGTCATGTCTCTCTAAAATAATAACTGGTTACAGCTGGTGCTGAGGCAGGAAAATAGGGTCTGGAGGCAGGGAGTGTCAAGCCAATTCACACTTCAGCTATGACAGGAAATATCCTCTCCACAGGGCATACACCGGGTAAATGACTTTGTAACTTTACCTCATCCCCTTCCTTTACACAGGTCATACCCCAAATAGAGGGTATTTAAACTACAAAAAATTCTGTAACGGGGCCTTTGAGCCCCTGTGCTCAGGCCCACTCCCACACTGTGGAATGTACTTTCCTTTTCAGTAAAACCCTTCATTCCTTCCTTGCTTTGTGTGTTTTGTCCAACTCTTTGCTCAAGATGCCAAGAACCTGGACACCCTCCACCGTTAACAGTGCCAGGGAAACAGTCTCCCAGTAGATGGAAACACCTGAAACTGGTGATCGGCAGCTTCCCAATAAGATCTCAGGAGCTGGGTGAGTGAGCTCAAGCATGTGCATTAACAGGCAAAACGGGGCAGTTTTACTGGTCTCTGACCTTCTTTTAGGAATGCTAGACTGCGAAGGGAAGAACGCCTCAAGTGAGCACGGGCACAACTCCAGTAAACACACTGTGCATGCTCCCCTCCCACGTGCTGGCAGGCCACCATGCCTGCGGACAGCCTACCCCAAGGCAGAAATCAAGGGAGAAGGGACCCAAGACCCCAGAAGTATGTGAACCTGTAACACCTTAAGTCAAAGGCCAAAACTGCAAACTTGATTTCTCAAGTCACACAATTGTATTTTCCTTCCTTTAATTCCTGCTCTAAAGCTTTTCAATACACTTTTAACTCCTGTTCTAGAACTTGCTTTGGTCTCTCTCTCTGTCTTAGGCCCCTTGGTCAAGTTCTTTCTTCTGAGGAAGCAAGAACTTAGGTTGCTGCAGACTCATACAAATACGCTGCCAGTAACAAGCTGGCAATATGTTTCTTTGGATATTCTCAAAATGTGGAGGAAATATTGAAATTAGAGGATGCAAATAAGCTAAATCAAATAAGAAATGTACTCGTATTTCCCAATTACAGATAGCCAAAAACTGAGATGCCCAAATAAATATAAGAATATAAGAAATAATATTTATGTCAAGATTTGTAAATAAAATGGTTTCACAAGTCACATAAACATTGTGCATATAATCATGCCACTCTACCAATCATATACATTTTAGGTTGAAAAGACACTAGTTTAGATTTAGCAATGTGGGGGTTAAAGCAAATTTGTGAGTAATCTGGCAAAGCAGAAATGTATTTACTTAAAATGTTTCTATTAATTAGTGAGTTGGATCATAAATATCAAGATATTGCTCTTTTATATTATAACTATAAATTTTTAATTTGTAAATATGTATTATAATCAACATAATGCACATTTTAAAATTCTGTTGAAAATGTTCTAAGAAGAATTAACTTGAACTGAATTGTACAGGAATTTACAACCAGAAATCATTTAGTGAGTAATACGATAAATTTCAAATCTCACATCTCAAGTTGGCTTCTATTCCACAGGCACGAGTTACTCTGACATCAAAGATTTTATCTCATGTTTATAGTTTGTGTTTTATAAATCCAATGGAGTCAAAGTAATTCTTAATAAAGAATAAACTCAACTTTAAAACACTGCAAACTAAAAAATAAAAATCCACTAAATTAAAAACAATGTTTATACAAAAGAGCAAGAGAGAGTTTGCCAGGATAATGCCTGAAATTTGTAAGGATACAAAGTATAAGAACATAGTCTTAGAAGCTGCAAAGCATTCTGTAATTTAAAATTCACTTCTTAAACCATACTCAAAAAAAGGGAAAATAATAATCCAAAAGATTTGCAGGCTTTAGTTTTAATCAAAAAGCTCTGAAATATATGTTTTGTAGCTGCTTCCTTAGAATTACCCCGATAACAACTTAGATGATTTTCTTGAAAGATAAATAATACAAGTAAAAATTAGAAGTGAAAAAACATTTGGGGATGCTGTGCAGAGACATGTCACAATTGAAAAGGGATGCATGTGGTTGGAGGTGTTCCTTAATTTCTACTAACAACCTATTGGAATTAGCAGTGGAAACTTCTAGGGAAATACAACATACCAAAAAACGATCTGAAAGCCAGGAAACTGTGGTAGCTAGAGCAAGATTTGTGTGTGCATGTGAGTGTGTGTGTGTGTGTAAACGACCACACACATGTGTATGCATATATGTTCCTGTTGAATATTTGTTGAATTAACCTGTAGGCCATGAAGGATGAAAGAAAACTCAGGAGGATACAGATGTAAAATCTTTGTTATACGGGCATGTTATCATAAAAAGCATGTTCTTTTTTTTGGTTAACAAATCATATCAGTTTTACAGTTCCCTGCTGCAGTTTATAAGAATCACCACCATTCCATGTGACAGCAAAATCCACATTCTTTCTTCTTTGGTTGCAACTCTTTAAATTTTTTTATCTTTAATCATTATGGATATATAATAGTTGTACATATTTATGAGGTACATGTGATATTTTGATATATATATACAATGTTTAATGATCAAATCAGGGTAACTGAGGTACTCATTATCTTAAGCATTTATCATTTCTTTGTGTTAGGAACATTCCAATTCCAATCTTTTAGTTATTTTAAAATATACAATAAATTTCTGTTAACTATAGTTGCCCCATGAAAAGAGACGGAGTAGAGGCTGTGTATAACACAGCTCCAAATAAAACTATGTAAAAACAGGTTTTGATTAGAAAGGTTCCAATAGATAAAACTATCAGCTCTGAAAAGAATTAAGTACTTCAAATGATACAACTGACTCCATATTCCCCTAATGTTTTCACTTACTATGACAGCAAAATTTTACAGAAATCCCCATTTTCTTCTGACAGGGCCCACAACAAACGCACTTTATGCATACCATCTTTAAAATATTACACAAAGAAGGGCTATAAAGATGAGCTAATAAAAAGATAATGCAGGCCGGGCACAGTGGCTCACGCCTGCAATCCCAGCACTTTGGGAGGCCAAGGTGGGCGCATCACCTGAAGTCAGGAGTTAGAGACCAGCCCGCCCAACATGGCGAAACCCTGTCTCTACTAAAAATACAAAAAATTAGCCAGGTGTGGTGGCAAGCACCTGTAAATCCAGCTGCTGAGGAGGCTGAGGCATGAGAATCGCTTAAACCTGGGAGGCGGAGGTTGCAGTAGGCTGAGATAGTGTCACTGCACACCAGCCTGGGGGATAGAGCAAGAGTCTGTCCCCCCTTCCCCCCCCGCCAAAAAAAGATAATGCAAACCCTGTTTTTTATCCATTTGCAATAAAAGTTACAATACTACTTTTAGTCATTTCTCTTTTCCTTTGTTATTTTTGGTTTTGACAGTAATGGGTTCCCTATATGAGGACTACTTCTGAGGTATCCTTGGGCTGTATCGTTTACTAATAATTAAGTAAGTAGTCTTAAGTTGTCTTCTATCCATTTTCACTCACTGATTCAACAAGAAAGTTTTGAGTGAGTTCAGTGAGTTGAGCAGTATGCATGCAAACACACAGGCATAGGACTCAAGAGTTCAGAATCTAGAATTTATGGTTTTCTGAGAAACAAGTGTGTTCCCATTAAAATGTTCGTCATTGAGAGATAGGCATTCCAGAATGGCCGTAAAACTCTCAATTACTTATGTCCACAAAAAGCCATCTCCATGCCCTTTTGTTTGAAGATAATAATATACTTATCAAATGTCTTCCTTCTGGGGGTGGTGAGAATGGTATTCTCTGAATGTATTCACAACTATAAATCCTTTTTAGTGTTCTGTAGAATTGGGTTATTTTTACATCCTTGGGGAAAGCACCATGCCTATGATATAGTTACAGTGAAGCTGTCACTTCTTTTTTCTTTAAACCTCACTTTGCTATTGTATAAAACGTAAATAATAACCATGCTTTTCATAATGGCTATCTAAAAATCCATTAAGCTAAGGCTAAAGCCTAGCCAGAATCACTTCCCTTCTTTTGGCACTAACACCCTGACACATCTTTCGGAAACACCAACTACCTCATTTCGAGTCTACCTGGTTAAGGAATGGCTTACCTCTCTCCCAGCTCCAGGGAGGCCCACATGATGTAGGCCTGGCCAACAAGAGCATACCCTTGCCCCTGTGATTCACATAGGAACGGGCTAGAAACAAGTGAGGGCCCTGCCCTTCCCGGGAATGAGTGAAGTGAGACTCTTCTTCTTTCTGAAATCAGGAGCATTAAAGCTTGTAAATCTGGAGGTGCTGGAGCCATTCTTGCTACCACATGCAGAGACTTCGTTTAAGAACAAGCAATGCACAGGAAAATAAAACTGAAAGGTGGTGAAATAAGTTCCTGACAACATGATATTAGCACAAATTCAGCTATGTCTGCGGCTGTGTTCTGGATTTCTCAGTTAAACGAAGAAAACGGTATTTTGTAAGTAGTCTGAGTAAGGTGTGTGGTCACTTTCAGTTGAAAGAGTTCTGACTAATAAAAATTAAACAAATAAGACATGGAAATTGCTTAGCATGGTGTCTGGCACATCAATAACATTCTCAGTAAGTGGAAGTTACGTTTTAGCTTTAGCTCCATCATTGAGTACACTTTTGACACGATTGTAGTCACTTTCTTTGACTGGATCTCAATTTTCTCATCTGTGAGGTATAGATAATAGAGATACTCTAAATACATTAAAGCATTGTGTGAATAAGCAAGACAAATCTGCAAAGTGATTTACATAATGCAACTCTATGCACAGAGATAACACAGCAGACTCATCAATCCATATGAGATATTTTCATTTTCTTTTGTTTTATTAAATCATCAAAGAAAATTTCCTAGACAGGCTTCCTTCCTACCTTATTTTATACTCTCTAATTTTTTTTCTAATATAAGGAGCACAGCAGTTATCCTTAAACCTTTCCACTGTCTCTGGCCAAGAGATCAGCTTGCATTTATAAGTACAGTAAGTGTTGGCTATGGCAGGCAAGTGATCAAACACAGCTCATTACCAAGCAGGTCATTGGAATAGTCATTTGTATATCTATCTCCTGAGTCTTATGTAAACAGTCCTTAGGGAGTTTCCCTGGAAACTGATGTGCCAAACTGTCTGCTTTCCCCTGTGCTTCTGGTTGCCTAGGGATTTGGGGCAACACTGCCTCCTTAATGAGATCTGGCCAGTCCCTTCCTCCTGGTTGCTAACCTATAAACGTATTCCAGTCAGGGCCAGCCTAATGGGTGTGTCACCCATAGTCACACAAGTTCCTGTGCTCTTTGTGCTCCTAGGTGTCAGTCTAGGTAGTCCCGTACATGATATTAGGGGTAAATTATTGAGAAATAATTAGTCCTAGTATTAATTTATAGTAGTATTATAAAAGACAAAATCACCATATTTACTAAAAGGCATCTCTTCCCTTTTAATAATTTTCTGAGACGACTTGCTTATTAAAATAAGGAAACATACTTTGAAAGCCCAAAAAAGAACTGCAAAATCTTTGCTTGGCAAATGAATGCTTAATAGAGATGAGGTATGACGAGACATGTCAATTATTAATTTCTATAATTATGTATTGATAATTGGCTGCCTTATTTTACATTAAAATCCCCATTCCTAATGCATTTATTTTCCTGTTAGGTAATCAAACTGCTGCTACAATCTTTTAATAGTGAGTTTTAACATTTCAGAATAAAACTGAATCACGAGTTATAAAATCTTTATTAATTCACTGAATCTACTTTTAAAAGGTAGCATTCTATGCATGTGTATGCCTTGTTACAAAAAAAATAAAGTATTTCTAAACAGAGTTATTTAGCACAATTTCTCACGTTTAGCAGGGTTTCTCACATGGTGAGCTCTGAATTGGTCATTGGAAAGCTGTAACGTTGACACCTTCAGCCTCAGCCCTGGGGGCATTAGAGCCCCAGCTGGGCATCTCAAGTGTCTGTATTTGAGGGGAGGCCCTAAGAAAGGCTGTCTCAACAAAAGCCATCTAATCATCTTCCCAAGTGTGTTGATGCTAAAGATTTTACAGGGTCATATAAATTTGGAATGACTGGGTTAAACTAGGTTATTTTTTTTTTTTTCCCTGCAGAGCCTTTCAGAAAAGTTAACATTCTTTGTTGCATTACGAGGAAAATAGTGTACTCAGTGACTTTCAAGTTTATTTGCTGATACCATTAATTTCACTTAGCTCCTTAGCACCTTATTCTGGCTTTCAGATTACCTCACTCAAAGTCACCTTCGGAGTTTACTAAAAATACAGATGCTGGTTCCCACATCACACCACAGACATAATTTCTGGAGGTGCTGCATATTAAATAAGCTTTAGAGAAGAAGCATGTGTTTGCTCAAACATTAAAGAATCATGAGAGACAAACAGTATCATTTTTTAAACCTATTTCATTTCTTGGTAGTTGTCTGTATTTAATCAAAGAGAAAGCTACCAAATTAGTTTTTAAAATATAAATGTTACTTTTTTTCTATTTTTAGCTAAAATAACATATTTTCTACAACTATATTAAATTATCGACCTATTTGCAATATATTAAAATATTCGGGGGAAGTCTTCAGGCAGAATTTTAACAAATAATTTTCACATGGTTTGAAAATTAGAGTACATATATAATTTAAGACATTGTAAAAATAATGATCTTCAGTAAAATGAATGATAAAGCCTAGAGTTGGCATAAAAATAAGGAAATAGACATTTTCAAACACTTTTGGTAGAAATGTAATCAGGAAAATCTTTCTGCAGGGCAATATGGCCATTAACCATGATGGGGTAACTGATACTAGAGTACTCTCCTGCAGTAAGCAAATAAAAAAACTGGACAAAATGTGTGAGGCCATTCTTTTTAGGTAACAGCTAACAGGCAGTGCAAGACTAGAAGAAAGGATACTCACAAGCTAATCTTCATGATCATCCCCCACTTTCTGTCTGGGAACAATCCCAACAGAGGTTCAGAGAGCTTGTGTTCAAGCAGAACATGGTGGTCCCACTAAGATGAGGAGGCAGATACGAAAATGTGGGGCAGCAGAAAGAAATCAATTCTGTGGTACAGAGTGTCAGAGAGAGGGAGGCGTCCAGAAAGTGGGTTTCAGAAATCCACGTGGAAACACTCTGTGAGTCTGTGCTTGAGTCCTGGGCTACATATGCAGGATGAGAGCACCAGAGGCTTACCAGATTGCAGGTGCTACTTGAGAAAACTGTTCAGATAAATTACAGGTTTGGCAATTCTGGAAGAGCAAAGCTGGATGAAGTTGTTCTTGCTTCAGTCAGATCTCATTAACACCTTGTGAAAAACCGTGACATCCAGCTGACACAAGAAAGGCTGAGATTTTTAAAGCGTCATATTCTAGAGTAAGACCTAATTTAGGCCTGCCCTAACAAAACCTGTAACCTAATCTGATAAGATGTGGAAGGGAGAGATTTTGGAGTTTGAGTCCTGTAAAATTGGAGTGACATGCTTTAAGCATATGCATTCGAACAAAGAGTAGTACAAGTCCAAACAAGCACAAAGCGATCAGCTAATAATAAAGTGCTTGCTATAATAAGAATGAACACCATCAGAGGAAGAAAACAGAACTCAAGCCCAGGGCATTATCCATGATTTCCAGGATTCAACAACATAATTCATTATATATCAAAAAGAGAGAAAACAGGACCAAGAGTCAAGAAGAACAAAGTTGAGATAAACCAGATGCTGGGCTTAGCAAATAACAGCTTTAAAGCAGTTACTGTAATTAGTATAAATATGTTCAAATAATAAAACAAATATACTCAAAAACTAAAGGAAGGCATGGTTTCAACAAATTAACAGACAGGAAAATTCAGAACAGAAATAAAGACTATCCACCAAACAAGATGGAAATTTTAGAACTAAAAGTATGATAACAGAAATAAAATATTAACTCCATGGGTTTAACAGCAGATTCAAGTATTAAGAGTTGAAAGAGAAAACAGTCAATTAACTTAAAGACAGATTATAGAATTTATGCAATTGGAAGAACAGAGGGAAAAAAGACTGAAAGAGGTGAACAGACCCTCTTGGCCTATGTATTATCAAATGGTCCAACATATATGTGACTAGAGTTTCACAAGAAGAATAGAGAGATTGGAGAAGAAAAATACTTGAAAAAATAATGGCCATACACTTTCCAAATTTGATGAAAAACATTACATTACAGATGTAAAGATTCATTAATAACCAAGCTGAAGAAATGTTAAAGGAGTCAAACCCTGGCATATTTTATGTAAACTGCTGAAAACAAACCATAGAGAAAAATCCTTGAAAGGAACAAGAGAAAAAATACATTGTCATGAGAACAAGGAACATAATTATTGGTAAGTTTTTATGAGAAACAAGGGAGGCCAAGAAGATAATGGAATGACTTTTTTTTTTTTTTTTTTTAATGCTGAAAGAAAAGACTAAGTGAACCCACAATTCTATATCCACAAAAATACTCTTTTTGAAAAAGTGAAAACAATCAGTAAAAGCATGGAAAGTTTGTTGCCTGCAGACCTCCTGCATTTGGAGAAATTTCTAAAGGATGCCTTTTAGCATGAAGGGAATTGGTACAAAATGGAAACTCCAAAAGGAATGAGAATCCGGTATGATTCTCTTTTTGTTAGTGCTAACTGGTGTACAGGTAGAAATTTTGGAACTGCTACAGATATTTGAGAACATGGTAAAAGCTGAAATAAGAACAAAGCTGACCCATTTCCGAAAATCTTACTGACAGAAAAATAAAACTATCTACTCTAAAAAATAAATTAAAAAGTCAAACAGACCTGTATGTGATATCTTACAGAGTATTAAAAAATCAGTATTTTTAGTCTAATCCCTGTATTAAGTAGGGAATTATATTCTGTTTTTAATGCAGGCCCATTATCTTTTATCTACAATTGTAAAACTCACAAGTTTGTTTTCTTTTTTCTTAAATTTCTTTGGTGGCAAAATCTGTCCTTACTTGAACTAATTTGGTCATAAAACCTGACCTGCACTGACTTCAGGCTATTTATGGCGGTTGTTTTTTTACACAGGGTTTGAAGATTTCTGTTTCGCTGCAGAAACAGTACTGTGCATTATTACAGGGTGTGGTCCCGGGTTCTGCAAGTCATGTTACCTCATATATATGAATACATTACCTTTTCCTATTCAACTACTTCTGAATTCTGAGGCACACTTGGTTTCAAATAAGGTAATATAAACTGTAATTGCTTTTCTTTTTTAAAAAAATATTTTCTAGATCCTTTTTACAATGAGCATATGTAACTTTGGCAATAACAATGTAAAAGACATAGTTAAGTGAAGCTATAGACTGAAATGTATGTTCCTGTTTTTACTAAAATGATGAGTGTACATCCTCAAAAGCAGATCTACAAAGACGACTTTACTAAATCAGGATACCACTATGTCTGCCCAACAGTTATGTTAGAAGGAATACAACTAATTTGTACTGTTTCCTCACACGCTGAACACCATGTATGTACAAGACCGTGCTCTATGAAGGTTCTCTTTTTGCAGTTATCAATGGCCCTCAGGAGTAGATAACGATTTCTCATTAACACACCAGTTAATGGCAGCCCCTACAACACTGCCAAGTAAATTACAAACAAAAAGAAAATACACCTCCTTCTCCTGAATCTGCAACAAATGTCCTCTATTTCCATTTTATTCATTTTCGTTTTGCACTTGCAAACAGTATAGAGTAAAACCTGCCAACTGTAATCCTTTGTTTCTTTATAAAATGTGAATACAGTATTTGCCCTACACACCTGACAAGGCTGTTCAAGATCAAAGAAAAGAGTCCACGTGAACCTTTCTTGTAAATTCTACAGATTGTAACTAATTTTACTCCCCATAGTCTGAAACTGGCTTTCCTATTTGTCTCTTCACCTGTTACATAAATTATTTATGTTCTTTTGCTATACACCAGTGGCTTTTACTTTTATCTAGAAATTCCAAAGGAAAGAAATGCCACCAATGTATTACCAACGGATTCATCTATGATGTCACTGAAGTTTTAAAAATATATATATTTTTTGCTTTCAGTTTTTCCTGATATAGTGGGTACTCAAATGTAGTTGATACTGGAAAATAATTGCATGCATATTGTTCATTACCATTTGTATTGCTTACAAGTATCCGAGCTCTGTCAAAGGAGATGCATTTTTTTGTTTTGTTCACTGCTTATGTCTAGTGAATAGAAGAGTATTGGACATGTGACAAACATTCAAAATACTTATTAAATGCATAGATATATACTAATATATATGATATACATCATAGATATGTGTGATTGATTTCAATAATAGATATTATATAGGTAAGTGTGTATATGTATCTATTGAATGCTTACTAATTGCTAGGTTGTACACTCAGGCTTATACATATTTTATCTCATTTGGTCTTTAAAGTAAACCTATAAATTCTACTTTAAAGTTCTCCTATAAGGAAACTGGGCTTAGAGATGTTACATAATTTCCTCAATGTAATACAACTGATAAGTGATAGAGGGCAGGATTTAAACTTGAATGCCAAAATATATTCCCTAATTTTTTATCCAAGAATGACATTAAAAACCATTCTAATAAATTACTTTTTTGGGGTTTTTGTTTTGTTATGTTTTGTTTTTTGAGACGGAGTCTGGCTCTGTCCCCCAGGCTGGAATGCAGTGGCACAGTCTCGGCTCACTGCAACCTCTGCCTCCCAGGTTCAAGCGATTCTCCTGAGTAAACCTCCCCAGTAGCTGGGATTACAGGTGCATGCCACCACACCCGGCTAATTTTTGTATTTTTAGTAGAGATGGGGTTTTGCCATGTTGGCCAGGCTGGTCTCAAACTCCTGACCTCGGGTGATCCACCCACCTCGGCCTCCCAAAGTGCTGGGAGTACAGGCATGAGGCACTGCACCCAGCCTTGTATTTGGTTTTATACAAGGTTTTGGAGAAGTCACAACCAAAATTAGAAATCTCTTGATGTTCCCATATGTTGAGCTAGGTTTTTATAGGTGCACACAGATGCTTGCATCCATCATGGCTGTAGAAAGTTTCAGAGTTAAACCTTTAGGCAAGTTAATTGAAAAATAGACTTCTGGGATAAAGTTGAAAGAAAAATCTTAAGGCCAGTGGTTTTACTAAACTAGAAAGTATATAACGAATGACTAAGTTATGTTTTAATTGAAACATACCAAAAAAGCAGAAAACAATAAAATGTTTCCTTTTAAGATTTGACCTAATACTTTATTTATTCAGCTAAAGTGTCTGTCCTCACAAAAATATCTGCTATATCTAATGTGTCAAAAAGTATTTAGTAAGTTTGTATATTCTGGTTCTAGAAGCAAATTTTCTCTGTGAGGGTTAAAAAAACACCATAATACAGTATTGGCTCAAGTGATAATCCACCAAAAAAGGAATTACTACCATTATTTCCTGTAATATAGCTAAAGAATATTCACATAGGGCCTCAGCAATCACTGAAATTAATGTTTTAGGACTTTGTAAATTACTAAAAATTACATATCACGTTTTAGTATTCCTGTTTCATTACATTAAGAATTGTTTCTATTTATATTTTAATTTCAGATAAACTGACACACCTTCAATAATGCAGGTTTATTATGTAAGTTTTTACTGATCCTACACAAAGGATGCAACAACTACATTTCCAAAGATGTAAATTCAGGGCTGACCTTCTCTATTTAATCCTTTATTGTTTGGGGAGAAGAATTACTCATCTGGGATTCATGAATTGTATGGTCACTCAACCTGTTTTCTTGCACCATTTTTTATCATAAGATAGGTTCTTCTGTGTTAGTTTTCAAAGTTTAAACCACATACATAAACCGGCCTTGAATATCTATCTACATTTCTAGGTGCCTGGGTAAGGAAAACATCTTTCCTCTCAGAATGTGGCCATCAAACAACCCATTTACTTGCATTGTTAACCTCTTCCTACTTCTTTCTGTTCATGTCTCAGGTCTTTCCATCTGGAATGGTTATTCTCCTGGCAAATGTTACTAGTGTGTAAGAAGATAGGATGAGGAAAACAACCTACTACCAGGGCACTCAGCTATAACTGTGCCATGTCTGATGATCTTGACCACTGCATCTTCCTTCCTTTCAGTGTTTGTTCTTAAGACCACCACAATATCACATTCTTTTATTCTCCTGTTACTTGTATGATCACTCTCCATTTTCTTGGTAAATATTCTTTATTTTCCCACCCCTTAAATGAGCTCCAAGAGTTAAATCCTTATCTGCATAGTCTCCTAGACTGACTTCAAGCATTTTCATGGATTCAGCTAACACCCACATTGCTAATGACTCCCAGATCTCCAGCTCTAGCACAGTGCTCTCTATAACACCCTCTTTGACTCATCTGTCTGAATTAGTCCACCAAATCTTCAACTTGTTGTGAGACAGAGCAGAGCTTGAATTTAATTACTGTTCCTACTAGCTTTGCCATCCTAAGCAAGCATTTAATGCCTCAAAGCCTCAATTTACACAACTGTAAAATGGGGATAATGATTTTTATTGGGTTGCTGTGGGTTAATGAAATAATGTAATTGAAGTGATCAATTTAGACTCTTATGCACAGTAGGTCAAAGGAGGAGGTAAGTGTGCCATTTATTAACAAAAATGAATTCATCACTCTCCAAATCTGATTGCTGATTCTCTCTTACCTTGATCAGTCAATGGTATTTCTTTCCACCATTTGCCAAGTCATAAATCTATGAATCAAGCCACAAATCAATTTTTTATCATCAGGTCCTTTCTCCCAAATACTTTTTAGACCAGATAATGTCATTTCTAACCCCTGTCTTAATTTAGGCTCTCATCATTTCTTACCTATAACCTATAAAGAGTCTTATTTTCTTTCCTCTGTCTTTAATGTATCCTCTACAACACTGTAAAAATGATCTACCTAAAAACGTGTATGGGTCACAGCTGACACACTCTAAGGTGACCCTCAATGAGTCATGCTCTTATATAACTCCTCCTCTTGAGTGCAGGTGGAACATGTGACTTGCTTTTAAGCAACAGAAAAATATAAAAGTGATGGTATGTCAATATCAAGATGATGATTATATGAGACCCCATCTCAGCAGATTGAAGTGAGAGACTCTACTAGCCTTGAAGAAGCAAACAACCACATTTTAAAAAGCCAATGAGGTGATCTATGTGCAAAATCCTGTGGGTGGCCTCAAGGAGCTAAGGACCTTACTTCTGCAAAAGTAAGGAACTGAATTTTGCCAAAAACCAGGTGGGTTTTTGGAAAGAGGACCTTGAACTTTAAAAAACAGTTGTAGCCTGGCTAAATTTTGTTGTGAGACCGTGATCAGAGAGGTTAGCTAAGCAATCATCCTTGGGAGCTGTAAGATAATAAATGAATGTAGCCTTAAGCCACAAATTTTGTGGTAATTTGTTATACAGTAGTAGAACACTATCTCAAATACGTATCAGGCAGTAGAACACTATCTCAAATACTCCCATGCAAAATAAATATTTACTGAATTGGATTAAATTGTCTCCTCCACTGAGTCAAGAGATTCTTAAAGGAAAATGATGTTGCCATTTTTCTTTATATATCGTAAGTCCTGGAATGCGATAATCTCAATAAATTCTAATGACTGAATAAAAGACATCTTTGTGATATATTACTATGTTATTCTATACTGGTAGAGAAAAGCTCTAGAACATAACATGTTATCTTTTTGCATAAATCATTAAGGACATTTCCAGAGTTTTAAAACATCAGAATTGATTAATCTTTATTTTAAAAATTATTAAAAGAAGCATAGATTAAGTTATAACTCAAAAGTTAGTTATCTTAAGCTTCTATTGCTGTCATGAGCAAATTACTACCAATTTAGTGTCTTAAAAACACACGTTGAAGGCCGGGTGCAGTGGCTCATGCCTGTAATCCCAGCACTTTGGGAGGCCGAGGCGGGCAAACGGCTTTGGGAGCCCAGGAATTCAAGATCAGCCTGGGCAACGTAGAGAAACCCCATCTCTACTAATAAGAGAAAAATTAGCCAGGTGCGGTGGTGTGCGCCTATAGTACCAGATACTCGGGAGGCTGAGTTGGGAGGATCACCTGAGCCCGGGGTACGGAGATTGCAGTGAGCTGAGATCACATAACTGCACTCCGGCCTGGGCCGCAGAGTGAGACCCTGTCTCAAAAACAACACAAATTTATTATCTTAGAGTTCTGTAAACTAGAACGCCATCACAGGTCTCACTGCACTAACAAAAGATTTTGAGAGGGTTCCTTTCTGGATGCTTTAGGGACAATGAATATACTTCCTTGCTTTTTCCAGCTTCTAGAGACCACCTGCATTCCTTGGCATATGGTCTTGTTCCTCCATCTCAAAAGCCAGCTAAGTCACGTTTCTCTGACACTTCTTCCACTATGACATCTCTAACAATGGCCAGGAAAGCTCTGCTTTTTAAGGACTCATGTGATTAGAATAGGCGCACCCAAGCAATTCAGGAAAATCTCCCCATCTCAAAGTCTGTAACATTAAACATATCTGCAAGTTCCTTTTCTCAAGTAAGATAACATGTCCCCAGTTCCAGAGATTAGGACATAGAGATCTTTTGGGACAGAGGCATTATTCTGCCCGCCCCATTAGCGGAAGAGAAGAATAAGAATGCAACTCATTGTAACACATACGACTCTAATACCACAGACTTCCTCAGAAACTCTGTTTTCAGATCTTTTCATTCCAACTTATACTACATTTCACATTCTAAAATGAAACATTTCCTTCTATTTTCTAGAATTTGAACTTTTCCAAGTTAAATAAAAAAATTTAAAATCAGCTTTCTGCAAAAACCACCACAACTGGCAGCTATAGCCTTCCTACGGATACTCACATAGGGAAGGCCTGGCCTGACTGAGCAGCAGGCTGTGAATTCTTCTCCTCGGGACAAAGCCTGCCAAGTCTGCCTCACGGAAACTTGGCAGCACATCAAGAACAAAAACTTAGTGTGGCCATTTATTCCTGACACACAGACAATAGACTGCATCATTTAATGTCTTCAGGCTAGAACATTTTTCTTACATTCATATCACTAGAGGGTTAAATAGGGGCAACACCCAGGGATGAGGTGTGACTGTAATTGTTTTCAAGTCATCTAGAGAAACATCAGGGATTCAGTAGTAAATGAGCCAGCGGTGCAGAGCGAATCACTGCCCTCTGTCCTCCTGCTGAGAGCCACTAGGTCCTTGCATGATATTCTAAACTCTCCAAATATATGCAGAATCCATTTTAATTAAGGAAACAAAAACATGCCAAAGTGTTTGATGGGTGTTTTGGTGAGCGTGTAAGACATTTTGAATATAGATGAGTCCCATTTTAACACAAATTGTAAATGGGCAAAAATTTAGTGATACATCAAAAATGAAGGTAAAGTTCTACTTCCTTTTCACATCTTCCCCTCTTGCCCCGAAGTTTTATCTCCTTTCTTCCTAGCCATAATGTAACTGATATAAATATATCAAATTCACAGGTTAAATTCGAGCACATAGGTTAATTCACACAAAAATTCAGTCTGTTCCAAGGTGCAGTTCGTCCAAGTCTTCTCTGTCATCTTGCAAGATGAATCTTGTTCACATGTAAGACTTGGTAACAACATATGGATGGGTTAAAATGAGTGGTATCATTCAAACAAAGCAACGTCAATGCTAATGTTGCATGTCAACACATCAGGGATATCATCATGATATATGTGGATGAAACATTTAATTCATAGTAAAATGAGAAAATATAAATGAAATGAACTTCATTTAAGGAAGAAATGTAAAGTAGTTATGGTAAATGAGGTAAAAATGTGAAGAGAATAAATGTTCAATATATGAAATCAGATGGCATGGGTTTATATTTTGGTTGTATTACATATTAACTACTATCTCTTTGATCTTAACTTATCTGTGATTCTGCCTGAAAACAATGACAAATAATAAATGCAACTCATTCATTCAAATAATATCTATTGAGCGGCTACTGTGAGTGATGCACTAGTCTAGGTACTAAGGATACAGCAATCAATCAATGAAACCCATATCCCTGCCCTCCATGGCACCTACATTCTTACAATTCTTCATATGATATTTATAAGGGTTGGATGAGATAATTTATTTAGCGTTCCTGGAAAAAGATAAGCACTGCAAATAAATTTAATTAGCATCATTATAATAGTAATAAAATATTTTAGGAATCTGTAAATATATATTTGCCTAAGTCAGAATACTAAATAAATGGGTAATTTGAGCAGACTAGAACCAATTATTATATATAATAACATATATATAACACATTACATGTATATATTCTTTATACAATCATTATATGAGACTTTAAACTGTCCTTAAAATAACAGGTGTCCGAAGAGGAGCTTAAAGAAAAATAATTCTGCTTTTTGAAACAAATTTTTTCAGCAATGAGCCCTATTTTTATTTCTAATAAGTTCTCTTTTTAAAGTAAAATGTAAATGACAACATTTGCCTCTAGATTAGCATTCACTCAGGGCTATGTTCCTTTCTTCCCCTCTCTCTTCACATACCCCTCTTTGCTACTCTTCTACATGATCAAGTAGTCATGACACCGTGACTTATCATCTATCTCCCATCAATTCAGCCATCGTTCTACTCTGCTCCATTAGTATTTCCTGCTGTGAAAATCCCTGTAGAATCTATGGTAAACTCTCAGAGGTTTCCACGTTCTGCTTTGGAAAGCAGTGACCCACAATGTTATTAAAAATCAGTAACTTACAAAGGCATTTTTCCTTACGCCAAAGCAAAAGAGACATCTAGACATCATCCTCAGAGTGACATTCACGCACAACTTCCAGCTGACAGTCATCGCTTCTGAACTCACATGCACTGCTCCAGCTATCAAATTTTACATGGGGTATTTTAAGGAGTTCTTTAAAAATCAAAATTCCTGGCTCTGCAGTTCATTAAGTGTGCCATTCCAAGAGATGCAACTGCCAGAACTGGTTAGTTACTATGAAGGCAGTTATCCTCTAATGCTACAAGGCAAGCATTTTAAAGCTTTATTCAAATATGTGACACACACTTCAAAACTCCACACTTTCAGAGGACTTCCTGGAACTAATATTCCAACTTAGTACTCCTCCAGTTAAACGGAAGCTAATAAGAAGCATGAAACAGTATACACTATATAAGAATGTTAGCAGAACACCACATGTATTGACCCTACATTAAAAAATCATAATAGCATTAAATCATCCTAAACCTCTAACACCCATTCATAAGAATACTCTCACTCTTTCATCAAAAACCACGTCATTCTGATTCATGTATAGTGCTAAAAATATAAATTTTACAGAATGTCTCTGAACCTGACCCAGACACTTAAATATTTTCATAACTCCAGAAGCAAAAGGAAAACCAGCAAAAATCTCTTGACTGTGTAACACAGTCTGCTTTGAACAAACGGCCTGGATGCAAGCAGTAGGTGGCAAAGTTAAAATAGAAATGTTAATCCTATGAGAACCCTTGCCTGCTGTTTTATAGCCCTTCCTCAAGATTAAAAAAAAAAAAGAGAGAGAGAGAGAGAGATAAAGAACATAAAAACACCTATAGCCCTAATACTACAGAATAAAAGGGAAGTGCTGATTTTAAAATACATGTTTTCAACCTGTGATTTTTTTTTTTTATAGACAGTAGTATCAGGAATGGGTGGGAAAATAAATAAATATAGTTTCCAGTTTACATTTTAACAAAGTAGCAGCATTTTTTCTTTACTCAAGATAAAAGAAGAAACATTAATTTTGGGTAACATTATGAATTACTTTATTGTATCTACATATTAGAAAATAGCTTCTTGAAGAAGTATTAATTTTTTAAAAATTTACAATGATCAACCAAAACAGTAACAAGCAAACTTTTTCTATAAAAGGCCAATATATATATATATTTCCGGCTTGGCTGGCTACAGGGTCTCTGTAGCAACTAATCAGCTCTGCTGCTGTAGTACAAAAGCAGCCACAGATGAAATGTAAATGAATAGGTATGCCTATATTTTAATAAAACTTTCTCTAGGGACATTGAAATCTAAAAATCATACAATCTTCACTGCTCATGAGATATTCTGCTTTTTATTTTTTCAACCACTTAAAAATGCAAAACAACATTATTAGTGTATGTACCATACAGAACATACAGTGGGCTAGATTTGGGCCACAGGTTATATTAACAGTTTGCCAACCCATAGACTAGATAGCAATAATGAAAACCGTAAGAAATAAAAGGTCAGAGGACAAAGCTCACTTTTCCTTCCTTCCTTCCTTCCTCTTTCCCTTCCTCCCTCCATTTTTTCTTTTCTTTCTAAATTAATTAATTAATTAATTAATTTTGCTTTATATCTGGCAACACAAAAAATAATCCGATGCAGTTTGATGGAAGTAGAAGGTCAGTATCTCAAATTCAGTCAGAGTTGTACATGATAATGGTACCGGGCTAACTGTAACAGTTACCAGGCACAGAGCTCACACATCTACCATGGAGATTCTGTAAGCTACAAAATCATTCATAATATTCAAAGTGAATATCATTACATGGAATCCTATTTGCATTCCAATGAACTGTCACATAAGTTTCCCCTATGGCATCTTCTTTGACAAATAATGTCTTCACTGAATTCCCCTGAATTTTCCTTGATGATACAGAAAAAAAGACAAAAGAGAAACTTGCTTCACTGTGCCAATAACTGGAGCATCATTATTCGTTTATAACAGCTGAAGGGTTGTCTGACACTAGGGGACCTGGAAACACCCTAGAAATGTTATATCCTTCCCAAGACAGTTAGATAAATAATGCTGGGAAATCCTGGGACAATGACCTGTGATTCTCCTCCAAAAACGCTATTTTGTCTCTTTTAGTTACAAACAGGGAGAGAGAACTCTCTTTGGGAGAAATTTCACCAGCAAACCAAGAACTACTTGAGCAGTAGTTTTTTGTTGTTGTTGTTGTTGTTGTTTTAGATGGAGTTTTGCTCTTGTTGCCGAGGCTGGAGTGCAATGGCACGATCTTCGCTCACCACAACCTCCACCTCTCAGGTTCAAGCGATTCTCCGGCCTCAGCCTCCCTAGTAGCTGGGATTCCAGGCATGCGCCACCACACCTGGCTAATTTTGTATTTTTAGTAGAGGCGGGGTTTCTCCACGTTGGTCAGGCTGCTCTCAAACTCCCGACCTCAGGTGATCCGCCGGCCATGGCCTCCCAAAATGCTGGGATTACAGGCGTGAGCCACCGCGCCCGGCCGCAGTAAATATTTTATACCAATATACTGGTTTTTAAGAGACTCAGATAAATTGAAATCATTGTTTAAAAATTATAATGCAGCCTGTAATAACAGTAAAGTCCAGGGGCTAAGGGCGCTACCATGTCTTCAGTAAGATGCTGGGGCATTGCCACAGCACACACTTTCCTATTAGGATGGGATCCTCAAGAGACTCCTGTGGCTTTGTAAGCAATCATCAGTGCAGCTTCCACTACAATTAAAAACATATGCCTAAATATTGTTTTTGAAAATGACACAAGTGTTTAAATACCAAAATAAAAATTCTATGAAATGGTGCCAGAAACTTATGTGGTAAGAAAAGCCAAAGAATTTGTGCAAAAGTATGTTTCTTACTGTCTTCTATGAATAAACACTGCTGAACAGTTCATAATGGCTTAAAATTCCACCCATGAAATCTACATCTTTTATGTAGAAAATACAATTATTTCATGTAGATTTTCATGAAAAAACAATAACAACAACAACAACTTAGTTGTGGCATCTAAGTCCACCTTTAAGGCAGGCCTCACAAGGAAAAAAAACAGTCATCTTTTCTGGGTAATATGAGACATTATGGAGAGGTAATATTCCAAATTACCACACAGCCTCAGGAAAAAGAAAACTGTTTCTCTAACACAAACTCTACGTTGAATGTGAGCTAAGGCTAAAAGCAAATCTTTGTAGTCACTTACACGAAGGCTGTATCTGTAGAGAACAAAGCTTATATGCGAATGAAGATTAGCTTTTACAGTCACATTTATGAATTCATATTACATGAGTAACAATGGACATAGTTACGATTTTCAATTTATCTTGACAAATATTTATTGAGCTTATCAGGTACTGTGATGTGCCTAGAAAAGAAATTATATAGCAAAGAGAGATAGAACTTTGAGAGAAATGTTCAGTAATGAATACAAATATGGGAGACTGGATTAACTGCTGGGTGGAGAATTTTCAAACAGGATAAATTGAGTTTGAAGCATGATGTTTGAATAATGGGTTATACCATGTGTGTTATCTAACAGTCAACTGTACATGAAAACACTGAGCATAGGAAATGGTAAGGAATAACAATATACATTTGGGATTTGTTTGCACAGAATGGATAATTGAAGCCAAGTGAATGAATGAGATGGGCATGGAGTATCTTAAAAAAGGGGACTATAAGGCCAGGTGCAGTGGTTCATGCCTGTAATCCCAGCACTTTGGGAGGCTAAGGTGGGCGGATCACGAGGTCAAGAGGTCAAGACCATCCTGGCCAACATGGTGAAACCCCGTTCTACTAAAAATACAAAAATTAGCTGGGCATGGTGGCACGCACTTGTAATCCCAGCAACTTGGGAGGCTGAGGCAGGATAATATCTTGATCCTGGGACGCAGAGGTTGCAGTGAGCCGAGATCGCGCCACTGCACTCCAGCCTGAGCGACAGAGCAAGACTTCATCTCAAAAAAAAAAAAAAAAATGGGGGGGACCACAGACAGAACCTCAAGGAATACCCACATTCATGGGCAGGAGGAAGCCAGCTAAGACGGAACCACTAGGAAGAGAGGAGAATCCTCTGACACATGACTGGAGCAATAGGTAAAGTGAGATTCTCCAACGCCAACTGATGCAAATAGGAGACAGAGGTATTTCAGTGGTTAAAAGCCTGTATTTTTCTTATCATGAGACCATGCAAGACCTTGGCAAAATCTGCAAAACAGCAGAGGTGGCAGTGGGTGAAGACAGATATCTAGTTTCATAACCTGGCAAGGCTTCCAAGTTGAGGATTCAGTGGAGGATGAAATGGAAGAATCAAGTGAGTAAGAATATAATTGATAACAAAAGTCCTGGAGATGGTAGGATGAGATACAAATTGAGAGCAGAGTGAGGAACAGTTATTCTGGGAAGGAAGGATTATTCCTCAGCTGTCAGGCAAGCAAAGAGAGGACTAGTGAAAACTCAGATATGTCCAACTGTGGGAAAGGATGCCAACCTAGGATGCCAAAAAGGATAACCAATGTAGTAGTACATTTTAGAAGATTCTTAGTCTCAGTCCAGTAAAGCTGAAATTACATGAAAACGAAACATTCAGATATGGGGTTTTTAAGAATAAAAAAAGGATAAAATAAAATCCTTATCTTAGCACACTTTGGAAATTTTATTTAGCCAAGAAAAAGTATCCACATCTTAAACTGATTGAAGTATGAGTGCAATTTATCCCTTCATCCAGAACACATATTCCACCACTGCCATATTTTATAATGACTTTTACAGACGTGTTGTCTATTTCCTAATAAACTACCTAATTTCATAAAGTAGTTCTAAGATTACAATAAGATGTTATTGTAAGGAGTGTTATTGTAAGTGAAGAGATTTCATCAGTTCCTGTAAGGTAGTTAGGGATGTTTGAAATAGATTTTAAATTACTGCCTGACCAACAGCCAGGGTGTGAAAGACGTGAGGAGTGGTTCCTAACTTTTGTGTGCATCAGAATTACTTAGAGGGCTTGGGAAAGCACAGATGAGTGGGTTTCATCCCTAGAATTTTGGAGGAAGCACCTCAGAATTTATTTCCAACAAGTTCTCAGTGACACTGATATTGCTGGTCCAGGGACCACACTTTGAGAACCACTGCTCTGTAACATACAATGCTAGTTATTCCTTATCGTGTGGGTCTATAAACAAGCACATTTTCATTCAACTTCTATCAAAGTAAATTGATGGAATTTGTAGATGTATTAAGACTGCCATCAATATTTTCAAAAAACCTGTCTATATTTGAGTCACATTCACTTCCAAATGTTGTATTGAACATGCTATCTGTCATTATCATTATCCTTAGAAAATGGCTTCAGGTACTGATTAAGAAGTCACAGAGTCTGTTTCTGTTGAAAGGAACACTTAACTACGTGGCTTATTAAATAAGGGATAAACCAGCTTCGGTTATGTCTGGATGCAATTCTAGTACTTAATCATTGCTTTTTTTTTTTTCTTTTCCATTGAGACAAGTAGAAGTTTTTCACAAAGCTGGTTCATTTCCAGTTCAGGTGGAAAGTGCAGCAGAGAAATCATACAAATATCTTGTAATGACAAATTGCCAAGAAAATCATATAGCCCTACCTACATATATTATATGTATCACACGTTAAAAATATATATATATATTCCTCACAAGAACTCTATAATTTATTTATTAGCTTCATTTTACAGATGTGGAAACTGAAGCAAAAAGAGATTAAATATCTCACTAAGGGCTAGATAGAAGTAATTATTGGAGTTTTTCTAGTTTCAATATCATGGCCCTTATCTACTACCTATATTTAATACATACTTTTACTACATATTAAAGCACATGTTGGGCTCAAATATTTACCTGTTCCGAGAAACAGGACGTGGTATCTCCCATCAGCAGCATTCACTCGATCCACAGCTATCTTTGTATACTTGTAGTCAGTGCCAATACGAACAATCAAAGGCCTTTTGTGGATTGGGTAGATGGAATTGTACATGAGAGGATGGTTCCGAATAAAAGTGACAACATCATCTGGGAACTCCTTGGTGGTTCGCATATTGGGTGTAAATGCTCCTCCTGGACACTAGAAAGAAAGTTTTAAAGAACCAAGTTAATAAAATAGTTGCCTTGTTCTAGTAATAACAAAAACTCTCTACTTTTGAAATCACTTAGAAGCTCCAGTTGTTTTAAGCATATCTGCTACCTATGGAGGTGAAAAGAAATAGCATGACTATGTTTTACTATCTGTAGATGATTAATACTGTATGTATTAACTTTGAATTAGGCTAAGCCCTTGCATGTTATTCTGTTTTCAGAGAAGAACTGATGCCATCTTGTATATGAGATAACTCTTCACCCTTCTCACTCACCATTTTTCTATTTCTTATTTTGTGCCAGACACCATATTGTTAGGAAAACAAAAACTAGTGGACACAATCTAATGCTGCTACTTGTTAAAGTAAGTCATATTACCATTAAATTCAGTCAAACTCTGACATGTAAAAGTTTTATTTCATCTGATCTGCCCTCCCAAAAGAGAGAGCTTAGAAATTGGGACTTAGGGGCTTAGGTGGCTCAGGCCTGTAATCCTAGCACTTTGGGAGGCTGAAATGAGAGGATGTTGAAGCCAGGAGTTCAAGACCAGCCTGGACAACACAGCAAAATTCCATCTCTGGGAAAAAAGTTAAAAATTAGCTAGGTGTGGTTGTGCATGCCTGTGATCCCAACTCCTTGGGAAACTGAGGCAGAAGGATCACTTGAGCCCAGGAATTTGAGGTTGCTGTGAACTGTGATGGCAACACTGCACTCTAGTCTGGGCAACAAAGTGAGACCCCATCTCCATAAAAAAAGGAAGAAGAAGAAAAAAAGGAGGAGGAGAAGGAAAGGAGGAGGAGGAGGGAGAAGGGGAGGAGAGAAGAAGAAAAGAAGAAGAAAGAAGATAGCTTAGACTGGATGTGTTAAATTAAATCTGGTAACTCCCCTCTATCAAAGATCCCATTCATTATCCTTAGAATAAAATACCAACAGCTTAGAACAGCCTACAAGTTTCTGCATGATCTGGCCTGAGCCTGCCCCTCCTACTATAGGTCTTGCTGCTCCTGAGCCTCAAGCATACCTTCCCTCCAGAATCTCGGCACCTGCTGTTCCCTGCCCAGCATACTCCTCTTCAGAACACCCCATGTCGTTTTCTGTTACCTCATTCAGTTCTCAGTTCAAAAGTTGCTTCTTGAAAGTGATGACATATAAAAGTATCTCCCCTTCTCCATCTCTACTTTGTCTCCTTGGCCTGCCATTTTTCTTCACAGCCCTATTTTAACTAACAGTATACTATATATCAGTTGCTTGCGTCTTTATTGCAAGCTTGTGCTGACTGTAACTGGGTCTATTTTGTTATTGTTTTGCCATCAGACTTATAACAGAGCTGGTTAGTAGATAATCACCAGAGTAGCTGAATGAATGCATTATATCATTCATTGTATCTGGCCTGCAATTTTGGTGCAGGGTCTGTATGAAACAGGGGCCTCAATTCTGGCCAGGAGGGAAAAGTTTCAGAGCATTAAGTCCAAAGGGGCAGGCAGAAAACAAGAATGAGATCTGGAGAAAGGACTGCTGAACAGCGTCAGCAGTTCTGGAAAGAGAACCTGACAAGGGCCTCTGAGGAGAAGATTCCATTCGTAGGGTACCTAAGGCCAAACTTAAGAGTAGGCTGGGAACTGCTGAGGCCAGAACTCAAACTCACTCACTAATTGGATCTGAGTGTTAAGCTATATGAGAAAAACCATTGGGTATAATATTTTAACACGTACAACATTATTACTAATGTTATTAAATACCTGTCAATATTAAATTTCTGTTGATATCTCTACCTCCAGAAACAAAAACACTATGTTATAGTTTTCTTGAAACACAGAGCACTATTGTGTTAGTTTTCATTTATCTTCTTTAGAGAGGTATGTGGTAAAAGGAAAGTAACAAAGCAAGCTGCCTGTTCAATAGCAACAGGCACAGCATCAGACATAAATAGCAGGATGCAATGGGGACTGTGACAAACTGGGGAGTTATGTGTTATCCAAAGATGGTAATGAACACTTATCCAGCTGACTGCTTCTAAGCAGGAATAAAATCCTCGTGCTTCCAGACCTCAGCAGAAGACAGAATGTGGAGTTTTATGTAAAATCTGCCAAGTGTTTAATGTTGATTCAGTAAAAAAAGAACAGCAACATGGGGGGCCAAACAAAATATGACAATCTCCAGGTTAAATCCTTGCAACAGCTGTCCAACAGTATTAGTGCCTTCGGGCCAATGCTGCCAGGCAGACCTCCATGTGCAGCTAGATCTCGGCCGATTACTAATATCATCTCACTCATTTAGATTGCATAATCATGAGTGCAATATTTAGACTAACTTTGACCAGTTAACATTACTAGACTAGAACTTTTTACAGATCTGATAAATATAGTTCTCTTTTTGTAGAAAGGCACAAGGAGCAATTAAATGACTTAAAAGAGTAGCAGTAATGAGACAAGTAATAAAACGAAATCTCTCATTCTTTATTCCATTAACTAGACTTTCATCTGGAGTTCACGTTTTTATTTTTTAAAACGTATTATATTTAAATACACGTTTATAAACTGCTCACAATGAAGACCAAAATGAGGACAAAAGTTTTAATTTGAGGCTGTTCTAAGCTGATGAATGTGTTCCATACTTCTGCAAAATACAGAATTATGGGTGTTTTCTAGCCTCAATCTTCACACAAAGTGGAAAAAGGGAACTACATTGCTCACTGCATGAAAACATGGGAAGAGCAATGCATGGGTAATTTAAATAGTTCCAGATCTTCATAAAACACCACTAATTATGGCTTGCTAAACTGATATGTCTCCTTAAGTATTTGCAAGCATTCCCGTTTCTAAGTTCTGGAAAAATCAAAGTTAGCATACATTACTAAACAATTTACATAATTTCTAGTTAGTACAGTTTGATGTGAGATAAGCTTATTAAGTTATCAGTGCCTAGTCTCTGGCTTTTCCTTAAAGGTAACTGAAATCCAGGTTAACAATTATGTCAAGGTTGTTCAAAACCATAGTTATTAAAGAGGTAATCTAAGCAAATCGAATCAAAGACGTTACTTTGCATTCATTAAAATATTCCCCACAAGACTTTTTTTAATCCTCGCATGAATTTATCACCTAGAAATAAGTGTCTCCTAGTACATGTTCAAACTTACCAAATAATTCTTTTTCATAATAATTAATTCTTCTATTGATTCATGGAATCAACTCTGCTGATAAGACAATGAGTGCTAATAATGTAACACAAACAAAAATTGATTGCCCTTTGTAGACTCTATCTGCAGTACTGAGTTTGCTCAGTGTCATACTGCCAAGAATAAATCAGAAGTGATTAACTTTTCTCTCACCTTGCAATATAATAAAGCATGTTTATTGAAACTTCAAGATAACATAACATCTATGTGCTATCGTAAAGTATCTGTCCACTAATTAGGCTGGTGTTTCATTCTTTAGAACATTAATTTTACTCTGCAAATAATCATTAAGTAATTTTAAGTAAGTAAACTTCTCCTTTAAGTGTTTTTCCTCAGTTCTCCTAGCTATTTGTTTATCAAGCAGTGATAACCCCTCCTTTCTTGAGTAAAGACAGTTCAAGGGCTCTGATTACTAAAGTGTGAGATAAAATGCTATGAACAATAAGAATGCCATGTTAGGAAAGTAACAGCAATTGTCCTTACCAAACTTCTTTCCTATACTCAGGTATTCATAAATATCTGTTGCCCTCTGAAATTTCTAAATGTTCTCTTAATCTTCACATCCATTAGGCCAGTTTTCAGAATATACTTATATATTAATATACGTATCCATTATTTGGACATATTTTATCCAAAAAGCACTCTGATGTGCCCAGTAGGGGATATAATAATATAAAATTACTGTTATCTTCTAGACACAAGTATTCAAGTAAGAAAGACATATTCAAAGCAAAATAACAATATTATGACAAAAAGTAATAACTTGAGACAAATGTAAGATAAATAATCAATTTTGGTTTAGGATCAATTTCCCTACATAGTCAAGAGCCAATATTTTTAAACTGAGTTTGTAATAGTGGAGAACTTACAGCTGCCAAGGTCAGTGAAGATGTTTAGAGATGAGAAAACAAAATTTAGAGTATTTAGAGAACTGTAATTCCTAGGGCATTGCTGGATCATGGAGCCCAAAGTGAAGGAAAGAGGTAGGAGGTGAGGCTGAAGACAGATTGCAGAAAATAATGCAAAACCAGGCAGAGAAAGAGTGACTACCATGGTCGAGGGGATCTTAACCTAACACGTGGGGGATGAGTGGTATATAGATATATAAAGGGTCTTAGTGGCACTCTAGAATCTAGGTTTATTTCTAGTACTGGTCTATGAAATTTGTATACTGAGAAAAACTCATATTTTATGTTTCAACCTTGGTAATCCAAGCCCTTCGTTTGAAGCCCAAAAAATTACATAGTTGAAGACTTGTACTTGTGTATTAGCTGACCCTCATCTTCCTTATATTTGCCCTCCCCTACATATAAAAGCCCACCGTTCCAGTCCTACTAACCCACACAGAGCTTTGAAAACTCACTTATTCATTTCCATCTGTGTCTTGTAGTGTATGCTGTACCCTGCATCTGAAAACCCCTTCCTTTCTTATCCAATTTATTCACATCCAATCACTCTTTAGGGCAAGTTCAATCTTACATTTTTTAATCCCTTTTCAAATCAGGCTGTTTTACTACAATCTCTCTCTCCTCTAAACTTCGATATATTTTTTTTAATTTTATTCACGTTTTGAATAACGATGTGAGATGACATGTAATTAATTTTTCATGTCTGTATGTCTTATGCATTCAATTTTCTTAGAAACGTTCCTGTTTTCAAACATCTAAGAGAAACAGAAATACTCTAATGTAAGCACAACCAGAAGACGTATGTAATCAACAAAACTGCCAGCAATGAACTTCTCGTATCCTTGCCACTACTGACTATGTGGATCATCAATTTTCTGTGATCCTTTGCATGCACCCGACCTGTCCAAAGCATGATGATGGAAGCACATGACTCTGTTATACTTATAAAGAGATGTTCAAGTTGAACACTTTCATTAAGTTCTGCCTTAACAGGATATACAATATATACAAACAATCTCCTGCAAAAGCTTTATACACGTTGCAGCAGAATAATGTAATATGCTAGCTTGGCCACAGAATTTTCATTCTTTGGCTGCCCTTTGCAACATACCAAAAGTGTCTTGTTTCTTCCACAAACTTGAATTACTTATGGAAAAATATTATGACACAATTGGCAGACTTCTTCCTACTGACTTGGGCTTGCTGATGGGGTCGTTTGCTAACTGAGCTATCAACCGTGCTTTAAAAGAAGTACCTATAGGGAACATTAGAACGAGGGTATGAGATTTCCGCCAGTCTCATTTCTTTAAGAACACAGCCATATATTTATGGGGTTGACTGGGCAACCATACTACTGTATGGGGAAATAAAAGTAGGACAATCACAGTTGATCCTTCATTGGGAGGACTTCAGAAGCAACATTCTTAACCTTAGAGAAGAGAGAATACTTTGGATTACTTGGCTGCAGATGGTTTGGCTACATGAGACGATATTAAACCCTGGAAGTGCAGGAAGAGACAGACACTGCCACTCTGAGTCAGAGAGCTGACTTCATGATGTTTTGCTGGTTGAAGGGTGGAGGGATAGGATCTTCAGGGAGGTACGCTTTTCCAGGAGGAGTTCCAGAGGTCACTCCTCCACCCTGCCTCTTTTATTCTCTAAGGATCACTCATCTGACAATTTTTTGATTTAAAGGAGCTGCTCTGGTCTCAACACCAGATGTAAGAAACCACATTATAGAAATATTTCTCAAACCCTGACTACTCCCTTTTTTCACGGAGTCTGCTGCAGATGTGTGGTGCTAACCCTGGCTTACTCTACACTGCTTTGGAACAGGAAACAAATGGTCATTCTTCAGAGCTCAAAAACAGTGAAAAGTGGGACTGTTAGCAGAATTTTCTAATTTAGCATTGGTTTATTCTGTTTTACTAAAAAGGGTTTAGTATTCCTACATTTTATGTAGAACAATTGCTGTCTGACATGAGTGGTTTTCTCACAGTGATTCTCTGAGTTCTACACACCTGTTAAGGTGCCTTTCAAGTTGTCACCTGGGTGAAGAGCCTGATGAGAGGTGATGTCAGAGGTCACTTTTCTTGAGGAAAAAAAAATCCCTAATTTGTAGCATTTGTCAGTTTCCATGGTGTAAATAGTTTCACGATGGCTGATTTCAAGTTACCACTCTAATGTTCTTAATTGAGAAGAGGTGCACATTATCTGCTCATGTAAGCTAGGTACATGCTGGCTCCAGCACAGACTGCATGAGGCTCTGAGGCCTCAAACCCTGATTCGAGCAGCATGGCTCTCTTTTATCTTGGTAATATCTTTATTTGAAGGGTTTCTCTTAAGTTTTTTTTTGGGGGGAACAGAATTTTGTTGAGTTTGCAAATCAAATGCTCCTGTAGTAACCCCATTTATATGTTGTTCAAAAGAATCACTGATGAAAGCACATGTAAACACAACCACCTCTTAGTTTTCCATATTAAGATGAGTCTATGACTAGGTCAATTTCAAATAGCAGGTCACTCTCAAAAGTGTATTTTTCTCTGAAAATGCACAAAATATGTTGAGTAAAATAGTAACAGCCTTTGATATATAACGGAATTTCAAAGTTGTTCAGCCTCCCCTTCCTTTTCTCTTAAATAATTTCTGCTTCTTATCCAGCACTCCCCAATCTTAAAATGGCTGTATCCACTGATGCTTTTCCCTGTTTTATACAAAATTAATGTTTTGTCCATCTTCTTTCAAGCTGTGAACATCAAAGAGAGATCATCTTAAAGGATAATATAAATTATGTGACAGGACTTTGTTGTCACTTATAATCATGACCTAAAAGTTTAATCTTTTTATGAATAAGTAGCAATTCCCATAATTTTTCCAAAGTTAATTAAAGATCAATTGTTCCACACAAAATACACATAAATGATTAAACTTTGAGCTTCCTAGCTAGGAATGAAACTTAAGCTTTAAAAATTTTGGAATAAAATGTGCTCTTTAAAGGCTTAGCAAACTATATTTTCAATTTTCAAAAAATGAACAATAGTATAATTTAAGATAAGAAAATAAAGGAGTAAACAATATTGCAAATAAACTCTAATAACAAAGATAAAATGAATCAACAATTAGTAAAAATTATATGGGATAATTATTTGGAAGAATATTAGCAAAGATAATTTCAAATTCAAGAAAAAAGGAACACCTTGTTAACCTAACTGTTAGTATCTATCTTTTGATTAAAATAAATTCATTGTTCATATTTATCCATTCTATAATTATAACCCTATTTTATGAAATACAGAGATATAAGATTACATTTCTATTAATGTTCAATTGTATAACATCTCTCGGTGTACTGTCTGACATTTTAGAAACAAAAACTAATCAACATTCTAGAAGGCAGCATTATTATAGGCCAAATGAAAAAGAAAGAGTAGGACTTATCAATGGACCCTTAGAAAAATTCTGGTTCTAATATTCAAGTGCACTCTCTGTATCTTCAGCTGGAAAACTGAGTTTTCAATGTATCCCTAATACTACTAATATTGCATGATACAGATATATCTACCTGCTTTAATAACAGTACTTCTATTTCAGACCATTCCTAATTAGAAAGCTGCCTATAGTTAAATCGTTCTAATTTGTGTTACTTTGTAAATATTTTTTTGAATAATTACATCTCATTTGTTGTAATTATTTAACACATACATTTTCTTCCTTTGAGATGTATGTAACATAATTTCTATCTAAATAGATTCCTAGAAATGGCACTATCTCTATATGAAGTATCTCTAAATTATTTCTCACATGGTTATTCCTTAATTAAAACAGATATTCAGGCTGCGGTGGCTCATGCCTGTAATCCCAGCACTTCGGGAGGCCAAGGCGGGCAGATCATGAGGTCAGGAGTTCAAGATCAGCCTGACCAACATGGTGAAACCCCATCTCTACTAAAAATACAAAAATTAGCCGGGCGTGGTGGTGCCTGCTTGTAATCCCAGCTACTTAGGAGGCTGAAGCAGGAGAATTGCTTGAATCCTGGAGGCGGAGGGTGAGGTGAGCTGAGATTGTGCTACTACATTCCACCCTGGGCAACACAGCAAGACTCCGTCTCAAAAAAAACCCCCAAAACCCCACAGATATTCATTACTTGTTAAATGAATTTATTATTATTATTATTATTTTGAGACAGAGTCTTGCTCTGTTTGTTGCCCAGGCTGGAGGGCAGTGGCACGATCTTGGCTCACTGCAAGCTCCGCCTCCCGGGTTCACGCCATTCTCCTACTTCAGCCTCCCGAGTAGCTGGGACTACAGGCACCCACCACCACGCCTGGCTAATTTTTTTGTATCTTTAGTAGAGACGGGGTTTCACCATGTTAGCCAGGATGGTCTTGATCTCCTGACCTCATGATCCGCCCACCTCCGCCTTCCAAAGTGCTGGGATTACAGGCTTGAGCCACCGCACCCAGCTGTTAAATGAATTTTTATAAAGCATCATAACAAAGAATTTTTCCTGGATACTTACAGTTCCAGGGCGAGGATATGGAATTCTGCCCTGATAGGAAATCAGCTGGTGATTGGGCCCTTCCTTGTGGGCAAAAGGCCCATTAAACACAGTCTGTATATCAGATAAATGATACACACACACTGCTGATCCTTTGAAAACTGAGCTAAAAAAGAAAACAGAAAAAGGCATTTTCGAATTTTTAAGATTAAAGTACAATTAAAAAGTATATGGTAAAATTTATGATAAAAAGTTAATATAATTCACCATAGAAAAGTTAAATGTTATCAAACACATGTGAAAAGTTGAAAAACTTTGAAAAAAGGTATTGATACATAAAGCATTACAATATTCAATTCATCCACGGAGACAGACAATAAGTTATAGTAAAATCCTTTTCAATGTTTCCAAAATATAGGACAACTCAAACAAGTTTCTAACTAGTTTATCTTAGCAGCAAGAAAGTATACTGATGATTTTATTTAAAAATATGAATTTGAATTCCAAATCACTATTACATAACCTATCAGCATTTAACTCAAAGAAATGGATCTCATTAATAATTTAACACCATATCTTTCTGTATTATGATTATTTTAATGAGAGTGTTCTCACATGGTATCTTGAATACTAGTTGGAGAAGTCTATGTCGTCACGGTTTATGTACTTCCCCTGTTGGTCACAGAACAAAAAATAGGAGCCCCAAAATATTCACTAAACCATCTTTAGTCAATGACACCTCATAAAATTTGTTCGACTCTTTAGTAAGAAATGTTTCCATTGTCCTATGGCAGGTTGGCTGAAACCAATATTTCTCTGACTCACATATTTATTTCAAATTAGATGTCTAATGAAAAAAGGTGCATTCCCATAAAAACAAATAAGATACATTGTTAATCGTTAACAACAGGCAGAATGATGATTTTGAATTTTTTGATATTAAAGTTACTGGTATTGGAAAAAAAACTAGAAAAACAGTTTTATTGAAAACAACATTTTCTTAAGAATTTGATTTTTTTTCTTTGTTCAATTCTTTTTTTTTTTTTTTTTTTTTAATTTTTTTTTTTTTTTTTTTTAATTTTTTTTTTTTTTTTTTTTTGAGACAAAGCCCAGGCTGGAGTGCAGTGGGGCGATCTCGGCTCACTGCAACCTCCGCCTCCCGGGTTCACACCATTCTCCCGCCTCAGCCTCTCGCATAGCTGGGACCCTGTAGTTCGCCACCACGTCCGGCTAATTTTTTGTATTTTTAGTAGAAACGGGGTTTCACCGTGTTCGCCAGGATGGTCTCAATCTCCTGACCTTATGATCCGCCCGCCTCGGCCTCCCAAAGTGCTGGGATTACAGGCGTGAGCCACCGCGCCCGGTCTCTTTGTTCAATTCTTTCGTGAGTTAAATCAAGACTACTTAGAACAGGAGTTAAACACATCCTTAAAGACATCTTTTTAGACATCTTGTGGGGCAACCGCAAAGATTTAAAACAATTTCCTTGTACATTTCTTTTACTTTTAATAGCTCATTGCAGTTTACAATTATACTGTGTTTTTCCCATTAAAGAAAAAAACAGCGAAAATCTTTAGAGTTTTGTTTTGTAGTTGATTGTCTAATCAAAGAGACCCATTATCTTCCACACTGGCTGAGTTACAGCTCAACTCTAAGGAATATGCCTAGTATAAAATTAATAAAGAAAAATATGAGCAGGAAAATATGAAAATATTATTTTTTATCTTGAAATATATACTTTAATTAGTTTGGGCATCCCAGAGAAGTGAGAAAACATTAAACTAATTTTCAAATACATAAAATAATCTCATATGGAATAAGAAAATTGTCCGGGCACGGTGGCTCACGCCTGTAATCTCAGCACTTTGGGAGGTACAAGTTGGGCGGATCCAAAGGTCAGGAGTTTGAGACCAGCCTGACCAATATGGTGAAACCCTGTTTCTACTAAAAAAAAAAAAAAAAAAAAAAAAAAAAATTAGCTGGGTGTGGTGGCACATGCCTGTAATCCCAGCTACTCAGGAGGATGAGGCAGAAGAATTGTTTGAACCTGGGAGGCGGAGGTCGCAGTGAGCTGAGATCACACCCTTGCACTCCAGCGTGGGCAGCAGAGCAAGACTCCATCTTAAAAAAAAGAAAAAAAAAAAAAAGGCCAGAGGCGGTGGCTCACGTCTGTGATCCCAACACTTTGGGAGGCCGGGGCGGGTGGATCACGAGGTCAGGAGATCACGGCCATCCTGGCTAACACGGGGAAACCCTAACTCTACTAAAAATATAAAAAATTAGCCGGGCGAGGTGGCGGGCGCCTGTAGTCCCAGCTACTCTCGGGAGGCTGAGGCAGGAGAATGGCGTGAGCCCGGGAGGCGGAGCTTGCAGTGAGCCGAGATCGCGCCACTGCACCCCAGCCTGGGCAACAGAGTGAGACTCTGTCTCAAACAAAAAAAAAAAAAAAAGAAAAAAAAAAAAGAAAATTGGTTCAATGTTTTGTCAGGTTCTAAATAGTCATCACTTTACTTCAGAAGTAGAAAGTATTTTTATAGAAATGCCCAATTGTTTCCAGCTTTCCTAAGGTATAACTGGCATACAAAAATACAGTACATAATTAATGTATACAATGTGGTAAGTTTGGACATATGTATATACTTGTGTTACTATCACTACAATCCAGGTGATAAACATTTATTACCTGTGATAACAGCAACCAAAAAAATGCCAAAAGTTTTATTTGCTCATGAGTCCTCAAATTATTTTATTGAAAAAAATCATTTATTTTTTCCTACATGATAATTCATATTTTCATTTGTTTGATAAAAATATCATGCAATCGCTACAAATACTCTCTACAAAAGCATTTGGAAAGCATTAGTTTAGCTCCAATATATTTTGATAATCAGGCAAAAGTAAATAAAATGGAAGGGTTACATCCCAAATGACATGTAAAATTAAAAGTTGAAGAGAAGAATGCTTTTATAATAATTACTGTTACTCCATGAAGTTTATTGTTTAACTCGTAAAATGTAACTGTTGAATAATTACCTTGATGTTGTAAAAATGCCATACACTAGTGTTGTCCTCGGGTTATCAGTTTCCAGCAGAAACACATCCTCTATAAAAAGGAAAATATTCTTAAAGTTTCTAAAGAGTAACTTTTGCTTTGAAAAATTTACCCTAAGAAAATAATTTCAACTATGAAAAGTATTCTGTAAAAAGATAGTCCTGTACCATCATGGTAATCTGGAAACAAGTAATGATAGAAACACTAAATTAAGTTAAATTAATATAGATACTAATAGAATTTATAAAAATTTTGTATCCTTGTGAAAACCATGCTAGTAAAATAATATTATGGGGAAATATTATGGGGAAAAAGTACAATGGCATATTATATGGACTAGAACCATATTAACCTCAAAAACATCCATCAGAATATAAGAAAAAGATTAACAGTGAGTGTTCCAGGAGGCAAAGCTATAGGAATTTTCTGACGCTTCTTTCTAAATATCCTTTAATGTTAATATATTACTGTTTTAATTTTAAAAAATTACAAATCTCAATTTCTTTTTGATCTAATTTTAGGAGTTGGAAGATGGAATAAAACTTTTTCACAGTAACTTATCATACCATCAAATAGAACTTTCTGTGGCAATGGTCAAAATTGCTAGTGATACTTTTATTTAATGATAGCTCCTCTAACAAAAAGATGTTTAAAGTATACTAAGGCAAAGACAAAAGACAAAAGTATGCATAGTGAAGTGATAAATAACAGAATATGAAAGTAGATTTCCGATAGAAAACTCCAATTAATAATCAATTGCCATGATTATATGAAAGGCCTAGATGTAGTGACAATCTTGCTAACATAATTATTGCTGAGAAACACAAGGAAATATGTATTTATTTTAAATTAACAATGAATTTAAATGACCTCATAGGCAATAAATTTATAACCACTCAAACAAGAAATTAACAACCACTAGTCCTTCCATATGTGAATAAGGGCTGACAATGTCTAGCTCTCCCTAAAAAAAAAGAAAGACTGAAACATAAAAATATTCCCAAACATTTGGAGGGATAGAATGAGCAAGTAGGCCTTTTCACAAAATAATACTTAGAACTTTTCTCTAGAAAAGCTTATCCAGAAACTTTTGTTCCATAATCAACATAATGTTTTTTGAGCAGAAGAACGATATAGTTCATGTTTATAAAACTATTAGAATCAGTAAATTTTTTCCATATGGTAACACAGATTTATAGCTTATATTATCACCTGTCTCAAAATCTGAGAATGACCATTATTTTACATTTTAATGAATTACAGTGAAAGAAAAGTCATTTATAAATGGCATTTAGTAAATATGATATGCCCTGGGATATTCAGATTAAAAAAATAAAAAACTGTTCCTTGGCAGAGGTAATCAGACTGTCAGTCCTTATTTGACCTGGAAAGTATAAGCCTCATGTCACACTAAGAATACTTAATCTCAGAGTCATCAAGCAGAACTAAGAAGGGAACACGAGTCTCCAAATTTCTACTCTGACACTTTTTTCCATCCAAACTCTATTCTGTCCATTAGCTACAATAGTAAAAATATATAGCTGTATTTTCACACAAAATCAGAATATTAGATATTCTAATATACATGAAATAAATATAAAAACACAAACATATCATTACCTATATACAAATTATACAAGTTACACTCCCAAACACACACATTCATTCGTATATTATGGTGAATTCAATGAGCTAAATGTTTCAGCAGTGACTCATGGACATAATAGATTAAAAAATACTTAAGAAAATTTATGAAAATTTAATTATTTAATTATTTTAAATTAGCATATTATTTATGCTGAAAATACGGAAAATACATCCTCTTCTGAGACCTTATTTAAATATATAAAGCCTTCTTTCAGAAACATTTTTCAATCTCATATGTATGTACCTAATTCATCAAAGTGCGTTTCTGGGCCGTCTTCATCTGTTACCGAGCACACCAGCCTCGCCTTTAAGAAAGTGGTCCACTTGTTGACAAGGCTACGCAGTCCACCAGTGTCATTCTAAAACCATTTTGTAAACATAATTCAGATTGCTTAAGTAAATACTGAAGCACATTAAAAATTCAACTTGAACTCTAGTTGCTTGGAGGATGAAAATCTGAAGAATGGATATGTTAACCACTTCTGCACATCGATAGTCAAAAAGGAATATTTATCACTTATAGCATTTTATACAATAGTTATACTATTATTCTCTTACAGCATGATATCAGCTGAAAATACATGTATTTGATAAATGTATGACATAATTATTTCTAATTTTAACAATGTATAATGGAAGTATTTATAAAATGTCATGGAAAACAGATCATTTAATCTACCTTTCCTTGATAAAACTAATTGTCTTCAATTTGAACATAAATTATTATATACGGTGAGTCCTGTAGATTGTGGTCAGGAGAGTGCTTATATCTTTACACCAAATGGTCCCCAACAGTTTTATATTCACTCCTTCATTTATCCAAATTATCACATAATTTTCAGTATTTCTAATCCGATGCCTTATTATACATTGTAAGGGGAGATGGCATTTGGATCATTCACAAATAGTCTCTATTGAAGACATTTTTTTTCTGTGTCCAAAAGCCTTTTAGCCCTTCTGCTGACTTTGCTGTCTTGTTGCAAATGACTGAGAAACAGCTGAGCTCCATGATCAGTGGAATATTATAATATATAAACTATTTTAAACACTAAGCACTTTAAGAAATATTTTTTTCACAAACGACGCTAATCATAAATACATCAGGACAAGTCTGTAAAACTCTATGATAAATAGGACGTCACAAATTTCCTTGTGTGGCTATGTATACTTATTGTTTCTACACAAGAACATTTTGGTTACTGTTTTTAATTAGAATTTTATTTTATTAAAGCTGTTCTTTTCACTATTTATAAATGGTTCCTTAATAATCATCTTTTACTGAGATAGTTACTGTATTTTATTCACAAAAATCAGTTTCTTTTGGTAATATACAATTTAGCTATTTTTTTGAATAGCAACGCATTAAATGGATACGTAGAAATTTGCCACAAGTGTTTATTTGTTCAAGAACACAAACAAAATATTTTCTTGAATTAAGATATTTACTAAAATAGGGTATGCTTATCTCATATAACTTAATGAAGGTTAGAATTTGAATTAGGGTTATAAACACTATATTCAATATAAAATGATGAATATTAAATACAATAATGATGAATGTTACCTTAAATGTTCCCCTCAATATTTCATTTATTTGTAATAGTTGATAATAAAAGCACGGAGATAAAGTACAATTTGAATTTCTTGGTCTTTCTTCAAATTAGATTTGGTACTGTTAAAATATACAAGCATTAATACTTACAGGACATATTCGAGCAATCATGGAATGAATCTGTTTTGTGCTCCTGTTATTGTCAGTCAGTTTTTCTTTGAAGAAGAAGTATACCTTAGCATCATTTGGATCAGTACCATCTGGGATGACATGTGCATCTACAAACATAGGTTCTAGAAAAAAATACAAAAGACTAGGTATATATTCATGATGAAAATCTATCTTCTGTCATCTAAGTAGACCACAGGCACATGCCTTCCTCATCTTTGGTAGAAAAAACAATTCAATATTTACAGATAGCATTTCTAAAAGCAGTAATTGCATTCACTCACCATACCACATTTGGAATGCCAGGTACCACAAAGTATAGCTATAGTATGATAAATCACTTTATTTTTTGTCTGCAATACATCCTGGAAGTGCACGAAATACAAAAATTCTTTGTGCACTGGTGAGTTTCAAAAAATTGAAAAACTTTTCTACCAGTTATTTCCTAAGGAACCTGATGGCTGTTTTATTGAAAAAAATATTTATTTTTCAAAGTGTGTTTTTCAATCTAGCGCATATAAACTCAAATTCGTTGAAGCAGAATAAGGAGTTGGAAGTCCAAACTCTGAAAAACATGATCTTTCTTATAACGCAACATATGAAATGAAGGGGAAACTTTTCAAGGAAAAACAGCATCGTTAGTCATTTGGAGACATACAGGGTTTCCTTATTTCAAGAACAGAGCAACTTTTAGAATATTCTATTTCCAGATGTACTGGAGGAATAATCTGAAGAAGTAAATGAACAATCAATGCTTTCTTGTGCTGGCCTATCAGCGAAATAGGATGCTTCACTGTGGTGATTCATGCTTAACTCTGCAATGCTAAATGAATTGCCACATTAAGGGTCAGCTAAAAATTTTCTCCAGGGTGAAATGACAAGAATCTTAGTTTTTTTTTTTTTTTTTTTTTTAATTGCTCTAAACAACAGCAATTGATTGGAATAATACAGTAAAACCAAATGAGCACCTTTTTTGATGTGAATTCCATATGATGCCAAGAGCTGGAGGCAACTGAATACGGATAATCATAAAGTTATCATTCCTATGATTTCTACTGAATATTAGTCCATTTATGAGAAAATACATACCAGTTTCATAATTTTAGAATCTAAGTTTAAAACAAAAAAGGAGGCCCCGGCTATACCCTATTCATTTCATCTAAATGTCATACATTTGGTATAATTTTTAGATTTGGTATTGTTAAAATACACAAGCAGATTAAATGAAGTAAAAAGCATATTTAATTGCAATATGTTACAATTAAACAACTGGAGAAGATGCTTGGGTACTGAAATGTAAATTATCACTGTCACTTTTATTTATTCATATTCTTATAATTGTAGGATGATTAATAGAAATAAAGAATCAAAATATAGACTATGAGCTATTCAATTATTTATTTTCCCCAAATATTTTAAATCATAGAGTACAGAATTACTATTATTCATGTCATAGCCTGATATTTTAGTTTTTAACCATTATCCCTACTTGTTAGGATGGAATTAAATAAGTTAGTTTAACATGATTAAAAAAAAATGCATCAAATGCTTTCTTACCACTTAGCCATTTGGAATTATGTTGATCAGTTCTGACCGCATTCCTCTTGGTTAAACTTCGAAAAATAGCAGCATCTGTCCCCATGAAATCTATATACATTCCAGAGAAAAGCTCCTCATCTATGAAAAAGAAAATATTAATGAAACGTAAATTTTTAAAGCTAGTTTGAAGTTCTATATGAGTTTATTAGGAGATCACCACAGGTATTACAGTGTTATGATAATTGGTTATAACCAAATGTTAATTGGTTTGCACTGTTCAGTGAATCAATAAATTTTATAAATTTTAATCTTTTCTCATTATTGCCTGAATAATTACTATGTTTTTAAAAAAATCAAACCTCAAAGCAACTTTATTCTATGTAAAAGTGAAAGTTCCTCTACCTGTACTTAATTATACTATATATTAATTTTTATATAGAGTCTATCAGAAATGGCAGGTGTATATAGATAACAAAATAGCTTAATTGTTTACCTATAACACATTTAAAAGAAAAACACTGTAAGAGTCAGAAAACATGGTTTCTAACTTTGGTAATCCCTAACAGGCTGGGAATTAGTGCTAAGCTATTGAACATCTGGAGTTTCAACCTTCTAATCTATAATGTATGGGAATTAGATTATGATCTTAAAAGTTCTTAACACATATTAAAATTTCTATGACTTTCCTAAATGGATTGAACATAATAGTTTTAAAAACTATTATTATGACATGACGAGGAAGCCACATTATAACTGTCAAAATATTATCAGTGATTGAAAAATGTAATCACTAAAAGTATATATTTTGATCTTTAGTGCTAGAAGGTTCCTGGTAAGGTAAACAAAGTGCTACTTTTTCAACTGCAACTCAGCCATAAAAATAGAATACAATGATAAGAAAGAAAAGGTATTTAAAATTAAATAAATTTTTACTATTAACAGAATCAGATGTATTAATCTATACATACATATATACATAACATTCAACATTTAGCTTATTGTTCGAAGATCCATATTACTTTTCATCTAGTAAGAAGCAGTAAGCATTGAATTGGTAACAAATGTGACTCCTGAGTATAAAACAGTAGCTAAATATCTATTTTAAAAAGCATGAAATTTATCAGCCTGGCCCACTGAACTGCCATGCAGCTGTGTTCCTTGACTGTTGTTCTAGGATTACTCCCTGGGCTACCTTCAGACTGTGGTCATTTTGGCAGGACTGGAACGTTTCAAAGTACTCTAAGCTCACTGTTTAGTAATAAGCAGTACCAGTCGGCCCAGCATCGAATGAAGAATGGAATGTGTCTAATATGTGCTCACCAGGTTATGAACTGGACCCCTACAAGTTAGCAAGCTGGTGTGGCGGGCATTTGGTTGCTCAGCTCTCCTTCCTAGTAGGGGTTCTAGGCCCATGGAAACAGATTACAGGGAGATAACAAAAATGTGCATGAAGGCTTTTTTTTTCTTTACCATTTTAGCTTCTTTAAAATTCTGAGAACATTTGTGAGGCTTATATACACACAGATCTAGCTATTAAATTGTGGCAACTTTGTAAATAATTATTTCACATTTTTGTTACAATAAAACTGTGGATTATACATTCCTGCTATTCAACAGATTGACACAGCTATCAATTGTCGTATTTGTTTTCAAGCAGAAAGAGAAAAAAGATACTAAGAAGTTTATGAATGGCAGAGAGGACTAATTCTAATCCTACTTCATACCATCTTATTAGTTATGTCTCAAACATTACATAAGCCTGCACGTCTAATTGGCTTCATTTCCTATATTAAATTCTCAGTAATTTTAATAGCAAGTTAGGAACTTTCTGCTTCATTTTATATCAGTAAGAAATTTTTGATTAATGTCACTTTGGTAAGCATTTTGAGAGGAAGATTTTTTGCAGGACTTCATGCAGAGATAAACTTGTGCCTTTTAACTTTATTTCAAAAACATTTTGCTTTCCAATTGCATTTCTACCAACTAGAAAAACTTCATAAAGTTTATGTAGACTCTTTAAAAGACAACATCCGACTTCGTCGTTGCCCTACAGCAGTGACTGAAAATAGCAAAAGCACAGTGAACTTGCACAACTACATTATGAAATTTGGAATTCTAATTCTTCAGGTCTCTGGTAATTTAATAGATATAAATATCTTAACCAATCTGTGCTTTTTTTTAGCGCACTGTGCTTGAATGGAAATGATAAAGCACTATTACAAGGTTAAGGGAGATGACCACACAAATCACAGGAGGTAATTTTAGAGGGATAATCAACTGGATGAATAAAATTATAACTACAATCTCATAAAGCTTTTTGTTCTTTTTACTGTCAGTTTTTAAGTTAAGCAAATTGTTTAGTGACTTTCATTTGATTAAAAAATGTAAAGTTACTCAAATATTAATAGTATAGGAACACGAGCATAGGAATTCAACTCTCAGGTCCTTGAGAAACAAAGAAGGCCAATGTCTAACTCCTATTCTGGAAACAAATCCAGTTCTCTAAGGGCAAGACTATTAAATGACTTCAGACAATTTAGCAAGAAAATTTATAATGCCTTGTTCTAATCCTTATTATTCTAAACAATATTCAATGAGATAAAACTCCAGTAGCAGCTATGTGAACAGACCCTTGAGGTTTATTTTGTAGCATTTAAATGGAAACAAATGAAAACTGTATATATTTAATTACTATCAAACACACCACATGGTTTCTGAAGGTGAATAAAATTTCCTTTATAATGGAGAAAAGAATTTCCAAACCACTGCTTCTATTAAATAATATTTGGAAACATGCCTTGCATAGGACATAATTCGATAACTTTGTAGTTTCAAAGCTAACTTTATGTCCTAAATGATATACTTTTGGCTCCTCCCTGTCTGATTTGGATGCCAGTATTCAAGCAATTCACTGAATAACTTCCAAGGTTTACCTGTCTTAATGTAATTTCCAGATATGAGAAAGAAAGATGAGTTATCTATGTAGATGAATCAAAGCAAGCATTTTGAACACAATAATTATTTTTCACCTATTCTATGGTTGAAGGATGAAATTTTAATGCTGGCAATACATTAAAAAAAAGCAAAGAGGAAAAGATATTTACTGTATGTATGACATACTAAAATCCAGCATTTGCTACTTGGTCAACACATGGTAACTCAGATATATATATATATTCTCAGATATGTAAGTATATACATATATATTTGTACTCAGATATATATATACAAATGTACATATATATTTAATACTCACACATATAAATATATTTATACTCAGATATATAAATATATATATTTATACTCAGATATATAAATATATATATTTATACTCATATATATATTTATACTCAGACATATATATACACACATATATATTTTTTTTTTTTTGAGACGGAGTTTCACTCTTGTTGCCCAGACTGGAATGTAATGTCACAATCTCAGCTCACCGCAACCTCTGCCTCTCAAGTTCAAGTGATTCTCCTTCCTCAGCCTCCCAAGTAGCTGGAATTACAGGTGCATGCCACCATGCCTGGCTAATTTTTTTGTATTTTTAGTAGAGACAGAGTTTCTCCATGTTGGTCAGGCTGGTCTCAAACTTCCAACCTTAGGTGATCCACCCACCCTGGCCTCCCAAAATTCTGGGATTACAGGCATGAACCACTGCTCCAGGCCAACTCAGGCATATTTTTAAAGTGTCTTAATCAAAAGAGAATGTCTTTTAAGTGAGTCGTGGAAAGCCATTCAATGACTGAGGTTTAAAAATTGACTTGTCAATGTGTGGATCATTAAGCAATTAGGCATGTGGCTTAACTGATATTTTGTGTAAAGTGAAAAAATGAAAAAAATAGCTTTATTACCATCTCCTTTTTGCCATAGCAATTTTTAGACAATCCCCAGAGAATGTACTTGGCTAACACGTGCACTTTGTTCATCTTTCCTTTGAAAAAACACCCCTTTAACTATTTCTAAAAGATTAATAAAACACAGGAGTGCAGATACCTCTTTGACATACTGGTTTCAATTCCTTTGGATATATACCCAGAAGAGGAAATGCTGGATCATATGGTGATTCTATTTTTTGTTTTTTGGGGAATGTTCATACCATTTCCCAAAATGACTGTACTAATTTACAATCCCACCAACAATTTACACAATTCCTTCTTCTCCATATACTTCCCAACACTTGTTATTTGTCTTTTTTGATAACAGCCATTCAAACAGGTGTGAGGTGATATTTCATTGTCTATACTTCCATGTTAATTTCAGCATTATTCACAAAAGCTAAGACATGGAAGCAACCTAAGTGTTCATCAACATATGAATGGATTTTTAAAAATGTGGTACATATATACACAATGGAATACTATACAGCCTTAAAAAAGAATGAAATGTTGTCATTTATAACAACATGGATGGAACTGGAGGACATTACACTAAGTGAAATAAGCCAGGCACAGAAAGACAAATAACATATGATCTCACTTATATGTAGAATCTACAAAAGTTGATCTCATAGAAACAGAGGTAGAATGGTAATTATTAGGGGCTGGAGGATAGAGGGAGGGGCAAAAAAAAAAAGATGTTTATCCAAGGAATAAATTTTATGTGATTTTAGTGATCTACTATACTGCACAGTGACCATGGTGACAATAAATAAAATTTATTGTATATTTCCAAATTGCTTAAAAATAGATTTTTAACATTCTCATCACAAAAAAATAAGTTGGTGAGGTAATGGATATGTCAATTGGCTTGACGGAATTTTTCCTTTACGTATACATAGATCAAAACACCACATTGTATTCTATAAATATACACAATTATTTGTCAACTAAAAACAAATAAAAAATAATGAAAGGTAAAGAAAAAATACTAAAACATGAGGAAAAGTGGGTGTACTTAATACTATAAACACAATTATAGAAAACACTGAAAACTACTTTATGATAATATATAAGTATACATATAAGTATACATATGATAATATATAAGCATACATATACACACTTTTAAAAATGCTCGGCTTGCTCTAGGAATGACGAAACTGTCATTTATAGATGAAAAGTTACATGCTTATTAATTAATCTTATTCTTACAAATGAGAAACTGAACTCTCTATTTCTCAGCTCACAACTTTCTTCGTATTATTTTACTCATATACTATCATCCATACAATCATCAAGAACAGGCCTACCATGTCAAGCTAATTTTCCATGTTATTTTATGTTTAATCCTCCCTCTTTCATTGTCTACTTACTGATCATAACAGACACCGTGTTCACGTTGGGGTTGAAAGAGCAGCGTCCTTTTCCAGATTCACACTTGGAGTCAATCATGAAAACTTGGTCCTTTATTGTAGATAAAATTTAAAATGTGGCAACAATAACTTATTTAGTGAAGACAATTGTTCATCAGTAAAACAAAGCATTGTTAAAATTAATATGCTTTCTAGTTGGTTGCTTATTAGGCCTTCCAATTTACTATATTAAGACTTGCTAAAACTATGAGGAGAATTGATCTGTAATTACAAGCTAACCACAGAAGGGCTAGCTCTCATTCTATTACACTCCCCAGAGGGCTAATCCAAGAAGTTGTTCTCTGCAAATCGACATTAGCAAAAATCACTTGAAAACCAAGTATTATTATAAATCTCAACTAGATGTGTTGAACATCAGCCGAAAGAAGACAATTGTCCATAGAGGAACAATCTATGTAAGGACTATAATATTTTCAAAATAATTAAGATTTTTAAAACACAGAATTTTATCTTACTGTTTAATGTTATCATATAAAGCATTGTACAAGATTCAACAAAACAATTCATAATTCAGATTTAAAATGTGCCATTTACTCATGAATTTATTTAACAAAAATTTACTGAGCATCTTCCATGTACCAGAAACTGACTAAACACTGGGGATATTGTAAATAAAATACACCAAAATTTTTGTCCTCAAGTAATTTATAACCTAGTGAGAAACCTAATAAATAATTAAACTATGGAATATGTTAGATAGTGCTTGCTACTGAGAAGGAAAGTTAAGCAGGAAAAGGGAAGAGAGAGGACTATAGATTGGGGGCAATAAATTCAATGGTTTTAGCCTCAGCAAGAACAAATATCTTGTCAGTATAAATATGTACCTTTTTCTTTATATAAAGTTAGTACAAGCCCCCTACTAAAATTCAAAGTAAAAACAAATGACCATTTTAATAGGTCAAATAAGATGATAAGGAATCTTAATTATCAAGCTAAGGCTTTTGAAAGTTATCCTGAAAGAAATGTGAACTCAGTAATATTTTTGAGTGTGGAAATGGAAAGATCAAAACCTTGCTCTAGAAAGTTGGCCTTTATCTAGGAAGACTGGGAATGAAATGTATAAAAACAGACACTGCATTCAGGAAAACTGGTTAGTTTCCTATTACAAGAGTCCAGGAATTAGAAGGTAATAATCTGACATGGCATGTTTTCTGTGGTCAAGGTAAGAGCAGCAGAGATGTAAGAAAATTTATATAGTGGCAATCAACAGAGCTTGGCAATCAGTTATAATTTGGTGGTTCTAATTTCATTGTACTTGTTGTCCTTTTCACATTGCCTCCACACCTGAAAGGATACATCTATTACATTCTCTATACGTGCCTCCAAACTACTTTTGTAAAAGGAACCTAAAAAGGTAAATCCAAACAACTATAGATATGTGATCATCAATCACAATCAATTTCTAATTGATCATATTCAGGAAAACAAAGATGATTCTAAAGTTTTGACTCCTTCAAAAAATAAAGCTAGTACACAGTTGTTATACTGAGTGTCTATACTACCGCAGGACCTCTCTGAACATAACAGAGAATTATAGAGCTTAAAAAGAATCACAGACCTCTAGCCTAAAAAGGTTCTTTCTGAGTATCCTAAGATCTTCATCAATGAAGTCACTCTACAGGTGATGAAAAAATATGACTTGTCCAGAAGACCATGTAGCTAAAGGGTGATAATAGCACAATTTGAATTCAGTCTCCTGACACCTAGTGAATCAGATTTCCAAAAGGTCTTCGTTCATGTTAACGACTAAACTAAAAAAAAATCATAAACCAGAAGAAAAACAAACAAAAAAGCCTTATTGTGATTCTAGAGCTGGAGACCGATTTGACCAAATAAGTGAGAGTTCGTCTTGCAGGAATTGATGAGGTTGTTTAGGTACCATTTGCTCTCAACTGACCTACTCCTACATCACACAGCACTCTAGATGTAGATCTTGTCACCACCAGGAGCAGACATGGTCTATCCTAATAATAACTATCTCAAGTACCCTGAAATAATTCTTCAGACTTGTCTCCTAAGAACTCTTCTCTACTTCTCCCCAGTTCATTAGGCTTTTCTCTTTTTGACTTTGTTAACAGGTTAGATTCCATGTTTTTTGTTTGTTTGTTTGTTTTTTAAAGACAGGGTCTAGCTCTATCTCCTGGGCTGGAGTGCAATGGTGCAATCTCGGCTTACGGCAACCTCCACATCCCAGGTTCAAGCGATTCTCATGCCTCAGCCTCTGCAGTAGCTAGGACTACAGGGATGCACAACCATGCCTGGTTATTTTTTTGTATTTTTTTTTTTTTATAGAGACGGGGCTTTCACCATGTTCCCCGGGCTGGTCTAAAACTCTTGGGCTCAAGTGATCTGCCCACCTTGGCCTCCCAAAGTGCTAGGATTACAGACATGAGCCACTGTGTCTGGCCAGATTCCATTTTTAATTTCAATAAATTTTGACACAACATTCGATTCCTTGAATGTATGACTTTTTTCATTGCATCCACACCCCAAAGGAATACATCTATCTACATTCTCCATACTTGCCTCCAAACTACTAAAGATTTTGTAAAAGGTAACCTAAAAAAGTAAATTTAATACACTGCAGATTTGTGATCACCAACCACAAGTGGATCCCCTACAATGTACAGTGGCCTTTCAAAGATTCTCTTATCACAACTGGTTCTGTCATCAAAAATTTCAAGCCTTTGCCACTACAGTGAAATCCTGATTTTTCTGACCCCCTAACTTATTCTCAACTCATATTATTGCTACTGTGCAGAGAAAGCAAAGCCCTTAAATGGCATATCTTCAATTCCTCACTACTAAACACACAAATACCATATTATATTTAGTAATGTAGTATTATATTAATATATTCACTAATACATGAGACTAGTTCTCTTACTTTGAGGCCAGTACTTCGGATTTCATTGCTTTGGATTTCATCTTGTCTTGTCTTTTTGGGCACCTTAGATTTCCATTATTCCTTGCGTTTATTTGATACATACTTTCATCTTATTAATTGGAGCCTTTATGCCATTATTTAAACAACTCCTTCAGCTCCCATATACTACTCTCCTTATAAACCACACTTCTCAGGGAATTACATACATCCTCATAACCATTTTCTGACCTGCCATTTTATTTTCAATCCACTTTAATTCAGCATCTAATGTCAATTTTGCATTGAAACACTTATTGATAAGATCTTTAATGACAATCATGATACACAACTCAGTGCTTATTTTTTAGACTTCATCTTACTTGAATTCTCAATGGCACTTGGAATTGTTGAAAACTTCTGTTTTTACAATGACTTATTTTTATTTCCCAGAACCAACATAGTCTTTTTTTCCCTACCCCCCCCCTTTCTCTGTTTCTCTTTATTTTTTTAAGATGGAGTCTTGCTCTGTCACCCAGGCTGGAGTGCAATGGCTGTGATCTTGGCTCACTGAAAGCTCCGCCTCCCGGGTTCATCCCATTCTCCTGCCTCAGCCTCCCAAGTAGCTGGGACTACAGGCGCCCACCACCACGCCCGGCTAATTTTTTGTATTTTTAGTAGAGACGGGGTTTCACCATGTTAGCCGGGATGGTCTCGATCTCCTGACCCGTGATCCACCCGCCTTGGCCTCCTAAAGCGCTGGGATTACAGACATGAGCCACCCCGCTCCGCCCTGTCTGCTCCTTTTAAGGCTTGTTTGTAAGGTGATTTTCCTCCAATTGGCCATTAGTTAGGAGACCCTCAAGTCTCAATCATAGTCATTCTTTTCTTTCACTCTATACTTTATCTCCCTCTCTGCATAATTAAATCCATACTTTTCTTGGGCTCCAGTTACTCTTATAAACAATGACTCACACATGTATATACTCAGCCTTATATTTAACCACCTACTTGATATCACTAGTTAGACCTTTCCATGGCATCTCTCATTCAACAGACCAAACTCAGGCTTATAATCTTTACCCTATACATGGTCTATTCATTCTCATCTCAGTTCATAGCAACTATACAATTAAAGAGGCTGAAAATAACAAACGAACAAGGAAAGTGTCAACATTTATATCATTTTCTTTTCTATATCCAAATCCATCAACATCATCTATACTATTTTACACTTTATACCATTTTATACTCTCTGTCACCATTGCTATCACCTGAGTAAAACAATCTCTTTTGTGGTCTTCTACGTCAACTCTCAAACTAATCTCCTATAACTTTTCCACTCCCCTTCTCCCCATGCCACAAATCATCTGTTACCTAACACACGAGTGACAACACAATTCTGTTCATGCCATTTTCTGCTAAAGATTGTTCTAATTTACTTCTCTGTTGAGATATAAGAAAGACCATGATCTTTAAAGTAGCCTAAGCTTCAACATGATTTTGATTCTGCTTTTATTCTCATTAAATGAATATTTCTGGATTGAACAATAAGAGAAAATAACAGAGAGTAGGTGGTGAAAAATGAAAAAGTAGGCATAGCAAAGTGTCCTATGGTCATAGACGTCAATAAAAGCAATGAAAAATACAGACCATGAATGGCGGAATTTAATGTCATAGATTGTTCTAGGAGAGGGGATACAGATTGAGGGAGTCTACTTGGTCACTGAGGAATCTGCCATTAATCAAACAGTTTTAGTTAATGTGTAGGAGTGAAATATTAGAAAGGATGAATAAAGATATACAGAACTGGAGCATAAAACCTAGAAATTCAGCCTCCTACTCTGAGAAGCTTAGTAATGAAGTAAAAGAGAAAGGAGAAAATTAGAAAAAAGAAGTCACAGAACCAAAAAAAGGATTTTAAGGGAAAGAAATCCAATCCTTTCTTTAAATGGGCAAAAAAAAAAAAAAAAAGTAAAATATGAAGGTTATTTATCAAAGAATTTAATACAGAAAATGTATAATTTTTCTTCTAAAACAGAAAACATACTAGCAAAAGATACTGAAACAGACTAGATTGGTGGCTAATTTCATTCAAAAAGCATAGAAGATAATTTGCATACCTATGACATTCTTGGTCACCCGTGATATTCTTGGTCAGTCTAAGGTAAAGTTACCTGCCTGATGAGAGTCAGGGTCAGGGGAGCTTAGGGGGAGCTGAATTGGTATTCAGTTGTTGAAACAGATGTTATGAAAACATCTGATGAAATCAAAGATAAGATGTGGTAATATTCCAAGAATTTGCTGCAAAATTAACCAATCACCATTTTTGCTTGATGTTTTATTCATTCATTTAAAATCATAATTCACTTGTATTGCTTTATCTTTTTCCAGGAACAGAAGACAAGAAGTAAAGACAGTAGACACAAGAGAAGAACTGTGGTTAGGTCTTCATGTAGCAAGGATTCTAGGCTCTTTAGGTGGGTGCTGTTGAAATATCAGAAAGCTCTGAATCAGTCTTGCAAATAATAGAAGAGAAATGGGATATAACAAAAGCATGTGATGTGCCAAACACGAAGTAGGCTCATCAAATATCCCCCTAACACCAATGAATATATATGAAGACACTCCAGTGAAAGATGGCAGGTAATGTCCCAGATATAAAATTGAATAATTAAAATAACTCTGCCAACCTAACTTGGTTCACCTTCAAATTATGGTTGAATAGATGAAAAATGTCATCTCTCAATAACAATAAAAGAGTATCAGCAGTAACTATTACCCTTGGTGATTACAAAATACAATGTTAGTGATCGAGAAGAATTCTCTCAAAATAAAACTTTTTGCATCATGGTCATTTTATGCTAGGAGATCTTTTATCCTAAACTAAAAGAAAGCAAATCCATTATCTGTTTGATTAAACTGTGTAGTTCTATATTTACACTATGGTTTTCATACTACAAATATACAAAAGTGACGTTATAGTGAGATTCTCCGACTAGAGTGAACTATCAAGGACTACATTTTATAAAGCTTAAAAATCATAACCCTGTTCATACCTAAATTGGCTCTTAAGATGTTCACATATTATTTCAGAGATTCATTAATGAAACTGCTTCTCTTTTGAAACATATCTTTTGAAGTGAGACTAAAGTAGTTCATATTTAGCAAAGTGATTAAAATGTATTCCATGCTGGTTTTCCAAAGGAGATTATTTTTTTGGACAGAATTTCCAATTACGCCTTGAAGTGCATAGTGGGCAATTCGTACATGGGAAAATAATTTTATTTGAAATGTGTGCTCTGAAAATGGCTATGCTATTGTTGGCCTGTACAGTGACTGCACAGACTTCAGGGAAGTGTCTGACAGACTGCAGACGTCTGAGGCAGTAGTTTATTTAATCAATTGATCACAGGCATGTGGTTTTAATGACAAGTTCAATGCAGCCAACTATATTCTTCCAAAAAGCATAACTTTACTTTCCTTGTAAGAATTTTAATATTTCATAACATCTTGAACCACATTAAAAATGTCTCATTTTGGGGTCAAATTATAATTATTTTTAAGTGACTTCTTATTCAATAAAACATACTTATGTATAAATTACATGTCTGAAAAACAACTTAAAAAAACATCATTGTTCAGTCATTAGTACTAAAATAGATTAACTGTTGTTAAAGGAAAATAAGCTTTAGATCAGTAGCCATATTTATTTTTTGCAAAATTCTAATCTAAAAAATCAAATTAAAATATTATTTAAAAACTGGACTTTCTATATTTAAGTTGCATAATAAAGTCAAACCAAGTTTGAAAATTCAGTTTTTGGCCAGGCGTGGTGGCTCATGCCTGTAATCCCAGCACTTTGGGAAGACGAGGTGGGTAGATCATAAGGTCAGGAGATCAAGACCATCCTGGTTAACACAGTGAAACCCCGTCTCTACTAAAAATACAAAAAATTAGCTGGGCGTGGTGGCAGATGCCTATAGTCCCAGCTACTTGGGAGGCTGAGGCAGGAGAATGGCGTGAACCCAGGAGGCGGAGCTTGCAGTGAGCCGAGATCGCGCCATTGCACTCCAGCCTGGGTGACAGAGCAAGACTCCATTTCAAAAAAAAAAAAAAAAAATTCAGTTTTTAAAATAATTATATTAAGTAAAACAAGATGTTTGACTAAAAGAATGAGTAGAAACTCTCTCGGTGTAATGTACTTTCCTTAGTCAACAGCTGTGGACTGGGATAACAAAGGCTTAAATAGCACAGGTGAAGTTCAACCAGCCTCATATTCGACTATACATTAGGTATATATTTGACTAGTGTTCAGCAAACATCATATCATAATACCCCATATCACTCTAACTAATGTAAGAATAAGGCTGGAATAGCCTAATGTAGGATGATGTTGGTCTAAGATAAAAGTATGATTTGTTAATTACATTAAGTTCTTTTCAGCAGATACTTGGCATCCTGCTTTATACATCTTTTACAGATATACATTTATAAAGTTTTATTGAATTTGAAAGACAAGAAATTATACTAGATTTGAGAAGGTTAAGTTTATGATACAATATTTCTATAATTTGGAGCAAATATTATCACCGTATTACATTCAAGTTATCTTGAAACTATAACATTTTTCTTTTACCTTTTACAGCTTTACAAATATAGATATACTAAAAATATATACATATAAACTAAAATTATATATATATAGTTGTGTCCAACTAAAAGTATATATATATATTTACATATTTATAATACACACAAAAATATATACACATTTTTAGCTGAAGGCAAAAGGTCATACTTCAAGTAACTTGGCAGACAGGAAAATATGTAATATACTTTATGTTTAAAGGGCATGAAAATATTTTACGAATATTGATATTTCCAAGTCTTTACTCTAAAACACAGTTTCAAAAATCCTTGACACTATTATCAAAACTAAGAATGTTAAATAGTTACGCTTACCTCTGATCTCCTCCCTCTGTTCAAGTAAGTACAGACGGGACTGAAAGCACCACTCCCACAGACATATAAATGTGTACGATTGAAAGTCTGAATTACACGGACAAAGTTCCCACAGCCGTGCTAAAAGAATCAGTAAATAAGCAGTTAGTAATTCAATGACTTTCACTGTTATTTCAGTTAGCTATGTTAACCTGAGATCGTGTATGATAGGTAACAATGAGGTGACATAAACTTTTGATGTTATTAGTCCAGGGGTGTCCAATCTTTTGGCTTCCCTAGGCCACACTGGAAGAAGAATTGTCTTGGGCCACGCATAAAATACACTAACCCTAGCAACAGCTGACGAGCTAAAAAAAAAAAAAAAAAAAATCGCAAAAAAAAAAACCTCATGTTTTAAGAAAGTTTACGAATTTGTGTTGGGCCACATTCAAAGCTGTCCTGGGTTACATGAGGCCCGTAGGTCACAGGTTGGACAAGTTTGTAGTAGGCTATATCTTTGGGGAACTATTAATATATTTGCACCTCTTCAAGGTAATTTGAGAATACTTATCTAACTTGTAGAAGTACCAAATCAAATACTAAGATTTGGTGCAACTGAAGGAAAACAGTGGTTCAGGAATAGTCAAAACATTATTACAGGAACAGTCACTCAACAAATATTTACTGATTACCTACTATTTGACAGGGTATAGTCAAATTCTCTGGGCATCCTTACTGAGAAAAACACAAAAATCTCTTCGCTTGTAGAATGCAACTGAACAAAGTTGTCATACGTGCCCTGCTTTTTCTATTTCTGTTTTAATCTGGACTAATTCTAATACTTCATTTGAAAATGCTCTCAAATGTATACATGTCAATGCAAATATTGTTTGGCAATACTTTGCTATACATTTTCCTTTCTGCTCCATTTTTTTTATTGTTAAAAGATGTATTTCCAGAAATATTAAAACAACAGCATGATTTATTCCACTGATTTATTTCAAGAGAAATATAGTGCACGGCAGATAGTAAGTAAAATGCTCTATTTCATTATTCTCATATTACAACACTATCTAAATTTTTACGTCCTGAAACTTCATAAACATATTATTTACCTGAGAAAGTTTACAAATTAACACATAGAAGTTATTTTTTCTCAAGTTTTCCTTAAAACATTAAACACACACACATTATATAAACGTGTTCTGAATGCACCTGTGCCTATACAAGTTCCATATTACCATTAGTACACAATGGCAAACACTATTCACCTTAAGAACTGGCAAATAAAACTAAATAAAACTAATCTCCAACAAAATGCCAGCATAATGACTGCCTTCTATGAGGAATGACATAATCATTCTCTTTGCCCTGGATCCCCTAAAATATTCCCTTCTTCTCTCATAGAAACTCCTTTCTTACTTGCTCCCAGTTCAAGTAAAAGCAAGGCTGTCATTTATTCACCCAATGAAATAAAATAATTATTGCAGTTCTCAATTGACTATGACCTTGCAGGAGCACAGAAACATAGTCAGCACTAGATACACATCTCTGTGACTAAATTAACCACTGAATGTTCCAGTTACTAGCTTCACTATCCTTTGCTGACTATAATTCAATCAAGCCTGAGACTGAATGACTTCACAAAGTCATTTTTCTCTCAAAGAACATAATAAAATGATTGTATATTAGAGACAGTATTTTTATTAAAAACTATAAAGAAATATATCAAAAGTTAACAGTAACTTTTCCCTGGGTGGCCTGGGTGGTCAGAAAATATATTTCACTTTTCCCCCTGCTAGGTACCATGTATGCTCCTTTTTTTTTTTTTTTTTTTGAGACAGAGTCTTGTTCTGTTGCTCAGGCTGGAGGGCAGTGGCGCGATCTCAGCTCACTGCAACCTCCGCCTCCCGGGTTCAAGTGATTCTCCTGCCTCAGCCTCCTGAGTAGCTAGGATTACGGGCATGTGCTACCATGCCGGGCTAATTTTTGTGTGTGTGTGTTTTTAGTAGAGATGGGGTTTCACCATGTTAGCCAGGATGGTCTTGATCTTCTGACCTCATGATCCACTCGCCTTGCCTCCCAAAGTGCTGGGATTACAGGTGTGAGCCACCACGCCCAGCCTCTCCTATTTTTTAATAAAGCATATCTATTATTTAAATTATTGAAAAACTAAAACAAAATAAATGTTGCTAAAATAGAAGTTAAAATTAAAATCAATATTATTTTACATTTTCCATCATTTTTCCTTTTATGTTCATTATTACTTGCCAGCAAATATACACTTCTTTTCTTATGCAGTAATTTTATACAGGTGTTTCTATGATACATTTTTATTATTAAATAATCAATCATTAATTCTGTAGTCAAAGAAATTAATCCTTACAGACTAGACTATATACTTTATTTTTAAGTCATTAAGGACTTTTGTTAAATACACAGTGTCATTTCTTGACACCTGTTTATAGAGGTATCTGGAAATTGATTACGTAACTACAGATAACATGTTTCCAAAGAAAAAGCACAGATGAAATATGGTGTGTTTATAATGTGTCTATGTAAAGGGAATCTATGAGGAATGAGACACATGCATATTTTTTCACATTCAAGTTTAGTCATTCTGGGATTCTGTATACAATATTTCAATATTTCCCCATAAGATATAAATAATTCAATCCAATTCCTTTAATAACAGGTTATGTCTCTCTCATCTTGGGTCTTATGGATGTCAATGTACTTTCACGAATTACTGGTATTGGTAAAATGAAAGAAGTCAATAACATCTCTTTTATATTTCAAATGCACTATACTCATTTCATGTATCTATCTGCTTATTATGACTAATATTTATTTAGAGTTTATTATATCCTAGACAATGAAATAATCATATTGTATGTTTTACCTTTTATTTTTACCTTCAGAAAGTTTGATTTTTACCTTTAGAGCAGACATTTATTTAAAACTTACTGTATGCTACTTAGGCACTGTAAGGTTTTTACCATATTCATTCAGGTTTTTACCGTAACTCAGTTCCTTTTGGAAAAATAAACTGTAGAGCTTTTTAAAAAAATAACCTGTCTGAGATCATATAGGTAGTAACTAAAGCAGATTTACAAACACATACATCTCTAACACTGAATCCTGTACTTTCAGCTGCTTTATAATTTATCATTGGATGAGAAGTCCACAGTTGTTTCCTGCGGGGGTGGGGGTGGGGGACTGAATGTCTCTGCCGCCCAGGCTGGAGTGCAGTGGCACAATCTCGGCTCACTGCAACCTCCGCTTCCTGAGTTCAAGCGATTCTCCTGTACATCCTGAGGAGCTGGGACTACAGGCATGTGCCACCACACCCGGCTAATTTTTTGTGTTTTTAGTAGAGACGGGGTTTCATCACGTTAGCCAGGATGCACAGTTGTTTTTATAAGTTAATACTGATATAACTTTTTAGTTTTTATAACATTTATTAATATTCACAGAGCTCTTAATCCTTTCATGTAGATTGTTTAATTCTCATAACAATGCACCAATTTATTAATACTCCATTTTAGTGATGAGGAAATTGAGTCCCAGAGAGGTTAAATAAAGAGTTCTAGTTTTAATAAGTAACTAAACTGGGACTTGAACCACAGCCACTCTCCACTGTGCAGCTTTTCTATAGGAATCTGGTTAGCAATGAACAGATTCCCACACTATCTGTTGCTCAGTGTGCTCCCTACCCCTCCCCACACACAAGACTACAAAAGGAAAAACAATTCAGATGAGTTAATTATTGAAAATGATTATCTCGGTCCTTTCCATTTCCATTGTGCTGCCTTCGTTTCTGACCTAGACTGCTGCCATAGTGTCAATTCCATCCTGCAAATATGTGCTGAAGTCATTCTATGCAAGGCACTGTATATGGTACTAGCAACACTGGAATGAATAGACTCAACCAACACATGCTTTTAGAGAAAGGAGAGCATAATGTATCAGACTGTGGTATATACTGCAATAGGACTGTATTTTTAAAAATGTATTGTAGAAGGAAAGAAAGACATTAAATAATGCTGACCTGGGGTAAAGATTTGAGTAGAGGTGACATTTGAGCTGAGTCTTGCAGAATAATTTAGAGATTTTCACAGGCAAAAGCATAATAAGGAAAGAACATTTCAACAAAAAAATAGCATGAACAGAAAACAGAGACATGAGAGTGCGAGATTTACTAGCAGACTAGTGCCTAGAAGGGTTACAGGATAACTGTGTGATGAAATCAAGAGAGGTATAATTACAGTTGGTCTGCCATCCTGCCATAGTCTTCAGATAGGCAATACAGAGTATTGCAGAGAAGACCGAGTAGATTTAAGTATGCAGGTCTCAGAGCCAGATGACCTCGGTTTAAACTTTGGCTTCATCTTTTATTAGCTTTCAGAACTGAAGACAGTTACTTGGCCTCTGGATGCTTCAATCTTTGCATTTCTAAAATGGCAATGGTAATACTTGTTGTGGACAATATATTAATAAAGCAGTAGAAATAGTATCTGGAACATAATAAACACATCCAACTGTCCAATATTAGATTTGTTTTATTTGCATTTTAAAATTGATATTGTCTATAAACCCGGTGAAATGGTCAGGGCATCTGTCCTGCATAAAGCTTAGTGCAGGTCCTGACCACAGTAAAAATCCACAAAAAGTTGAGAGTATGAATGAAGCCTTAGAGACTTCAGTGGAAATAAATACCATGGATGCTCTCTTTTCGTTGTTTAATTCTCTTTTGAAATGATTTCCTGGCACAATGTTAATGAAATATAAGGCTGCTAACATTATACAGCATATAATAAAATTCTATTTTTTATAAACATTTATGTCTATATAACAAAATCCTGGAAGAATATACCCTGAATTGTTAAGAGTGATTATGTTTCAGTAGTGCAATTTACTTTCTTTAACAGTGATACAGCATTAACTATGTACTATGCACTGCTCTAAGCTCTCTGCAAATATTAACTCATCAATCCTCTTAACAACCCAATAAGGTTAAGTGCTACAGATTAGCACATTTCACAGATAAGAAAACCAAGATGCACAGAAAGTTTAAGTCTCCAAGGTCGAAGAGCTAATAAGAGATGGTTTATTTTCTGTTGCTTTCTATGTACTTTTCTAGGTCTTCAAAGATTGTTATATTGAAAATATATTACTTTTATAATATAAAAATATATGTTTTAAAAATATATCCCGGAGCACAGGTGAACAGGCCTTTAAAAATATTGACTCATCATGGCCTATAATCTGCAATGACATAAATATACTTCATACTTTCTTCTTCTTGGTCTATACCTTCTTGGTCTAGGGAAATTAATCAAGGTATTTTGATAAAGAAAATGTATTTTTTAGGAGCTTAGGATTGTATGGTCACAGAAATAGGGAAACTGATATTCTACAACTAATAAATCAAGTTTGACACCATGTGCATGTAATGTATATATATCTAAATACATATAATCCTACTTAATTTTTCAACTGTCTCCTATAGTATTTACATAGTACATTCATTAAGCCCTATCTCATGGATATGTTTGACAGCATGTGCTATTGTTTAACCTCAATTTATTTAGAGTATGAATAAAATATTAGCATTTAGAAATAAATGGAGCATGTAGGAATGTGAGTATGTAGTGGCAGGAAGAGAAATGGGAAGTAGGTTATATTCTTTTTAGCTGAGGCAGAAAATTAGCTATATTCCCACCATGAAAATTTATTTTCTTTAAAAACATTAGTTTATTACAGAATTATGCTATATTATTACCTAAGATCAAATGTTAAATCACATTAAATTTTCTTCTTATAATTGTTATCTTGTTATAATGTCAATTAAAATTTGATACAACCAAAAAATCTGAAGGATTAAGGGATGCTTAACTCTTGTTTTATTTTTGCTTTCAGTTGTTATAGCAGTATGGATATTAATTGCTACCACTTTATGTTCTGCTTAGACGATTAACAGAGCTAAAAGCAGAAAGTTTTAGCTTAATGAAAATATACCTCTAAAATATATGCATAATAAATGTGCTACAAACATAATTAATCTAAAAGCATTAATAAACTCAGCATCTACTGTGTCCTACCCTCAAGCCCTGACAATCAGTTGCAACGATTTCCCATGCTTGTATGCACTGTGACCTGAAGGGGTGAGTAGATGTGGACAAGAGAATCAACAGCACGTAGCACATACCAAACACTGGAAGAGAGAGAGGGTACAACTTGTTCGAATTTCAATACCATTGAAATAAAAGGTTAACAAGTTCTAATATGATTACCACAAAATCTATCAAACCTTTCCTAAATATCCCAGACGTGCTTTGTGTGTATCCCTTAGCATTTATCATTTTCTCTCCGGTAGGGTAGCATGTATTAGTGGCTAAGAGTACAGAATCCAGAGTTGCGTGTGACTTAGACAAAGACCATTGCACTTCACAGCAGCACAGCTTAAGTGTCTCGCTTTCTTAGTAATGTAGGTATTTTATCTTAAAAATACAGGTGGTGACAATAATGCCCACCTTGCAGCATTGTTATGAGGATTAAAATAAAGCACTTACAACAGGACCTGGCCTGTTCCATTAAATATTGGGTATTTTTTCTGAATATTAATGTATATATGTCTCATCATCTCCAGTACATTATGAAGACTTAAATGTAAGGACTCCATCTAACTCACCTCCAGCTTCTTCACAACAACTAAATAATTTGTGCAAATTAAAATACTCGATTCCTGTGTTTTAAAAGTATTAGGTTATTAGATAATATTTATTCCAAGTTTTAAAAAGTTCTTAAGTATGTGGTTTCATTGAGAAATGAAAGGAGGATAGGTTGTTCTACAAAACTTCCAAAGATCTATTTCACATTATTTTTCTACCACAGGCCTTTTTTTCCCCAGAGTCTAAGTAAAGGACACTTCTGTAAGTACTTCACATGTATGAAATGAGACGGATTTGTCAGACATTATTTTCTTGCATAGACCAACCATGTATTTTTTTGATTAGTGTTTCCCAGGACTCAACAATGTTGTATGGACAAACAAAACCTGTCCGGCCGAGCCCTAAAAATACCTAGGAAAGAGCACTCCATTAGATATTTCCCTTGTGTAAAACAACTGGCCTTATAGTAGAAATTAAAAATATCAACAAATTACAGCATGACAAAACTATGGGAAAATGTCAGCATGTATTGAAGATTTTTATCTAATAACTTTTAATTGTCAAAAAGCAAAACAAAAACCTCAGGGTTTCTATTTTGACAAAGGAAGCAGAAACCAAATGACTTGTCTAAGAATCTTCAGAAACTCAACAGCAATTTTTGGAAATAGAAGGTACAAAGGTACCTAAATTCTGCACATTCTGCCTGTGGCAGTTCTTATGAATGGGAATTGCAAATCATTTTGAACAAAGGACAATGAAATTCAGGAACTATAGCCACGGGATATTATTGTGGCAAAAGGCAAGGCATGATCAGACACACATCAATGGGAAAAAATCCCATTAGAGAGAAAAGAAATAGTTTAATTCATTCACAATTATTAAAATAATAGCCTCAGGGGACAAAACATCATTCTCTGCAACATTGTGCTTCATTCTACCATTGGTTTCCTGGAACATCGTTGTAATGTATGTAAGTGTTTTTTCTACATTTTTCTGGATTTCCCCCCCAAGATTGTGGTCTAACAGGTCCCTTGGATAGCAGATATGCCCCTGCAAATTTCTCCTGCTCACTTTTAAATTTTTCTTATTGGATAAATCACTCCAAGAACCCTTTAGTTAAGGCCAGATATCCTACCCTCCAGAGTCTTCCATGGCCCTGCCTTCAGCCAAAAATTTTTGCAACTTTACACCTGGGGCTGTTAGGAGTCAATGAAAATAAACGTTTCATTTCCTCAATCCCATATTTCCACTTTCCACAAGATTAGTATTTTTCCCATGTTTGGTCTTGTCTGATCCATCTCTACTTCCAAGACTCAGGGCACAGTCTTCACTCCTGAAATCAGTATCTCTTGACCCTACCACAAAATAAATGATTAGTCAACATTTTTTTAACCCTAAGGTGGTCTATTACTTGTTATGACCTGAGACCTGAATGTATGTGTATATACTGACTAGTCTGTCCACCCTATTACCATATTTCTAGCTTATTTCTAAATTAGTTTGTATTTCCATGCTCATTTGATTATGGCTGACTTTTCTAACAAGATAATAAAGTTGACTGGAGTTAGAACTATTTCTGTCTTTGCACCAACTATGTCTTTAGCAACTAGCTCCGTGCTAGATATATAACAGGTGCTGAATCAGTATTTATTGAGCAAATAATGGAAGGAATGAATGAAGAAAGAAACCTCTTGACCAAACTATTTTTGAAAGAGAGGGTGATTTTGATGCTTGGTTCTATTACATTTTCATTATTTGAGGCAAAATGGTGAGATGACATATACGCTCCCTTATAAACATTAAATGACGTGTACACATTAAAGATCTGCTCCATGTATTGTTTTAGAATATTCAAGAATAACAATGTACTACTTTCAGCAGTCATTTGTAGAAATTAATATAGATTTCTTCCTTGATTCTTTATTTTGAATCTCACCTAGAGGAATGCAATTTGCACAAGCGTTGCATACTGAATATTTATTGATACTTATATCTGTCTCTATTGCTGTTTCTGTGGCTATTTTTAATTAACAGAGGTACCATTTATCACCAGTGATTTATATTTATGGAATTTGCTGGCTAACCACTACCCTTTTGCCGAGAATCTTTGTTTGGAAAAGCCCACAGGGTATCTGGGAGCTGCTCCAGACACTTGCATTATCATCGTTTCAGGAGCCTGCTGAGAATTCTGCAGGTTGGATCCACTAGGAACAGAGGTTATTACTGAAATCCATCATGAAATGTATCTGAATGAAATAATGAAAGCAAGGCAAGCAATTTTTGCCCAGTTAGGAATTCTGAAGTGACAGAGAGCCCGAGAGTTCCAGTCTCCTCAATGTTTAGGTGTTTAGCCTGTGTCCAGCCAAAAATTTAAAACACCACCATCCTTTGTCTCAGTTTTGGCTTCCCTCAAAGTACATGGATTCGAAAACCAAATATTTAAGTTAGTGCTTTTTTTTTTTTTTTTTTAAACACTTACTGTGGGATCTTTGCCAGCCATTTTGCATTCTTCAACTTTGATTGTAGATGCTGGCCAGAAAACCTGCTCAGAAAGAAAAATAAAGGTTGCATAATCTCACTTGGACGTATGACAGCCCAGTACTCCTCATTTACTTTTTGTTAACAGGTTTATTTAAGGTGATCCTATACTAAAACTTTAAAATTCTCTCTTTTTATGAATTCATTAATATTCTATTAGTGTAACAATTACAATTACTTTTTATTTCTTCCATCAGTGTTTCCTTTCACAAATGCTTTTCAATAACGTATGTTCATTTACTGATTGTATATTAAAACAATTATTAACATAAATGTGAACGATATAATTTTTCACTCCTTTTGACATACTACACTTTTCCTAACTGCTTATATGACAGTAAATTTACATTTACATATCTTTCTCAGTTAGTATTATTTTTGGTAAATCACACAGCCAGGCTAGATTTATATAAGATGGGCCCCTAGGTACTTCAATAGCTCAAATAACTTGGATGAAATCCAAGAGATTCTCTCTCTCTCTCTGAAATACTGTGCTAGTATTCTAAGTAGTTGCAGCCTTGGGTCCAGTCTGGCAATAATCATTAATTTAGTTGTTAGTCCATTGCCTATGTTAACACTTCCGCAAATGCGGAAGTCTCCTTGTTGTAATAAGTTTATAATTAATCTACTTGTATTTCTTTACTCCAGTGAAGCTCAATTTTATTTCCTTGTGAAATAGGATGATAAATATAGGCCACACTGGATCAAGTAACAGCGTATTTAATAGCTGTTTTCCTTTCAGGCCCTTCATGGGTTACATAGAGATGACAAAGTAGATCTTCCTTTTCTCTGACCATTTCTTTCATGCACTACTCCACACTCCCTTTTTTCTTTCTTTATATATTTACACACAGGTGGTATTTTCTCAGTTAGCTCCGGGTTTTGAATTGTTAAAAACTATGGAACTAGACGAGGAGAACTGAACTTAGTATCTTTTCAGTCCATGAAAAAATACTAACTTTCATAGTAACATGGGACCAGTATTTTCTATTGCTCTGATAAAATGCATATTATTTTTTACTTAATGCTTTTTAAAAAAGAGACACTCAAAAGGTGGACACTGGCCTCGTGAAAAGGATAAACTTACACTCAAAGGTTCTTGACTTATATTGTTAATATTCAGGGAAAGAATATGATCTTTGCTTCCCACATATATCCGGTCCTGATCTTCATCCATTAATAAAATCCTGTAGTCTAAAGGGTGGTGGGAAAGGCTGAAGTATTCAGAGGTCTTGGTTTCTCGAAGTTCTGAAAGAGTGAACAGCACAAGTAAAGATGGAGCATCCTGGTTCTATAATTCTATTATTTTAATAAAAACCATTATGCAAATATTTACCAGAAAAAGTCAAGGTACATTTCCTTCCACAGTAAGAAATTAATTTTAAAATAGAGTTACGGGCTAGTTTCCTGTAATCTCAGCACTTTGGGAGGCAAAGGTACAATGGTCACCTGAAGCCAGGGGTTCAAGGCCAGCCTAAGCAACATAGTGAGACCTTGTCTCTACAAATTTTTTTTTGAAAAATTAACTGGGCATGGTGGTGTGTGCCTGTAGTCCCAGATACTTTGGAGACTGAGGTGGGAGGATCTCTTGAGCGCAGGAATTCGAGGTTGCAGTGAGCTATGATCGTGCTGCTGCACATCAGCTCTGGCAAGAGAGCGAGAGACCCTGCCCCCCTCCCAAAAAAAGTTATGCTAATGGACATTTTAATTCATTATATTTATGCTGAAGTAAAACATAAATCGGTAAGTGCAATGTTAAAGTTTATGGTAATAATATGTGATTACAAAATCAGTCATGTTTGTAATAATCTCAACTCTGTTTTATTACTGGACATCATCAACTTAAAACAAGTTAAGTTAAACAACCCAAAAAAAAAAAAAATACAGTGAGCAGATTGAACAGAAAACAAAACCAATAGCACTGTGATTGTCTTCTTATGCTCTATTAATGTTTTATTCTTGGACTCTATTTATTCATCATTTTAGGATTGCTATTTCCTACTACAAATATTTGCCTTACATCCCAACATAATTCTAATTAGTCCAACTTTTTTTTTCTATAAATTACTTGAAAGTAGATGTACTTTCAAGAGGCAATGTTATTTTTAGCAGAATAACTATGCATATATCTAACGAAAATATATGAATTTTCAAGTATCTAAATGTTCATATTTTCAGTATCCTCAATGGTTAGTGACTCACTCACTCATTTAGCTTCTTTCACATTGCCTAAGTGCCTTTGAAGGTAATGAATGTATCGTGACATTCATGATACATTCTTCAGTCAAAATGCTCCTCTGAAGGAGTGGAACTTTAGACCTTTCTATTCAAATGGTTCAGGATTTCTTTGTTCTTTTGATTATAATCTGAAGAATGACAAACTCTAAGAAAGAGACTGCTTTTTGAGACTACTGCTTCCATGATGAACTGTTTCTAGATTTTTAGGCGTTGAATTACAAACACATTTCTAAAAATTTTGATAGAGCTGCAGTTTGACTTAAACCGAAATTAAAATGACACAAATTCTTATAGAAAGTCATGGACTATATTCCATGAGTACTTGGGCCATAGCCCATATGAGAAGATACAGAAGTCACAAATTTAACCTATTTTCTGGGCACATTTGTTCAGAATGTCTGCCATAATATCCTGCAAGTAGTTTTAGCCAATAATCTGAAAATTCCTGGAAGAATAAGAGTGATAATGAAACCAGGTTCTGTTGCCAAACTTCCTGTGATACTGAACAAGTTACTTAACCTCTCTGTGCTTTAATTTCCTCATTTATAAAAGCAATCATAGTACCTTCTGCCAAGAGTTTCCATGGAAATCAATTTAATTGACACATATAAATATGTGAAATGAGTGACAAGAGATAGTATTCAATAAATTATCATTATTGTTATTAAGTTTGGATCATGATTTTTAAGAAAAATATGAATTTAGATAAAATATGTTTTCCCACTTTTTTAAAATTTTGGGAGCTAAATCCGTAAAATTATTAAGACATAATCTTATAGCCTCAAATTTACTGTTCATACAACAATAGTAAAATACAGGATTTTTTTATGTTGGAAAAAACAATCAAGAGGTTAGAAAAATATTTGAGAAGAATCTTAAAATGTAAGATCATGACAGTATACAAGGACAAAAGGCAGGTCATTAACAACAAGGGCCTGGATGAAAGATCTGTGGAAACAGGGGGCTTGGGTGCTGAGCATGGTGTAGCCTGCTGACTTTCCAGTTACTGAGCCTCCCTAGGAATCACGGACAGAGAGGTGACACGGTTGGCAGGTGGTGCCACAGCCCAGAAACTGAAACAGCTTCCTTCATGAGGAGAGCAGGTAAGGCGAGAGGGAAATCCTTCAGGAAAAAATCAGCCCATACCAGACTAGAGGTTAGGGCTAATAGGAAAAAATCCACGAGCTGAGAACATGGGAGAGACTACACAATCAAAGCAAGTATCACTCTAAGGTTGGAGAGGGCACAGACTGCCTTGATTCTGTCTAAAATCCAGGTGTTTTGTAAAGCTTGCTTTCATCTCAGGGCTATGATTCATGGTTGTGTAAGTCTTCTGTAAAACACCAGGGGTAAGATATTGCTTGGGCTGCTGGAATACACATTCAACAAGTAGCTCTTAATAAATAATTGTGGAGTGACATACACAGACTAACATAGTAAAATATAACTGAGTTCATGGCCTCTGGGGCTCAACCACTGGAGTCTGGATTCTGGCTCTACCATTTCATTTCTAGATGTACTTGGCAAGTGCCTTTATCTCTCTGAACTCCAGTGTCCTCATCTGTAAAATCAGGATGATAATATTATCTACATTATGGGGTTGTTGCGAAGTTTAAACTGTTGTCAAGTTTAATATACATAAAGTTTTAAAAAGAGTCCCTGAGCTATAGTGATGCTGGTTACGTGGGTTACCTATTATTATAATTTGGGGCAAGACATCAATCTTCAGCAAGCAAAGTCAGAGCAATTTCTTATGCAGGGAAGAAAAAAATGACTAGAATGCCTGCCTTAGAGTTAATATTAATATATTCAATATTTATTTTTTTACAAGTAGAATCTACTCAAATTAATCAGGAGAACACAATAATAAAATAAGGCATTTTTTAAGGAAAATAATTTGAGTATGCAGAGTAATTTTTTAAGTATATAAGCTGAAAAGACTAAAAGACACTATTCTAGTAGTTGAGATATTATATTGATGAACACCTGATATGCTAAAATGGAAAAGAAAAACTGATGTGAGAAACACCTAAAACAAAGAACTTGGAATGATTTTATATAGGTTTTGGCTAGGGGTAGAGGGAAGATTGGGGTAAATTCCCCTTAACATTGAAAGCTAAGTATAGGAGAAATGAATATGCCCTTACAACTTTTGGGAGATCTGAAAAGGAGACATATTTGATAGAGAAAGTACTTAGGTATGGATAGGTTAAATTACATTCAAATCAAAGCAGAAATTTTCCACAAGAATGTAGAATTAGATAAGGAATTTAATTTTGCCATTCCAAAGAGCAAATCTTCAGGTAGAGATGTTCACTTATTTTCATGGATGATTATATGGAATTCTGAGAGTAGATACACTCTCTGGGGAACAGTGTATCTAAAAAGCAAACCAAAGCATAGAGATGAGTTGGTTGTTAGATACAAAAAGGGAGCTGGAAGGTGATTCATGATGTACAGGAATCAGTTTGACATTGGGAAGAGAGTACTCAATTGGTGTCACAGTTCTGAGTTGAATTTCAGTTTCATCACTCACTAAGTCTATTATTTTGGGAAAACTAGCTCATTTCTGTTTTAATTTTCTCACCGATACATTGGCAATAATAACACCAAGTTCAAAGTATGTTCCACCAGCCCATAGTAGAGGATCAATACATGCTCCTTTCATCAAGAGACACTGCTGATTATCTAATAGATACTATTCTTTTCTCCCACCTTGACAGGGCTGTTCAATGACAACCATACTGGCCCCATTCTTCTAGCCAGCGAATGTTTTAAATACAGCCATGTGAACAACTTTAGCCAGTGAACTCTGGAGGGAGGGCTTCTGCATGGCTACTGAAAAAAGGCTTATTGAGTCTTAAAAACTGGCACACAAAAAAGAAGAGGTGATTTCTTTTTCTGCCTCTGGACATTGGTATGTGAGTATATGATGCTTGCAGCAATTGCATCTACCAAGAAAGTTGCTTGCTGAGAATGGCAAGCAGAAATGTAGAAAAAAACATCTGGATCTTTTAAGAAATTATTGAGTCACTGAATTAACAGGAATTCCATTATTAATGGAATATTCTGTTATATGAAATAAAAATAAATCCTTGCAGTTTTTAGGCACCTTGAATTGAAGTTTTCTTTTTCTGTTGTAGAGAGAAATACTAACTGATATATCTTTTGAGGGTCCACAATGCCTACTACCACTTTCTCACACTTTCTCTCATGAGGAAAGTTTAGTTTTGATGTTTTTTCCAACACATTATTTTTTCTTTTTCCCTTCTTTTTCTAATCTGTACTGAAATAAAACCAAGAGTATGATCTCAACTGGAAAAATAGGCTCAACTAAATTTTATTTGCAAGTAACAAGCAAACAATTGCAGTTCTCCTCTTTACCTGTTTCATTAGAAAATCGGCAATCCAGGCCAGGCATGGTGGCTCACGCCTGTAATCCCAGCATTTTGGGAGGCAGAGGCGGGCCGATCACGAGGTCAGGAGATCGAGATCAGCCTGACCAATATGGTGAAACTCCGTCTCTATTGAAAATACAAAAATTAGCTGGGTGTGGTGGCAGGCGCCTGTAATCCCAGCTACTCAGGAGGCTGAGGCAGGACAGCCTCAATTCTCCTTCTGAAGCAGGAGAATCGCTTGAACCTGGGAGGCGGAGGTTACAGCGAGCCGAGATTGCACCACTGCACTCCAGCCTGGGGTGACAGAGAGAGACTCCATCTCAAAAAAAAAGAAAGAACAGAAAATCGTCAATCTATCGCATTAATTCAAATACCACAGGGAGCAATAGCTACATCAACTTAAGACCTTTCTGGTCCAGGGATTTTTATCTAGTTTTCCAAGCCATAAAGCATCTTCAAATTTAATTACCTATAGCTCACTGATAGTTGACAGCTGTTAATCAGGGAGATTTACTTCAGAAGTGCCCTTGTTGTAATAAAAGCCTAGGCTATTTTGTTAAAATGCTATTTAAATTGTTGTTAGTAGTCATAATTGAACCATATGACTTGGGGAGAGAAACAACTTTTTGTTAGAACACAGAGATGAGCTCAAAGCAATGAGAATTTTATTTATAAAAACAATGACCCAAGAATCTATCATTTCGTTTCACATAGATCCAATTTAAGTAAATGAATGATCCAGTGATTTGGCCACGGTTACAGAAAGTGACTGATGTAATGATTTGGCTACAGTGAGAGAAAAACATTACAATGACTAGTCCATCATCTAAACAAGGCAAAGAATGGCATTGTCATTCCTTTAACCTCATAATGCTGTCATCCTTTTTGAAGCATATGAGCTACAGCTATTTGTGTTGTTTCTCAGGACATGCTCAGTTAATGAATAAGGGACTCTGGCTGAGAGTATGTAGTATTAGAAAATTCAGTGGCTCCACAAAGAGCAGCATAGGTCTCCTGGCCCCTGGGAAAATCTCCCAGGAAACAGCATTAAAAAAAAAAATTTCTGCATGTTTGTTTCCCATAATCCACATTATTGTACAGCTCCATGATGGAAAATTACTGTAATGTCTTCTGCACCAATGTTCCCTGGGGTAAAATTTGCCACATAATATGCTTACCTAAAATTCATGTATCTACATGAACTTTTCTTTGTAATAGAAACCACTGTGAAGCTTGAGAATTTAACCAAAGGTGGAAGAACAATAGGTTTCCCCAAAATCTAAGCCCTGGCAACAGAAGCTTCCGGAGCTACCTGAGTATAGTCAATATATTGTTACAGCAATTATGGCATAATTCGAAATAGAGTAATATATTATGTCTGTCAATAACACTCTATTACTATTCATGAAAGAACAAACCTTTGTTCTCTGTTAAGCCAGTCAGTGATCTTAATATTTTTGAATTAACTAAGTCACGAAAAATCTCATTCATGCACTCAAAAATGTGATCTTGATAAAGGAAGGTAGAAAGTTTAGGGTTTTATTTTATAAATATTTTTTATAGTTGTCCCTTGGCCATCTGCGGAAGATTGGTTCCGGGATACCCTACAGATAGCAGAATCCAGGATGCTCAAATCTCTGCTTCAAAAGGGCAGAGTACTTGTATATAACCTACCCACATCCTCCCTATACTTTCAATCATCTCTAGATTACTTAAAATACCCAATGCAACGTTAATACTATGTAAATAGTTGTTATACTATATTGCTTTTAAAATGTGTGTTATTTTTATTGTAGTATTGTTATTTTTTATTTTTTTCTGAATATTTCTGATCAGTGGTTGGCTGAAACCATGGGTGTGAAACCTACAATTCAGAGTGCCAGTTGTATACCTGTCAAACTACACAGTAGGGTAACTCATTCACTCAGAATACTACATTGTCTTCAGACTTTTATAAAATTCAAAAATAGGTAAAAGATTACTTGATTGAAAATCAATTCCCAGGAGTTCCTGGATTCGAGACATATGCAGTAATTACTCAATTTAAAATTTATGATGTTATTAATTTATTCAATGTATATTTATTGAGTCCTTATCCCAGCAGGCTAGACATTTTGCTGAAATAAGAGGACAGAAATAATGAAGATACCATGTCCTAATGACTATTTCATTGCTTACCTAACATTCTGTTATTCTGTTTGGCTAGTCCATCAAAACATTCTTCCCATCATAAACCTCAGATCTGCCTCAGGCAGAATGTACATCTACAGATTTCAAAGTAAATCCTTAGGATATCTTTTACTTCAGAGATATTGCTACTGACAGGATAATTGCCTCTTTTGAATGTCTTATCTCAGAAGAATTTCAAGTAGAGTGGGCTCAAGTGACCCATCCTCTCTCCGAGGCTTATTGTTTTGAAACTGGGTTAGAAAGTGAACTTCACCTGTCTGTTTATAAAAATAAATAAATAAATAAAGACAAGCAGTGAAACTTCAGCAGACTGAAACTACAGCTACTAATTCCTAATGTGAACAAAGACAACAGAGACCAGAGGGCATGTTGTTAAAACCATATTTGCTCAAAAATAATAGCCCTGGTCGGGCACGGTGGCTCACACCTGTAATCCCAGCACTTTGGGAGGCCAAGGTGGGTGGATCACGAGGTCAGGAGATCAAGACCATCCTAGCTAACACAGTGTAACTCCGTCTCTACTAAAAATACAAAAAATCAGCCAGGCGTGGTGGCGGGTGCCTGTAGTCCCAGCTACTTAGGAGGTTGAGGCAGGAGAATGGCGTGAACCCCGGAGGCAGAGCTTGCAGTGAGCCGAGATCATGCCACTGCACTCCAACCTGAGCAACAGAGGGAGACTGTCTCAGAAAAGAAAAAGACAGACAGCAGTGAACACAGAATGTCTCTCCCGGGCACTGCATCAGAGGGAAGATTAGCAAACACACAGGTGCCTAGAAACAATGACTCTCGCCCTGGTTTGCCCCAAACAGCCCCAGCTTGTGCCCATTTCCCCAGCATCATTATCACTAGTGCCCTCTTTCATTCTCAAAAGACTCATGTTTTGGATGTTAAAGTGTATGGCTGCTCTACTTTTAAGCAACCTCTTAATTATCTTGAATGGTTTTCTATTAGTTTTAGTAAAAATTTCAAAATTTTAACCCTTTCCCATTTAGAACAGAAAGTGGAGCATGCTGCCAGTGCTCATTTAATTTTACATAAACATGCTGTTTGAGGCTGAAGCAAATCTGACTGATTTTCACTGTGAAATAAAATATAAAACTGTTCTTGCAGTTATTTCTAAACAGAACTAACATCAGAATCATCTGAATCTTCAGAATCATCTATTTCGCAAACGTCGGATTAATCAAATCAATCTTTGGCCAACAACTGTTCAAGATGTTAACATCACATATAGGAATGCTACGTTTTCTGGGATTTGATATTTTCAGGAATTGAGAATTACTATATTTCGTGAATTGAAATACCACTACTAAAAACAGAATACTATAAACAGAATAAGTATTTTGTTTCCTAAGTCGATACACTAGAGTGATGCGAAAATAATAATAAAAGTGAGATATTTTGTGGCAAAGTTACCTTGGGGTAAATGCTGTAGCTCCAAGTATTTTCGGAGCAAACAGGAAAGGGTTAACATGGCCCTCCAGGCCTCCTATGATCTAGTTCCAGATTACCTCACCAGAAATCTTAATCATCACTGTTGGCCTATTCTTTGTTCTTGCTCTGCTGGCCTTCTTTTTACATCTTGCTCCTTTTTTGCCTCAGGACCTTTGTACATGTTATTCCTCTTGCTTATAAAATTCTTCCTGCCTTTTTCTAATTCGTACTTATAATTTGACCAATAGATTTGATGTAATTTAAACAGGGCTGTCTCATAAAAGCTCTCTCAATCCTTTAGACAAAGTCAGGTCTCAGGTCCGCTGATATATTTGCTCCTTTCCCTCCTAGGTTCTCTTTTCTCTTGAAGGCCACCCGGAAGGTCACCTGAAACAGTCTAAACTGTCCTGGATTGGGGGGTGGGGGACTACACTATGACTTGCTGAAACCTACCTTGTTTCTGTACAGTTTTTAAGTAGAAATTGGCTCTAAACATGAAACACAGGTCTTTGTGCATTCACATTCTACCATTTTTTTTTGTTTGCTATATCGATTTTTATTATTTTTAAATCATGGTGAATTAAAAATATGAGCATAAACCAATCAAATGGAAAAAATGTCATCAAATTTCAGAAAATCATGGTTTACATGAAATATTAATAATTTATCACTATTAAAAAGTAGGGTGTGTATGGCTGGGGTAGGCGAAAGGCTTGGCTTTGGAAACAGTTGACCAAGGCTAAAGTTCTAGTTTCACCTTTTGCTGGTACAGGGTTTCCCCCAACACCACCCTCCAGAGCATTCCCCTTAGGTCCTGCATCTACAATATAAAAAGAGAATGAAAATATTTTGGAACCAGAATAATCTCTAATGTTCTGTATAGCAACAAAATGTCTATAAAAATAATTCCTTTTTCACTGTTTGCACATATTATCTATTGTTGTGGGATATCTGTAAAGCTAATGTAATCCTTCATATTACCATACATCTTATAGGAAGAAAGGTTCTATGTAAAAACCAATCTTAGAAGTATAGCCACAGTAATACAACTGTGTATTTTCTACAAAGATGAAGCTAAACCAAAAACAAGGCTATCTTGTTCCCCTACTATATTAGTCCATTTTCACACTGCTACAAAGACACTACTTGAGACTGGGCAATTCATATAGAAAAGAGGTTTTAATTATCTGTTTCACATGGCTGTGGAGGCCTCAGGAAACTTACTATCACAGTGGATGGCGAAGGAAAAGCAAAGCTTGTCTTACTTGGTGGCAGGAGAAAGAGAAAGAGCAAGAAAGTGCAACACTTAAAACGCTCAGCTTTCCTGAGAACTCCCTCACTGAGAATAGCATAAGCAAAACCACCCCCATGATCCAATTACCTCCCACCAGGTCTCTTCCTTGACACATGATGATTACAATTGAGATGAGATTTCAGTGGGGACAAAGAGCCAAACCTTATCACCTACCAAAAACATATTCCATTTGTGTTGTGTAATTCAATTAAATTGAGAATTCTAAACTCTGATTTCCCTTTCTCTAAGCTCACTTGGAAGACATGGCCAATCTTTTGTTTCTTGTGTGGTAACCACTGTCTGGATTCTATCTCAGGGTACGAAGAATACACAATTAGGGAATATCTCATATGTCTTGAGAGACTCTGAACTGGAAGTAAGTAACTTCTAAAAAGTAGAATAAAATCTGAATCTATCACTAATCTATACAAGGACAACACAGATGAGCCATCAGTATCAGTGATACTCATACAGCTAGGAAGGCCTCAGTTTCAGAGTATCCACTTGAGATATCAACAAGGCAGATAAATTCATAGAGGAGGAAACACTGCATCTGACACCTGCTTTCTAGACCTGTTGGCATGTCTGAAAAAGCTTTACTTTGAGGCAAGGTGTTCAAGAACAAGATGATTAACAAAACAAAAGCAGATACCTAACAACAGACAGAGAAAAAAATGGGTACAGAAGAGAAATGTGGTATCAGTTGGAGCTCGGTGTAAATAAGTGTACCTCTTCTAAATAAAGTATTACACTGTCATTACAATTTTTTTGGTAAAAATGTTAAGATACAGAAAACATTTTCTCATGTGCTAAAGTTATAAAAGCAGGCTATATTCAATATGAAAACAAATGTTAAAGATCATTCACAAAAAAATAAGACTTGTAGGGATATATTTTAAAATATTTATAGCAAAGCCCTTGGATGGTGGGACAGAAATATAAAGACAGCCAATATTTCAGACCAATGTGTGTGCATTGGGGAAGGATGATGAGCTGACATGGTGTATCATGTCAGTAAAACCCCAGAACACCGAGAATCTAATAGACTCCATTCCTCAAGCACGTCCCTTTAAGTGACCACACTGGAACCACATATGGAAAGAGTCTTACAGCAACATTTAACACTTGTCTTTCGCAAAATTTATACTATTTGCTGGATTTGTTTGCTTTCAATAAAACTCCCTTGACTATATTGTGGGTTTCCAGTGGGTACTTTTAGTCAGCATACTCAATTATAGCAAGGATAGGAGATCCTATGTGCTAAGTGAAGTCCCTTGTCCCTCTCATCCTCATAAAGTTTTGAATACAGCCCACAGCTCTCTCTGACATAATGCTTGTGTTTATACATAACACAGCCCACCGCTCTCTACGATGTGCTGCTTGTGTTTATACATAACAGCAGGCTGTACACAAAATAGAAATATTATTTGAGACATATGTTTATTCATTCATTCAACAGATAGTAAAAAGTCCAGGTGTGGTGGCTCATGCCTGTAATCCCAACATTTTGGGAGGCAATGGCAGGTGAATCACTTGACTCCAGGAATTTGAGACTAGCCTGGACAACATGGCAAGACCATGTCTCTACAAAAAATGGAAAATTTTGCAGGCCTGGTGGCATGCAACTGTAGTCCCAGTTATTCAGGAGACTGAGGTAGGAGGATCACTTGAGCATGGGAGGTAGAGGCTGCAGCGAGCTGTGATCACACCACTGCACTCCAGCCTAGGTGACAGAGCACTTGTCTCCAGGAAAAACAAAAAACAGAGAGAGCGCGATGGTAAATGCCAGGAGCTAGGTAAAACTATGAAAAAAACGTGATCTCTCTCTCAAACAGGATATAATCTAAAGTGGAGGTACACAAGCAACTGCAGTATAAAAAGATGACCTCAGAAATTGAGGAGGATTAAAGAATGAAGATTAAGTCTTCCTGGAAATAACAGAGAAATCTTAGACAGAAGGAAGTACTTGATCTTGTTTCTCCATTCAATAAATATTAACTAAGCCACTCAATATTATACTAAAAATCACAGAAATAAATGTACAAAGTATAGTAAAAGAGAAGGTAAGTGTTTAAGACAAGGGCTTTACATCATGGCTGTGGAAACAGTCACGCAATCTTTGACCTGAAGGATAAAGTTGAGCTAATAAAGAAATAAGCATTTTCCAGGGAGCAGAAAAAGTTTATGTAGAAACCCTCAGGTGGGAGATGCAAAGGATGATTAGAAGTCTGGGGGGTTGATCAAGAAGAGGATTAGAGTGGGGTTTTCTCAGCAGAAACAAGGAGCCAACCAACACGGAAAGAGTCAAACTTCTTGACTGTTAAACCATAGGGGTTAATTTTTCCCAAGTCACTTCAGATGCCAATGAAACAAATCTGAGCAAGTACCTACCGTGATCACATACAAGTTTGCTAGAAAGACAATTCTGCTTAATGAAGAATTATTGAGAGCAAGACTGCTTCATGATACAATATTGAGTAAAGTAGAATAAAAATATTTTGTATTCTTAAACTATTGTATGGCTGCACATAAATAAATAAATGTTGAAAAAAGGCTTGACAAAAATGCAACTGATAAATACTCTCATAATCCTGGAGGCTCATTTCAATGCCCTGTCAGTTAAAAGGACAGTAATTACTCTTTGATCAAGAATCAGGCTATGCAAACTTTCCTTACAGACCACTGTAATTTACATATATTCTTATACAGGAGTCTAGCTGCACCACACTTAATAAAATGAGGAACTAGGCAATGACAGAAATATCAATATCTAACTGGAAAACAGTTATATGTTGGCAAAAAAATCCCCATCTTTAGATTCCTTCAGAATGATGGAGGACCACCCACAGCTTTCAGTAAGACAAACCATTTAAAATTTAAAAACTCAGCTCCCCCCACTCGCAAAAATTCTTGAACTATGCTTTCACTGGATTCATTCTTAAACTCATTTTCTTTTGAACACAGGAAAAATATTATAAACTATATACCATAAAACCTCAAATGTAAAGGTCCAGACTTTATGAACAAAGAGATGGAGAGATGTTTTCCTAAAAAGACAGCTACTTTATCTAAATATTATTTATTTCAATGTGACTCATTGTTTAGCCAAGTTACTACATTTGGCTTCAAAACAAGAAACAAGTCTGCAGAATTGCAGAGGACAGTGGAGACATGTTCATTTAACTTTAAACACATTTGTCAGTCATTCTACGCAGAAGCTCCCTTTTTTCCTTTTTTCTTGTCTCTCTCCCCCCCGACACTGTCTAAAATACAAGGTCAGTGACTCTGCAGTGCTCAGCTGCTGGAGCAGAGATTTAAACAGTCCTTGGGAGTGGGCTTCTACATAGTAATAGAGCCACCCTTTAATTCTTTTCAAGGGAAGCACAAAGGATGCAACCATGTTTCCTGCAGCTTTGAAAGCCCAAGACTCATCATATATACAATGGCTTTTCAATGTATATCCAAGACATTTCTTTTACCTTCGTGCTAGAGTGGGAAACCATTTGTTTCCAAAATTCACGTGATGGTATTTTGAGATGGCATCACTCAAGCTTTCAAAAGAGATCAGCGTTGCACTTTGCTGTTTTTGTTCTGGAAACATAATATTTACCATTCTTGCATGTACTTCAAGAAGAATAGCAGAATATGAGACTCAAAAGTTTATTTATTTTACAAAATGCTGCCACCCCATTGAGACAAACATTAGCCATGACTTTCTTCTTAATTTTCAGTAAAATCTTTTGGTGGAAATAAGGCGCATTTAAAAGAGGAAAGGATAAACCATAAGAAACCCAGTTTGACCTAAGTATTAACAGCTTATGGTCACCTTTTTAATGCAGAGGGAAGTTTCACTTCACTGACTTACAGACATTTTTATACCTGAATCTCAAAAAGCAACACATTTTACTAGGCAAAATGACAGTTATAGATAGCTGAGGTGTTATTTGAGGGACTTAACATTAAACACTTTAAGTAACTTTACAAGATTAAGTCAAACAAGCCACAGTATGCCATATAATCAGAAAAGCAAATAAACAGGGCTCTAGTTCAGCATCTATCTTTTGCTTCTTTTCATCAGAGACATATAAATTGTATTCCCTAATTTTAAAACTCTGCAAGCTTTGTTACTTCATCGACAGTGAATATGAAAAGAACAAAATTATCTTTGCACATCCAGGTGTAAAATTAATTCAAGTTAGTACATTTGCAGTCCAAAAATCAGTTTAACCTAAAACATAAAATTAGAGGCTGGGAGTTGGTGTGTGGGTGGGGGTGCGGATAAAGAGAAGTTGGTTAATGGATACAAACATAGAGTTAGATAGAAGTAACAAGTTCTAATGCTCCATAAAAGAGTAGGATGACTACAGTTAACAACAATGTATTATATATTTCAAAGTAGCTACAAGAGAGGACCTGAATTGTTTCCAACACATAGAAATGATAAGTACTCAAGATGATGGATATCCCAAATAACCAGACACTATCATTACACATTCTATGCATGTAACAAAATATCACATGTACTCTCTATATTATCTATCAGTTAAAACACAAATTAAAACTTAAAATGAGACTCCTTTTCTGTGTGTGTGTGTGTGTGTGTGTGTGTGTGTGTTTGGCTTAATGCATTTTCCTGAAACAAAGTCTGGCTTTTGAAGACAAATCTATTCTCAATTCTTGGCACTGCATCTGACCAGCTATGCGGCTTTAAGCAACTTAAATTATTACTGCCTAAGTGTTCCCACCTGCATGATGAAAAAAAATACCTATCTCATGGGACCACTGTGCTAACTGAATGAGAAGGTAAGTGTGAAACACTGGGAGCATAGTAGCCATCATTCACAACTGGTAGGCTAGCCTTGCAAAGATAAGAGTTTCAATTTTCAATAGGGTATTTGTACACTAGCTTTAGGGCATTACTCCAGAGTTGTTTTCTAAATTAATCCTGCTAAATAAAATCTATTGAATTAACATGAATTTGTATTGAAATGTAATGAATGCACCAATAAAAATCATTATGATATCTCAACATTCTAGGAAAAGTAATTTTGATTACAACACAAAAGTAAATGAGAGGAAATTTTTCTTACTCTTTATCCAGTCTGCCTAATTTAAGTTACCACACACACTACCTAAGTCCTACTGAGAACATACAAAGTACCTATAAAGTCTCTAAGAGGAGTTTACAAGCACTACCTCATTTACTCTCTACAAAAATGTTATTAACTAAATTTTATTATATTCTCCATTAAATATATAAGAATACTGCAGATGAGTCGTGGGCACCTTTCCCAGATTTTGAATGTTAAGTGCCAGTGCCCACACTCTCCTGTCCCCATGGAGAATGAGAATATGCTCAGCTGAGGCACTTGGTCTCCATCACTTTTCGTGAGTATAGCTGTAGTCTTCAAGTTTTAATGCACATACGAAATATGTAAGTTGCTTATTAAAAATAAACGTGCTGGTCAGTGCCAGTTTTATGCTATAAACTGAGATCCAACAGTTCTCCCAGCAAAACCTATCTAACCAATTGTCATATTAGTATTATTGATTATATTTAATCAAACATTTGTCCAATAATATTTTCTAAGATTTTACATAAATTAACATTTATCCTCATTACAATCCCACCTGGTATACAGTGGTTCAGAGTGTGGGTCCTGAGCTTGACACTTACTTGTTTTATCATCTAGCAAAGTTACTTAATTTCCTTGGAACCTCAGTTTACTTACCTGTAAAATGGGGGTAATGATATTATCTATCTCATGGGTTCCTAATTAAGATAAAGCAAATTAATAAATTAAAGCAGAGCAGTTCCAGGTCTATTATATTGCTCAGAAAATACTGACTATGATCACTATTCTCATTTTTAAGGAATAATAATAATAGTTCTCAGAGAGGTCAGATATCTTTCTCAAGGTCACACAATTAAAAATGGCCGATGGGAGAAAATTAAAATGATATCTTTCTGGCTCTAGAACTACTGCCCTTTCCAACACAACACATCACCTTTCTACACTGTCAGGGCAAACTCGACCGTCAGTGAACCATGCCTTTTTGAGTAAATGCATGAAATGTGACAAGGAGTTAGCACATTGCTGCAGTAGTTTTCAAGATGTATAACAAGAGCACCATGAAAGTGTCCTTCTAAATCTTTGTATCTTTGTGAAATGTCTTTCTTTTTTTGTTAGAGGGTTCACTATCTCACTGCTTGAGAAGAATTTTCCAAATGAAAGCAGAATCCAGAGTGTGAACTTATCAGTGAGAAACTGCTCTTGTTGAAACTATTGTGAGGCTAAAACTGACAGGAAATTTGGAAATGGGAGACAAAAGGTAATCATTTCTGTTGCTACTGGGAAGTTGACCACACCCTCTGTGTCATCTTTCACTTTTTTGAAACCTGCATTTCCTGTGTACTTCTTAGGTGGACATCAGTAAGCCAATTGTTTTTTGAGGGTATTAACACTTTTACAAACTCTTTAAAACTGTCTTCAAGGAGAGAGACAGCATGCTCACAGTACTAGAATACAAGGCAGTATATGATAAATGCCTGTAAAGACAGGCAGTGAACGGCACCGCCATCCATATTCAACCTACAAACAATAAAATCATGCTCCATTCCTCCCTCCCAGCCTATCAATCAACCGCTGAGCCTTGCTGATTTTACCTCTAAAATGTCTCTCATGTCTGTCATTTTTTCTCCATTTCTATTATCACTCAATTCTAGACACATATCAATTCTAGTCATTTCCGATGGATAATGGCACGAGCCTTCTACTTGCTCTTCCTGTCTTTAGTTTCCTTCTTTGTTCAAATATTTATTGAATGGTGGAAAACCATGGGCATTAGAGGCAGTCTGTGTGCTGGGAATACAATGACTAGGACCCCACCTTACAAGGCATGTGGAATTCTCACATCAGCTTCGTGCTTCTATCTGAACTAATTTACTACCCAAACACTAAATACAATCATGCTTTCACACATTTTCACTCTGTCCCATTTGAAATCTACTAATGACTTCCTATTTTTTAACCAATAGTTCTGAGAAGTCATGCCTACTTTAAGAATGTAGCAAATGTGATGGCCTTTCTTTTTCTGAAAAATTTCATATAGGTCATAGTCATAAAATATTTCACGCAAATTCAGGGTGTCGCTGATACTCCGAAATTCATTCAAGTATCCCATAAGTGTAGTCTATGTGCCTAGGAGATAAATGTCTCATCTAAAGGGAAAATTTCAAGCCTACAAATATATTAAACAAGACCCTTCATGACCTGACCCTTGCTACCTCCTCAGCCCGATGCCTGGTATTTCCTCCTTGATCTTTATGCACTACAATAGAGCTATCTGTATTATCTGGAAAACATCATGCTATCTCATGCTTCTCAGCCATATTCATACTAGTCTCCTGTGCCTTTTTTGCTTTGCTAACTTTGCGTTGTTTGTGTGTTTGTTTTTGAGACAAGGTTTCATTCTATCACCCAGGCTGGAATGCAGTGGCACAAGCATAGTTCACTGTAACCTCTAACTTCTAGACTCAGGGGATCAGCCCACCTCAGCCTCCTGAGTACCTAGGACTACAGCCACACAACACCATGCCCAGCTAATTTTTGTTTATTTGCTCAGCTGGTCTAGAACTCTTGGCCTCAAGTAATCCTTCCACTTCAGCCTCCCAAAGTGCTGAGATTACAGGTGTGAGCCATCGCACCCAGCCCCTTTTCCATGTTTTTAAGGCTTAATTGATACTACTATCTGTATAAAGACTTTCTTGATTCTCCTGTGAGAAATGATGAAAATGGCTCACTTTTATTTAATAATACACTATTTTACTGGTGCCAAGATAACTAATTGTAATTACATACATTTAAACTTTGCAACAGCACTACGAGGTGCATACACTGCACTTCGTATCTTATACATAAGGAAACTACACTTAAGAGAAGTTAAGTATGTGTGGATCAACTACAGCTGAGGAGCAGCAGAGTCAGGACTGGAACTCCGGAACGCTGAACTCTAAAGTTCTTTCCATTGTAACACCTCCCTCCAGTACTCCTTTTGTATACTGAGTACATGTCCATTCTTACACACTTTAGATACAACCTTGGACTAATTTACCCCACAAGTCTGAGTGTGCCGGACAAATTTTACTATTTATTTCAGGAAACTTCAGAACAGTTTAGAGAGACTGGAAGACTGTGCCTGTTCAAAGAAAACTGTTTAAGCTGACCTGGCTGAGACCTTCAATTTTCTACCCAGTTTGCATGAGGAGAGAGAAACAAGGAGAGAAGGGATTACTCATCTCAGCATTTAGTGCTGCCATATTTTGAGTATTTGTCATTCACCCCAGAGCAAATTTGATGAAAGAACGGTATAGATCACTCTCTAATGCTCAGTGGTGAAGAAGTGTTTCTGTGTCTTTGTTTTGTTTCTGTAATATACAATAAGAGTAAATTTCTAGGTAAATAAACATTAATTCAGCCATACAAATATAAGCCCAAATTTCTTAACAATAGATTTGGTAGATATTACTTTGTCAAATCGCTATACATGTCCTAAAGGTACACTAACATGTTCTGCATTTATTGTTTTATGGACTGGTAATAACTGTGGGAACTCTCTGCCAGCTACAAAGGAACATACTTAAACAACACTGGCATTGAGTAGGATTGTATTTTTCCCTTTCCAAAAGGAAAAAGAACAAACTCACTTGGCATCCTCATTTTGCTTTTGAAGCATTTAGGACAATGAATCCACAATGTAATTTGTCAGCATATCTTCCAGTACTGAGAAATCTATATAGGGCTGACTGTGGCAACAGGTGTTAAGAGCCACTGGGGCTACAAACAAGCAAGGTGTCACTGTAGAAAGCATACACTAGACACAGAGGAGCTGGAGGGGGCACAACCACCACCTTGTTCATACAATCAGCTTTTTATTCTGAGGCAGATCATCTCACTCAGCCTCAAATTTAGCATCTGTAAATGAAGGGGTTGAACTAAATAATCAGTAAGATCGTTTCTAGCATTGGTCTTTTCTGATTTCAAGATTTTCTAAAACTACCTTTAACTCCTACCCCAACATAAACTTTGAATGCTTTCAGATTTTATGTATAATATGCTGTTCCTTCTTTCCTGAGATGTCCTTTACTATACATGCAACTAATTCTAGTGTCTCAGAGGTAGTTATACAATTTCTGAATAATGGTTAAGCATGTAAACTTAACTACATCTGAATTTGAGTATGTCTAGTTTGCTCTAATTAGATATTCAGAATAAAAATCAGCACCCAATAACTAAAGTTCAGGACATTAAAGAGAAAACTATTCCCAGTAATGTCTCCCTTGAGATTTTGACTGTGACTATGCTCCCTCCTTCTAGTCTCATAATTGAACTGCAAGCTCTAACTTTTGACTTTGGAAAGTCACATAATCTCTTGATTATAGTCCTCTACCTACAAAAATAGTGCAATAGTAAATAATTGCCTCCTCTATCTAGTAGACAACAGTGAATAAAATCTGGCAATGGAAAAATTGCTGCTTACTAGATGATAACTTGACTACCTTCATGCCTACGTACGCTGGACACTGAATAACACTGAAGGTCAGGTCATGGGGCACCATGTTCCACCCTGCTAAATATTTCTTCTCCTAGCAACATTTGAAAAAATAAAGTTAGCCTTCTTTATAAAAGGATAAAACAACTCTTTGTCCCATCCCTCTTAGTTTTTGATGTTTTTATTCTTCAAAGGATTTATCTCTCTCTGTTTTTCCAGCAAATGTTTTTGGAAAACATAAGCAAAATAGTCCATTCCAAAATTTTCTTCAGAGCATTCTTCCTCTCCATTCTTTCATCTCATTTTAATTTAGTGTTTCTTTCCTACATATTATTTATGCAAACTATGTATTTTATAGAAGCTAGTCTTCTCAGCCTATGTTTTCATTTTATTTTTCAATTTACAGTGGTTTTATTCATGGTGATTTTGTTATAAAATTTAGATAGAAAAATGCTTTTTCTCACTTTGGATGCCCTCTTTTAAATTGAATGCAGTCTCTAACATGGAGAGATGATAAGATCTCTTATAAACCCACTTCAACACTCTTTCCCTCATCATGTTTCACAGCAACACATGTTTCTTAACGCAAGAGATTTTACTGCCTTTTAATCCAGCTTTTGAATGTCATACAAAACATCATTTTGCAGCTAAGTTTCTAAATTTAGCCTTAAGTATGTCTACCTAATTCTACCATGAGTGGATAATTGCTTAATCTTCTACAGTAATCTTCTTTACTGTTCTGAATAAAAAGAATACAAGAACATATATATATACTTTGCCTTCATTTTATATAATTTACATGCAGCTTTCCATCTACAATTTCAAAACAACAAGTAGTAACACTAAGTTTTAGCAACAGTGGCCATTAATAAACTTTCATGCTTTTGCTGAGTAGACAGCTACATAAAGAAAATCACCATTGCTGACAAAATACTTTTCCTTAATTTTAAATCCTTAATATTTTCTTTTTAAACTGATCAACTATAAGTTTCTTTCATCATTATCTCTATTTCATGCATACAAATGTATATGCATAAAAATACATGTTCTTAAAGATGGGCATTAATGAATATATTAGATAATAGTGTACCTTTTCATAACTGAACGATCAAAGAGAAAGAAAATCAACACTTTAAGTGAGGGTATAGAGTAACAGATATTCTCAGTTGGTGCAAACATAAATTGGCATATTGTTTCTGGAAGGGAAGTCTATTAGAAGTTTAAGTGTAAATTTCTACAGCAAAACTCTTGGAGAATAAAATAGGAGACAATCTTTGTGGTCTTGGGATAGCCAAATGTTTCTTAAATAGGGCAAAGAAGTATAAATCATAAAGAAAAGAATGATGAGTTAGAATACATTACAATTCAGAATTTTCATTTATATAACACTACCATTATGTGGTGAAAAAGCAATACAAATAATGGGAAAAGATTTCTAAGCACATATAATCTATAAAGGGCTCATACCGAGAATGCATAACAAACTCCTAGAAACCAATAAAAAAATACAAACTAAAATAAAATGGGCAACGACTTCAAATAAATGTCTTACAAGATATTTAAATGACCAACAAACTGAACAGTGTTCAAATGTAATCCAGAGAATATAAACGTAAACTATAATGAGATACTACTATATAGTTACCTGACTGGCTCAAACTTTGTTTTTAAATAACAGTAAAAAAGAAAGGTGTTTATTTCCAGGATTTATCAAAGACAAAGAACAACTAGAATTATCATATACTTTTGGAAGGAATATAAATGTCTATAACCATTTTGGAAAATGGTTTGGCTTCATCTGCTCAATTAGAATGTATATATATCTATGACCCCACAATTCAATTTCTAGTTACATACCAAAAGATGTGTGTAAAATGTTCACAGCAGTCTTATTCATGATAGTTCTAAAACGGAATTGGTATGAATGTCCATCAACAGGGTACTGGGTAAATGAATTGTTGCATTTTTCTTACAATGGGTACTACTCAGCAATAAAAAAGAATTACATGTAAAAATGCCAGTGAATCTCTCAAGACATTAAGCAAAATCAGTCATACACAAAATAAAACACACTATACAATTCCATTTACATAAAGTTCAAAAAAAGGCAAAAGTAATCTATGGTCATAGAAGTAATCCTGGTGGTTATATTCAGGGAGAAGGGAGGAGATAGTCACTGGAGTGACAAAAGGGGTCTAGATATATTTAACCACCTGCGTGGTAGTTAGACAAGTATGGTATCTTTTGCTAACTAGTGTGGTATTTCATATATACTGAAGATTTTGTACTTTTTCTCTATTTATGCTCAATTTGCTGATAATTATATTTTCTAAAAGAGTATTAAATCGATGCATGCATAATCTCTGAATCAGTGTATATTAGTTCTCTGTGGTTGTTGTAACTAATTACTACAAGTGTGGTGACTTAAAACACAAATTTTTTACTCTCACGCTTCTAGACACCAGGAGTATAAAATCGGTTAACACTGACGTTGAGGTGGGCTGTAGTCCCTCCGGAGGCTTTGAGGATCTGTTTCTTGCCTCTTCCAGCTTCTATTGATTTCTTGGCTTGAGACCACCTCCCTCCAATCTCTCCCTCTGTGGTCATGTTGTCTTTTCCTCCTCTTCTGTGTCAGTTTCTCAGCCTCTTTCTTGATAAGTACATTTGTGATTCCATTTAGGGCTCACCCAGATAATCTAGGATAATTCTCCCATCTCAAGAGCTTAAGTTTATTCACATCTGCAAAGTCGATTTTGCCATGTAAGATGACATTCTGCCTGGCGCGGTGTCTCATGCCTGTAAACTCAGCACTTTGGGAGGCCGAGGTGGGTGGATCACAAGGTCGGGAGATCGAGATCAGCCTGATCAACATGGTGAAACCCCATCTCTACTAAAAATACAAAAATTAGCCAGGCCTGGTGGCAGATGCCTGGTCCCAGCAACTTGGGAGGCCGAGAAAGGAGAATTGCTTGAACCCGGGAAGCAGAGGTTGCAGTGAGCCAAGGTTGTGCCACTGCACTCCAGCCTGGGTGACAGAACGAGACTCTTGTCAAAAAAAAAAAAAAAAAGACATTCACAGGTTCTAAAGATTAGGATGAGCGCATCACTCATGGGGCCATTATTTTGCCTACCACAGAGTATGACTGACAATACTAACTATGGTTTCAGAGGAGCCAGACCTAACTGAGTGCTACAATCAGGTGAGAGGGCATCATGAAGCAGGAGGGGACAATGGTATCAGAACACGTAGAGGGAGACAGGTACTCATAGCACAGAATGACCACAAATGATGTCAAGTGATAAAGAAAAAAAAAGTTGAATATAATCCACTATTAGTAAAAACAAATTGAAATATATCTGCCTAAAATGTGGTACATTTTCATGAAAGAAGACAATGTTAATTTTAGTTGTATTTACATCAGAAACTGTAACAGTAAATATATTAATTTTAATATGATAAAAATATGATGGAAGGAGAATATCATGAACAATTGTTTGTTTTGGTTTGTTTTTCCACACTTCTGAAACCTTTGATCTTCTCTAAATGCCTGAGCTTGTTACTCTTACACAGAATTACTCAGGCTGCTAATGCAAACACAATGACAGAATGTTGCCATAGATGAGGCATTTCATCACCACTCTGGAACTAGAAGACTCTCGGACACATTTGGCTGGAAGCAGAGGAACCCCTTTATTATATTCCCTCAGCAGGTATCTGAGAGAAATCCCTATGGAGAGTCAGGACACACTCCCATACACTGCTTTTCACATAACTGTTACTTTTGGCAGCTTCAACCGTGACCTTATTCATGTTACTAGTTTGAAATGCATGTTTATCCTCTTGATACAGTAGCCGGTGTCACTTGTTATTCACTTGTCTCTTCAAAAGAAAAGATTCAAACTATGAAACTACTAAAATAAAACATTAGGGAAACTCTCCAGGACACTGGTCTGGGCAAAGATTTTTGAGCAATACCCCACAAGCACTTGAAACCCAAGCAAAAACAGGATCATCTCAAGTTGAAAAGTTTCTGCACAGCAAAGGAAGCAATCAACAAAGTGAAGAGAAAACCCACAGAATTGGAGAAAATATTTGCAGACTGTACACGTGATAAAGGATTAATTACCAGAATACATAAGGAGTTCAAACAACATTCAATTTTAAAATGAGCAAAGCTGAATAGACTTTTTTTGGGTTTTTTTGAGACGGAGTCTTACACTGTTGCCCAGGCTGGAGTGCAGTGGCATGATCTCGGCTCACTGCAAGCTCCACCGCCTGGGTTTGCACCATTCTCCTGTTTCAGCCTCCGGAGTAGCTGGGACAGGCGCCCGTCACCACACCCGGCTAATGTTTTATATTTTCAGTAGAGACGGGGTTTCACCATGTTAGCCAGGATGGTCTCGATCTCCTGACCTTGTGATCTGCCTGCCTCGGCCTCCCAAAGTGCTAGGATTACAGGCGTGAGCCACCGCGCCCGACCTGTATAGACATTTTTCAAAAGAAGACAAATAGTAAACAGATATACAAAAAGATGTTCAACATCACTGATCATCAAAACTACAATAAGGTATTATCTCACCCCAGTTAAAATGACTTTTATCCAAAAAACAGACACTAATGAATGCTGGCAAGGATGTGGAGAAGGAACCTTTCCGTACTATTGATGGGAATACAAATTAGTACAGCCACTATGGAGAACAGTTTGGAGGCTCCTCAAAAAACTGACAATAGAACTACCATAAGATCCAGCAATCCCATTGCTGGGTATATATGCAAAAGAAAGGAAATCAGTATATTAAAGAGATGTCTGCACTCCCATGTATATGGTAGCATTATTCACATCAGCCAAGATTTTTGAAAGGAACCCAAGTGTCCATCCACAAATAGATAATGTGATACATATACACAACGGAGTACTATTCAGCCATTAAAAAGAATGAGATCCTGTCATTTGCACAACCTGGTTGAAACTGGAGGATATTATGTCAACTTAAATAAACCAGGTACAGAAACACAAACTTATGCGTTCTTACTCATTTATGGGAGCTAAAAATAAAAGCAATTTAACTCAGGGAGACAGACAATAGAATGATGGTTACCAGAAGCTGGGAAGGTAGTGGCAGGAGGGGTGGGAGAGGAAGTGGAGATGGTTGATGGGCAGAAAAATACAATTAGACAGGATGGAGTATTTGATAGCACAACAGGCTAACTACAGTCAACAACAATTTATTGTACATTTAAAAATAACTAAAAGAGACTAATTGGATTGTCTGTAACAAAAAGATAAACCCTTGAGATAATGGATACCCCCATTTACCCTGATGTGATTACTACACATTGTATGTCTGTATCAAAATCTTATGTACCCCATATATATATATATATACACATTTGCTATGTACCCACAAATATTAAAAATAAAAAAAATTTAAACAGGAGATTCATTTTGGATATCATTTTACAGAAAAAAAATGAAATACAGTTATTGTTATAAGCTCTATAAATAAAATTCAGGTCATTGAGAAATGTAAAAATTACTTTGCTCTAATTAATATAGTATGTTTATAAGTGAGACATTACAATGACTCTGAAAAAATACATTATGTGTTTTAGGTAAGGTTATTGATAAAAATATTCTCATAAATCTGGAAGACTGTATGTACCCCAACAAGATGCTCTCAAAGAAAATGATAAAAAGTCTTTACAAGGATCTCCGTTTGTCCTTAGCCCAAGAAGACATTCAGATCAGACTCCATATGAGCTTGCACTAAATGGCAGCTCATGAAGGTACAGGGAAAGGGGAGGCTCAGTGTTCCTTTAACTGAGCATGCTCTAGAAAGCAACAATTCCCCCTTGTCCGCCACGTAGAGGTGCTTAACAGCATAGGAAAACAGCACAGGTGTACCTCCCATTAGAAAGATGACAGTCTTAAACTAGAACTCAGTTCTGGGGCCTCGCTACTGGGCCAGAAATGAACTTCTTAGTTGTTAGATCCTGGGTGGGACCAAGGTTCTTGCGTAGGGCTGAGGTAATTATTGTGAGAGTCACCTGGGGTATGTGTGTGTGTGTGTGTGTGTGTTTTTTTTTTTTTTTTTTTTTGAGACGGAGTCTTGTTCTGTCGCCCAGGCTGGAGTGCAGTGGCCAGATCTCAGCTTACTGCAAGCTCTGCCTCCCGGGTTTACGCCATTCTCCTGCCTCAGCCTCCAGAGTAGCTGGAACTACAGGTGCCCGCCACCTCGCCCGGCTAGTTTTTTGTATTTTTTTTTTTTTTTTTAGTAAAGACGGGGTTTCACCACATTAGCCAGGATGGTCTCGATCTCCTGACCTCATGATCTGCCCATCTCGGCCTCCCAAAGTGCTGGGATTACAGGCTTGAGCCACCGCACCCGGCCTCCAATATTTTAGTATTAGTACAGGTATACCAGTGCCTGTCAGTTGGGTATAAGACCTGCATCCATTATATTAATGAGTGGCCATCTGTGCTCTTTTACATCTTTATGGAGAGGGTATTTATCCAACAATGAAATCCAGTTGCCTTATGACCAATATCTAACTTACTATTCACCTAAAATATTTGCCCGAAAGACCAAGAATAATTTTTATATCTATTTCTACCAACAACATTGTTTTCTATGTTTGCATTTCATTAAGGTAGTGGTTTGAAACTTTTGGAATGCGGATCTACTAATGGAACAACATTGTTTCTGTATTTTAGACATAAGATAAGATGTAACCAGATTTTTTGCCAACAGACATTTTGAGGCTATCTTGGAAAGCCATGCTATTTAAAGCATGCATAGCTCTTTGGATTTCCCTTGTCAATTCTTTTATTGATATTAGAATAATACACAAGAAACATAATAATCTTATATTCATAAGCAATATTTCTCTAAGCCCTTTCCATGATTATGGATCATCTCATTTAACATTCACAATAGCTATATAAATGAAAAGACTGTAAGTTATTATCCAAAATGGAACATTTTTTAATGTGAAAGGAGAAAGCTAGCAGTAATTACTTCAGGACAATTGGCATAAACAGGGACTGTCCTTGGGAAACTATAATGGATGGTCATTCCACATACAAAAATTATTATTATTGTCATTTGATCATTATTGAGACAGTGTCTCACTCTGCTTCCCATGCTGGAGTGCAGTGACATGATCATAGCTCACTGCAGTCTTGAACTCCCAATTCAGCCTCTGGAGTAGCTAGGACTACAGGTGAGCACTACCATTCCTGAGTAATTTTTAAATTTTTCATAGAGGTGGGGTCTCTCTATGTGGCCCAGGTTGGTCTAGAACTCTTGAATTCAAGCAATCCTCCTGCCTTGGCCTCCTACAGCACTGGGATTACAAGGTAAACCACTACGCCTGGCCCCATGAAAATTATTTTATCCTAATCTGAGGAAACTGGGGCACAAATGTTTCAATAATGTGCGCACATTCACAGCAGAATCAGGGCTGGCTCCCTGACAGTCTGAGTTCAGAATCTCTCCTCTGAATCTCAAGGCTGGATGACTCTAGTAGAGTCAACATGATGCAAAATGCAAGGCAACTGGTAGTGACAATAAAAGGAGATGACAATTTTAATAATTTACCTTCTTTGAAATATTCACTCCTAACACTAGTTTGAGCTGGAAAGTTAACTTTTTCGCTTGTGTTTAGATTTCACTTCAACACGAAGCTTTTTAAAAAAATAACCTCCCTCAATCATTCACGTTACGTTTTAACTAGACTCAGCAGGGAGTCAGCAGGCTCGGAATCATGAATTTATGAAAAAGATAAGGTTTTGTGAATTTATTTCTTGCTTCCTAAAAAAAGTCATATGTATTAAATATAAGCAGATAACATCACTTTTAATAGTATTTCACACATTAGCAAAGGAATTTTTTATTAAACATAGTTATGAAATTTTTTGGAGTCTTTTTAAATTTTTATTATTTTTTTGAAGGGCTCACTATTAATATGCAGGCAAAAATTCACTGTTCTTCCAATTCTGTGAAGGTATCAGGATAACAATGGATTTGACAGATTATCTGAATTTTTTAAATGACTCCTTTGAGGATACATTTTAGAACACTTGATGTTTTCTGTTCATTCTTTTCTACATATAGCAGGCAAACCATGTCCACTTCTTATATATAATAATACATCCACATCTGAACAAAAAAAGCAACATGAATATGAAATAACTGTGAACTAACAAAATGATAACCTGGCAGGAATGAAGATGAGCACAAGCAGAGAGAGGCTGGCACTGCCATGTTGCATAGCATTCAGTATCATGGTGACAGCCCAGCCAGAGATTTTCAAAGTGTATACAATTCTGCATTGGTTAAGAAAAAAAAAAAAGAAAAACTAGGTCAGAATAGGAATTTATGCTGAAAAAAAATCCTTACACCGTAGGCTTGGAGGTTAAAGGATTAATAAACAAATGAGCATTGTGAATATAAAATCTTTTCTGGAAAAAAATGTTATAAACATTATTTCATTATCTTACCAACACTTCTGTTCCTAGATAAAACTCATCCACTGCAAACGTCTCTGCTGCTGATGGGTTAGACTGAAAAGAAAGTGGATCTAATCCTATATCTGGGCCTAAAGGTCCTGACTTGGGAGAACAATGAGAAATTCTGCCCCCTGTGCCACCAAGTATGGCTGAAATTCAAGGTGCTATCATCCTAAATGGACATTCCATTTGCCTCCCCCATGATTTGGAATGAAAATTACAGTTCTCAGGATTAACCTTGAAGTGAAAATCAACATTATCCCCATCCTCCCCTTCCTCCCTTCTTCCTCCCTCTTATTTCATTCTAACAACCACATGCCACTGCGTAATGGGAGGACCAGTCACTGCGGTGCTAACCTCACCAATTTCATCATCGATATTTACTTTTAAAAAGTGTCTCATCACCTCCACCTTTGCCTTTCATTAAATTAATTCCCGAATTAAACGTGTTTTATTTGCCTTGTTATATGTGTGTATGTGTTCCTTAACAGAGTCAAATTATTGATTTGCACAATTTTCATAAGAAGAGCACATAAACACTCTGATGCAGGTTTTGGCCTCAGTGACGTGGGCCCTTTAATGAAGGCAATTTGAATTTTCAGGATGTGCTCATGTGCCACATACTCTTAAATCTCCCCAAATTAATATTTCCTAAGTATTTAGCAGGTAAAAGAAAGTTTTTAAAAGGCAAGAAATTACCAAAAAAAGGTGAAAAAAAGCAAAATCCAATGTCTAAATTATATGATTCATTGCTAATTCAGCCAGGACATCTCAGAATTGCTTATTAGACAAAATATTTGCTTCAGATACATTAATTTTTGAAAATTGCTTATCAGGATTTTGTTTTAATTAGTAGCCATAAACTGCTACAAAGCGTTTTCTTCCCATTAAAAATACTTTGTAAAAACTTAATAGAATATTTTTATAAGCATCTAAATCGATCAAAACTTATTTTCTAGGTAGCATAGTCAGCTTTTTCATTTCTCTCGACCCTTGATAAATGGACAATAATATTGAGGAAAATAGTTTGATCATATTAGTTACAAGTTAGAATTGGTACGAAGAACTTGTAAAAGAGCTAAATATTCTTTGCTAACTAAACAAACCAGAATTTTTACTGGCTCAAAATTTTGCTAAAAAGACAGTGACTTAGTTGCATATCATGTTTATTAACACCTTGTTATTATATGTGATGTTTCTAAATATAGGCAAATATACTCTATGTTCATAAAGTGCAAAACTCATTCAAATAGACCTATTTTTTTCCATACCAAAACTTCTATAATATTCAGGTATCAGATTATAATATGGGGAATCCTGTTATGCTATGACATTGCTTAAAATTTACCTTAATATTTTTATGTGTCTAAAAGACTCAATCACACTTCTAGCATTGGCATATTGAAAATAAATATTAGGTATTTGCTATCCAAGATGGCTTATAGTCCCAGTTATTTGTATAAGGAGGAAGGCTTTCAGCTGAGTCTTACAAAACCAGGTACTCCATAAGCTACTAGATCACAGTTTCTTTGGGTGCGGCTGAAAAACGCATACTTTAAAAAATCTTCCAAATGATACTGAGGTTCAAGCAGGTTTGAGAAGCACTGATATACATCATGACGGACCAAGTATGTTTGCCTGTACGGCTTCCAGTTGGTTTCACTGATGACCAGATACCAGATCCCAGAGGAAAATGTTTAGTTATACAGATGTCCAGATATATTCCAAACTGAAAATAACTGTGAATAATTTACAACAAGCTAGAGTACTGCTCTTGAGATAGTTTGAGATTAAAGTTTTAGGTTGTAAATTTGTAAAACCACAGACATTTTGAGGAGGAATTCCAGTTTCTATTTTTAAAGATGAGGAAATTATTAAATAAAGTAAACAATAGGCATCAGCTTTGTGTGTTTACAAATCACACATGCTCAAATGAGAGCGCACAAAATGAAACGGCTATTTTTAAAATACCTAAAATAAACAGAAACAAAAAGCTTGAGTTACATCAGATTGAGTCATTCAAATTCATACATATTAGAGGCCATACTTTTCACATCCTCCTTTGTGACCTTGGAGTGTTTAATTAGAGCAAATGCACTTCAGCCCAGACTAATTCCCACTTTAAATAGAGCAAGCATGAATTCGAGGTAATTCTCCATACCAATAACTGAACCCAAGATGTGTAGGACAGAATGGTGTCTTAAAGAGGATAAAGTTTGGACCCCTCAGTTAGAGGTGCATTATTTGTCCTCTTTATTATAACACTCAGACTTTACAAGGGTTTTCAACTTTTCAGGCTTTTCTTCTTTCCTTGATCTTTTCCTATCGTTTGAAACCTTTGAAACTCCCTCCTGAAACAGGCATTCATCATACTTTAGTTCTTAGACCATAAATCCAAGAAAAATAAATAGTGGTGAAAACTCAAGAAAAAGAACAAGTGTGTGTGTGTGTCTGTGTGTGTGTGTGTGTGTGTGTGTGTGTGTGTAGCTGCAAAGAAGTATATTTATTTTTCCTATAGAGATGAGCCATTGTAATGGTTTATCCTAGTTATATGTTTATGCATACATGCATATTTATGTAACTTTTTGTTTTCCTTAATGCCTTTAGATCTAGAAATCACTTCCTTCTGTTTAGAACAAGTATATTATCAAGTTTTGTTATGCCTGTCTTACAGTTTTTGGCTATATTGAAAAAGAACCCAATAAACTCCCAGAGAGGATACTGTTCTGCTCTATCATTTTCAGGTTCATCCTAAAGATGTCTACCAAGTGTCAGGTGATCCAATCAGCTCACAAATGCTCGGAAGAGCCTCTCTAAGTCAGGACAGCAACTAGTTCTCTTAATCACTTTGAGACAACTGCAGGAACTGAATTCCGTATGTTGAAAACAAAAAGAAAAGATTTAAGTCAAATGCAAAGCTTAGCTGATTTCTGTATGTGTATTCCATATTACCAATAGTTTGGGGGCATACATTTTCAAACTTAGCACCCTTCTGTTGCCACAGTCTGCTGACAGCCTCCGTTTAGCTGTCTTTTGAGTCCACTGCACGGCAAGCTCCTCTCTGAGGCAAGCCTCAAAGCCTTATTTGGTGATGACAGTTCAGTGGCTGGCTGGCTGGCTGGCTGGCTGGCACAGAAAATGTTTCTGAACTGAACTGAAATTTAGCAATCTCTAACACCTTTCACATGTGTTTTGGTTTAGGAGTCCCTTTGTAAGTCTGCTAGACATTATTTGTTTTTTTTAAGTAAACGGGTTTCAAAAATGTCTAATCTGTGGGCTACGAACTCATTTAAACTTGGGAAACAATATTCTAATTAATAGTAGGCATAAAATATAAAAGACTATTTATAGAAAAACCACTTTGCTTTTATTCAAATATCTTAATTCTTCTAAAATAATCCTTTTGGTAATATGTATGCTTAGCAAATACATACAGACTAGTATTTTTATCCAACTTATCATTCAGCAATAATACTATGTTCAAGAATAAATGAACTATTGGTTAGTTTTTATGATTAAACTATGACTAAACTATCATCATAGTTTAGTGGTATAAATTTATAATCATAAAAATATTTTTAAGAAAAATTATAAACTTTCTCCTAATGGCCAACTACTCTTGAATTTCTGCCTTAAAATTTTGATGAACACTTTTATTTCTTCCTCAAGACACATTACCAAGTCTATTATGTCTCCTTTCAGAATGCAGCACCATCATATTTCTGTTAACATGTGGCTCTGGACATACAACAGATCCAACTGCACCCCTTAAAACACAGCTGCAATGTGGCAGAGAAAACTGACTTAACTAAGTAAGAACTATAGCCTGAGCTCTGCCCACCAAGCTGAGTATTACAGAGGCATTATCCTGTTTCCATTTGATAGAGTTAAAGTTATCTCAATCAGAGAGCAAGATCTAAGCTTGATGGGCAAAAACGCAAAGTGGAGGTCTGAGATCCCAAACTGCCGAGGTCAAGGGCCCATGGTCATTACTCTTCCAGCAGTGACAGAAACAGAACGGATAAGTGCACTCAATCAAAAGGCATGAACAGCGAAGACGAGGCCACCCACACAAATATCTGTTTGCTTACGAGGTCCTTTTCATAGGATACCGTAAAGACAGGTGTGGGGTTTGAAAAATTCTGTTTGGGGAGACCTGCTGCTTGGTGAGTGCTTTTCTTCCGTAGGTACCTTCGAAGCATACTTTCAACAATTCTTCTTTAAGTCATGTTTGTTTATTGAGTGTCAGTAATGTTGACATAGTTTATGTGTGACTTTAAATCAAAGGCATACTGAAAGAAATAATATGGATTTTCACTTAATTAACAAAGGCTTCTATCCAGTTGACCAAACATGAGAAAATGAGAACATACCAATATGAACATTCCTTTGCCATTCTGTTCCCTCACAACAGCACTACAGGGCAGACTTTGAGTATAAAACACATGACAAAAAATGCTCTTTTCTCCTCTGTTCAGAAAAACTTTGATTATTAATCCATCAATTACTCCTAAAGCATCAGTTTATCTATTATTGAAAAGAAATATATATTTATGTATATATATAAATTATTTTCACAGGGCAACAGCTTCTAGATCAATTAGACTATATATATCAGAAAATGATTCAGTTATTTATAATACATAATATGTTTCAGTTAAATTTGCCATTTAATAACATGATATCACATATTTGCTTGCAAGGATTTTCAATATTCTAGATCTTCCTTTAAATAGTCTATAAAATGTCCAAATTTTAGAAGTTACTTCATTGTATATCTATATCACATTTAATAAGAGGTTGTTTGTGGCAATATATCAAGTCAAACATATAACAAGGTAGATTTAAAACAAAACTGAGCATGGTTCACACAAATTAAATAGCTATGAATTTAAACAGTTACAGCCTTTAGAAGACTGATCTCAAAGTTTATAAAATGCAACTATTATTTAAATTGCAACATTTGTTATTTCAAAGAATATTTTTGTGTATGTATTCTTCACCAACCATTGTATTAGGCTCTAAGAATACAATGTTGAAATTAACAATGTATCTCAGATGATTTAACACACACAAGTCTGGTTTAACATAGGCAAGTCAATAAATGTGATACATCACATAAACAGATTTTAAAACCAAAATCACATGATCATCTCAATCGATGCAGAAAAAGCGCTTGACAAAATCCAGCATCCCTTTATGATTAAAACTCTCAGGAAAATCGGCATACGAGGTACATACCTCAGTATAATAAAAGTCATTTATGTCAAACCCACAGCCAACATAACACTGAATGGGGAAAAGTTGAAAGCATTCCCTCTGAGAAATATAAAGAGACAAGAATGCACACTCTCACCACTCCTCTTCAACATAGTACTGGAAGTCCTAGCCAGAGCGATCAGACAAGAGAAAGAAATAAAGGGCATCCAAATTTGTAAACAGGAAGTCAAACTGTCACTGTTTGCTGACGATAGGACCATTTACCTTGAAAGCCTCCAGAAAGCTCCTAGAACTGATAAAAGAATTCAGCAAAGTTTCCAGATACTGACTTGTGTACCAACAGCGACCACGCAGATAATCAAATCAAGAACTCAGCCACTTTTACAATAGCTGCAAAAAATGAAATAAAATACTTAGGAATATACCTAACCAACGAGTCAAAAGACTTCCACAAGGAAAACTACAAATCACTGCTGCAAGAAATCATAGACGACACCAACGAATGGAAACACATCCCATGTCCATGGGATGTTCAATATTGATGGGTAGAATCAATATTGTGAAAATGATCATACTGCCAAAAGCAATCGATAAATTCAATGCAATCCCCATCAAAATACCACCATCATTCTTCACATAATCAGAAAAAATACAATTCTAAAATTCACATGGAACCAAAAGAGCCCGCATAGCCAAAGCAAGACTAAGCAAAAAGAACAAATCTTGAGGCATCACACTACCTGATTTCAAACTATACTATAAGGCCATAGTCACCAAAATAGTGTGGTACTGGTATAAAAATAGGCACACAGACCAATGGAACAGAATAGAGAACCCAGAAATAAACCCAAATACTTACAGCCAACTGATCTTCAACAAAGCAAACTAAAACATAAAGTGGGCAAAGAACATCCTTTTCAACAAATGGTGCTGGGATAATTGGCTAGCCACATGAAGGAGAATGAAACTGGATCCTCATCTCTCTTCTTATACAAAAATCTACTCAAGATGGTTTAATGACTTAAACCTAAGACCTGAAACTATAAATCTAAAAGAGAACACTGGAAAACCCTTCCAGACATTGGCTAAGGCAAGAATTTCATGACCCAGAACCCAAAAAGCAAATTCAATAAAAACAAAGATAAATAGTTGGGACTTAATTAAGCCAAAGGGTTTTGCACAGCAAAAGGAATAGCTGAGGCGAGAGAAGTGCTTGAACCTGGAAGGCAGAGGTTACAGTGAGCCAAGATCGTGCCACTGCACTCCAGCCTGGCGATAGAGCCAGACTCCATTTAAAAAAAAGAAAAAAAAAAAGCTCAACATCACTAATGATCAGGGAAATTCAAATCAAAACCACAATGTGATACCACCTTACTCCTGCAAGAATGGCTATAATCAAAATAGTAAAACAACAACAACAACAACAACAAAACAATGGATGTTGGCATGGATGTGGTGAACAGGGAACACTTCTATACACTGCTGGTAGGAATGCAAACTAGTACAGCTGCTATGGAAAACAGTGTGGAGATTCCTTAAAGAACTGAAAGTAGGACTACCATCTGATCCAGCAATTCCACTACTGGGTATCTACCCAGAAGAAAAGAAGTCATTGTACGAAAAAGGTACTTGCACAGGCATGCTTATAGCCTGTGCAAGGATGCACAATTCACAATTGCAAAATTGGGGAACCAACCCAAATGACCATCAATCAATGAGTGAAGAAACTGTGGGGGGTGTGTGTGTGTACATTTAAATTGCAGCATTTGTTATTTCATATATATAGTATATATATATATATATATTGTGTGTGTGAATATATATACACATACATGATGGAATACTACTCAGCCATAAAAACCAATGAATTAACAGCATTTGCAGCAACCTGGATGAGACTGGAGACCATTATTCTAAGTGAAGTAACTCAGGAATGAAAAACCAAACTTCGTATGTTCTCACTGATATGTGGGAGCTAAGCTATGAGGACGCAAAGGTGTTAAGAATGAGACAGTGGACTTTGTGGGGGAAGAGTGAGAAGGGGCGAGGGATAAAAGACAACAAGTATGGTGCAGTGTATAATGCTCAGGTGATGGGTGCACCAGAATCTTGCAAATCACCACCAAAGAACTTACTCATATAACCAAATACCACCTGTACCTCAATAACTTATGAAAAAATAAAAAGTATAAAAAAATTTAAATACAGAAAGAAGAAAAAAAATGTATCCCTTTCCTTAGAGTTTTTATTCAATGTTTAACTTAGTAACACAAGGGTTATTATGTTGTCACTAAAGTAATCTTAAATTAGGTAGTAATAGGGAAAATATACTAAGAAAAATAGGACACAATGTAGAAGAAAAAAATAAAGAAAAACAAAAGCCCCTCACCAACACCTTACAAGAGAGGTGTTGTAAGGAGGCTCTTACAAGAGCTTCCAAAATATTACGATTAGATAAAACTCAACTTATTCCCATAGATTCACATAGATGCAGATGGTTACTAATATACCACTCTAGATTCTACATCTCTCCTGAGCTATGAAATTCTCATTTTCCCAAATGCCTACTAAATACCTTTTCTTGATTTTTCAAAGTTTAACTCCAACTTTGCATATGTTGACCAGAACTTACTAACCTAACTTCAGATCAACTCTTTGCCTTGTCTGCCTTCTCCTGCAGAAGGTACCTTAATTTCCCCAGACACCCTGGTCAACATCTTTCACTTCCTCTCATTGTTTCTCCAGCTCTCCTCACATCTTTTCTGTTGCATTTCTTATTACTCTACATCATATATTAAATGATTCGTTTTATCACTTGAAATGATCTCTTAAACTAACCAATTACTAACCAATCTTAATCATTTGCAGCATTTACATACACTCTGGTGCAGTATTAATTTTTCTAAAATGAGTTTCTTTAAATCCTCCTTAACAGTTAGCTTTGTGGTCTTAAAAAGGTCACTTAAAACTCTGAGAAATAAATGTATGGAAGTAAAATGGTATCTAAAATCTTGTTCTTTAAAACTCAATGATTCTGTATCTGTCAGAGATACAGAAACATTTTTTAAAGCTTCACTCCTATGTATATTAAATATACATTTAGACTTAATAACACTTAGCTAACATCTGTGGCCATGTCCTCCATGACACCCCTAAATGGTACTGGCCTATTGAACTACTTACTATTCTACTAATATATTCCAATCATTCTATCCTTATGTCTCTGTTTTTACTGTCTCATTTATCTGGAATATCCTTTCTCAATCATCTTTCCATCTTTAAGAATGCATATCAAGTACGAGTGCAGTGGCTCATGCCTGTAATCCCAGCACTTTGGGAGGCCAAGGCAGGCGGATCACTTGAGGTCAGGAGTTCAAAAGTGGCCAGGCCAACATGGCGAAACTCTGTCTCTACTAAAAATGCAAGGAAAAAAAATTAGCCAGGCGTGGTGGTGGCCACCTGTAATACCAGCTATTCGGGAAGCTGAGACAGGAGAATCGCTTGAACCCAGGAGGGGGAGGTGGCAGTGAGCAGAGATCACGCCATTGCACTCCAGCCTAGACGAAAGAGCGAGACTCCATCTCAGAAAAAAATAAAATAAAAAAGAATGCATATCAAATACCAGCATTCTAATGAAAGCACTTCTGGTCTCTTTCTTCAATTACCAGAATACTTTGTTTATATTTATTTTGTGGCATTTGATCTTTGAGAAGATAATTCCTTACATTATAGTTAACAACAATAAATGTATTAAGAGGCTGTACTATAGTTTTCTTCTTTTGTCTATCACCTGTAGTGCCTAATTCAATGTTTTGCATAAAGTATTGAATAAGCATCGTTTAAATAACATTTATCTAAATATTGGACTCCTATGACTTGTCTTATTAGAGCAGGATAAAGATCCAAAAGTGTTTTCAGATATGTCTCTTCAATTAATTTGCATAAAACTCTGTAAGTAGATTTAATTTGCATATAAGGACACTGATTCTCAGGAAGTTAAGTAATTTGTCAAGATTATATCCCGAGATGTTACCACTTAGGCCTGGAACTAAAAGACAAACTATCTTCTGAGGAATCCAGTGTCTTCTATGATATTATGGTAAAAATTCAAATTAAAAAAATTTGCATAATAAAAGCCATACTTTAAGAAGTTTCCTAGTTTAATGAAAGAGCTAGAATCAAATCTTTGAACACAATAATTTTTACTTTTAATTATCACTTTTAAATTTTCTTAAGAAGTAGCTCAGCACTATAACACAGGGCAAAAAATAAATAAAAATGAAAAATAACAACAACAACAACAACAAAGGCCAGGCATGGTGGCTCACGCCTGTAATCTCAACACTTTGGGAGGCCGAGGCAGGCGGATCATGAGGTCAGGAGATAGAGACCATTCTGGCTAACACAGTGAAACCCCGTCTCCACTAAAAAAAATTCAAAAAATTAGCCGGGCGTGGTGGCGGACGCCTGTAGCCCCAGCTACTCGGGAGGCTGAGGCAGGAGAATGGCGTGAACCCAGGAGGCAGAGCTTGCAGTGAGCCGAGATCGTGCCACTGCACTCCAGCCTGGGCCACAGAGCGAGACTCCATCTCAAAATAATAATAATAATAATAATAATAAAATAAAAAAATATTTAAAAAAGGAAGTAATGTGTCACGTGGTTGACATAAAGCATGATTTCTCAATGAAATCTATGATGATGGCTATGCATAATTACAATCTGCACTCCCAAACGGTGCCACAATAGCTGGAGAAGGTGTTTTGACTGAAAGCTGTCTATGCATTCCAGAGAAGCAAATAGTAACTTGGTGTTGAGGTAGCTCATTCCTAGACTTCTTACAACTTAATCGTAATTTTTAAAAAATCATTCAACATAAGGGGCATTTAAAATATATAGAACATTTCATTTGCATTTACAGGCACTGCCATTTTCCCGTAAGATTTTCCTGATGAAAAAAATAATATAAGTGTCCCATAAGAGATAAGTTGTTGAGCCTATATAGCTTAAAAACGGACATATTTTCCAACTACATGCGTGTAGAGAAAATACAGAGAGCAATATGAGGCTGAAATTGTGGAAACAATGGAGCTTGTGAGTCAAGAAAGTTGACCAGGTTTTAGGTAAAGAAAAGTGAGAGAGAATTCTAGGAAAGAGTTCCAGTTGTACTGCCTATTGGGATAATCCCTATTTGGAGAGCATTTATTGAAAATATACAAAATATACAACAAAATTACCAATTTAACACGCAATTATGGGTGTTCATAATATTTTCTGATTAATGGTTGTAGGAAAAGACTTTATAATAATCAAAACATACCTTTTTAAAACAAACAGAAAATGTCGATGTTCAAGTATACATAAAACTAATTTCTTTGTTTTCTTCTATTTTATTTTTTCTTTTAAAAATTTTTTTTTTGAGACAGGATCTTGCTATATTGCCCAGACTGGTCCAGAACTCCTGACCTAAAGCTATCCTCCTGTCTCAGCCTCCTAAAGTACTGGAATTACAGGCATGAGCCACCACTCTTAGCCTAACAAATTTCTTTATATTGGGTCCCACATACTGAGCAAAGTGCTAATATTTCAAAAGATTATAGTGTGGAAATCCCTCATAAGTAGTGATGTTGTAAAGTTAACTCTGTCCTCACTTTTTGCTACAGTGTTGAGTCCTTTGACCTCTTCATGTTTTCCTGTCTTGTCCTGGGTGCCCTGTGAAATTTTGGGAACTGCTAGTACAGGTGGGGTGCATGCCATAGTACTGAAGTCAGGGAGAAACAACAGGGTACAGAGTGGTACCATATAATGCTGGATGAAAGTTTATAATTTCTTTCTATATCCTTATGTATAAATCATACACACATACACCCACACACGTACACGCACAAGTTAACCTCCGTGTGTGGAAAATGTCATGAGAAGGAAACACTCAAAATCTTTAGAGACAAAATATGTAACGCAAATGAGTCAGGCAAGCCAGGAGATACTACAAATTGATGATCAACTGGAACTGAGTCTTCGTCTCAACATCAGGGAAATGATAGGGTACGACAAAGATAGTCGAAACCAGAAAGCATATGCTCTGTCTAAAGAGAATGGCCATTTTTAGCTATTGTAGTATCTTGTACTGCTAGATTTTCTAATTTTTAAAAGGAGAACCAGACCATTTAATTGTATTATGAAATCTTGCTATTTAAAAGTATTCACAACAAATTCCTTGCTTTTAACAATGTAGGTCAAGCTACACATGTCAGTGGCTCCAATATGTCTGTAAGAAGCGACTGCTGACTTCTGGAATAGAGGATGGTGCATGTCTCTCTCCCAGGAAGACAAAAACGATGGCAGACTTGAGGAAGCACGAAGAATATATTCCTTTCCTTCATAGATCCCTCCCTTATATTTTATTTCACTTTATTTTTATTCATTATTTTTTTTCTGAGACAAGATCTTACTCTGTCGCCCAGGCTGGAGTGCAGTGGTGCAGTCTCAGCTCACTGCAACCTCCACCTCTCAGGTTCAAGTGATTCTTATGCCTCAGCCTCCCAAGTGGCTGGGACTGCAGGCATAAGCCACCACACCTGACTAATTTTTGTATTTTTTGGCAGAGACGGAGTTTTGCCATGTTGGCCAGGCTGGTCTCAAACACCTGATCTCAAGTGATCCACCTGCCTTGGCCTCCCAAAGTCTTAGGATTACAAGTGTGAGCCACTGCACCCGGCCCCTCCCTTGTATTTCAAAATACAATGCTGATTTTTAATATATTATTTAATCATGTTTGTAACCAGCTGATGACCATTTACTTTCCTTTCTCTATAAGCAAAAATATTCATGAAATTCATACCAAAATTTGTTGTTTGGGGTAGTGGGAGGAGGGGGATTACAGTCTGGAGAAATTCCACTAGTAGCAGATTGCAGGAAACCACAGCTGATTACTGTGCGGTTGTACAGCCCATTACTGAGGATACACCAGGTGTCATAAAAGCAACTGGGGCAACCAACCAACAACATTTTAGAAAACAATTTATCTGTAAATTAGGACTTGCCCACATTAAACGCATAACGAGGTTTTCTTGTCAAAGGAAATGCTGCATTACACCACCAAAATGCATACTTAAAATCAGACATATCAGCGAAGATTTACTAGTCCCTAAAACCTAAATTACGTATATATTTAAGAGCATAATATTCCTTACATACTATAATGGAATAAATTACAGGTAACTATAATTTGAACTACAATGAGGATTGTGGAGATTTCTTATTTAAAATCCTGGTGTTACAAATCAGCACAATTTTTAGTCACTGGAATGAATGAACTAGAATACCTCCCTCCTCCTCTTCCACACACACAGATTTGGCAATGCCTGTAAGTGATCACTTATGAATTTAATGTTCATAATTAGCAGTAATTAGCCAGCAAGATGTTAATAAAAATGTGTTTGTTAGCAGCAAAGAAAATCAGCATCTCATTACAAGACAAGCAGGGATTGCTTGGTATATAAATCTATTTGCTCATAGATTGGTTCTTAAACGTTAAAAATACAAATTTGCTGTGTGCCCTTTAATATTTATAGACCATAACAACTCTCACAGAAGAAGTAATAATGTGTAGTAGGTGATGTTTGTCTACCCAACCCCATTTCCGTTTCTTACATTCTTCTTTGCTTTTCCAGAACTCACAACAGAGCCATTCAGGGTTAATGGGAAAGGAATTCATATTTATTGATATTCTCCATGCCAGGCACTGTTGCAGTAGTGAAGTGAATCAGAAGAGCCATGAGCACCTAAAATAGGTTTCCGATTAACATGTTTTCCTCCTGTCAGTGTTTAGAATTATAAAATTGTATTGCTCGATTTTTTCTCCTTCTCCTGAGAGCACTATTCGTTTAACAGCATTTTTCTAGTTTCTGGGGTTCACACCTAAGTATCACCCTCAACACTTACTCCCTCATTCCTCAAACCAAAAAGGGTCGGGTGTCTTATGGAAATCTCTTAACTCATTCTGGAATCTTCCTGAGTTTAACTCCAACTTCAGGTACTTCTCCTTCCTGGCTACTTTTCCAGACATTACTTTCTCTGCTCACCAATTCTTCCTTTGCCTTATTAAGAAAGTTTATCTTCTTACAGAACAGATGATCAAAAACTTCATGCTCAAAAATATTCAGTCTCTTTTTCTCTGTCTCTTTCTCAGAGTAAAAGTCCTGCCTATAATTGGTAGGGTCCACTGTTCTCCATGCTCTGTCTGAACGTCTCTCATTTTATGTTTCCACTGCACAGCTTCTTACTGTGTGCTAGATGAGCACTCCTAGTCATTATGCAAACAGATTACCCAGTGCCTTGTTTCCCCTACCTGCAACTACCTTGCCCCACCTGAGTGGCAGGACAATACCCTTCTCATGTGTCCAAAATCCATCTGAAAAGTTGCTTTCTCTTCCATGTCTTGTTTGATGCCACCAATGAATATCATATTAACCATATTGACTTTTTTAAAAAGTCATCATTTATATTCAGCACATCCATTTGTTAAACAGATTTCCTCCCTTTTAATTTATCTAAAGCAAGATTTTGCTTCTCTTTTTAAACAAATAAATCAAAGCTTGGGCATGTTAAATGACTTAATCGGGGTTTCACTGCCATTCAGCTGCAAAGCGAATCCTCCTTGAAACTAGCCTTCAATGCTACCATAATGACAAACACTAAAAAGGACAGGGCGTGCCACGTATCAGATGTTCTAAGTATTTTTACGTGTGTTACTCAGTTCTCACATCAAATCTGTAGGAACATCTATTTTACAAATGCTTAAACGGATGCATAGAGACATTCAGTTGGTTGCCCAAGGTCATGCAGCTCATATAACACAGAAGCAAAATGAAGCACGAGGGTTTAGCACCAGAGCCCACATTCTTAATGTTTTGCTCTGAGATTTGTATTTTAAATGAGCACAGCAGAAAGAGACACTTTAAAGAAAGTCTCTCTAGTGGTAGAGTTTAGACATTTGTGCCTTCTGGCTAGGAGGGAGAAAGAACTCCGCTGAACCCTTCAAATCGCTCCAGAGATGCCACACTCCCCCTGCTTTATATGAAAGGACTGCCTTAAAGGAATATGTGTATTTTTGCCTAAGTTTAGACCTTAACACTGGCCCTCTGAACACGATTTGGCCACCTTTAATTTATGTTCCTCTATAAAAGTCAACAGAGTTTCTGGCTGTAAATTCGTCATGCCTTACTAATGAGCTAAATTGTGTTTTCTGTCAGTGTTCCATTTAAATTGATGTGACCTCATTCATTAGCACATATGTATTTATAGTTGTAAGAAATGCAAGAAGGTTTCAAAACCTTCTGCCCAATAAAAAAGTCAAGAGGGGAGCGAGTAGGAGAATTGGTAAAGCTATGCAGGAAAAGAAAGAAAAACTAACTTTCTTTCCTCTAACCTTCACTACAAAATAATCTTTCTAATACACCATTTAATCCTGTTACTTCCTTGTCTAGAGAGCTTTAATTTTAATCTTTAATTTGGCTGCATGATCCGTTTCATATTCATAGCTTTGTATATAAAGCTTCCTATAAAGCTAGCTCAACCCTATCCTTCTAAATATAACTCCCATTCAAACATTATGCTCATTTATTGATTTGCTTATTCTAAAATGTTTACTGAGTACCTACTGTGCTTCAGACACCGCTCGAGGTGCTGAAGGGTATTAACCCATTTATGCCAGAGGTTGCCAATTTTTGAATTTTTCCCATCAGACCTTGGCGATCACCCTGAGCACTAGGATATAAATAACTCCCACACGCTTACCATTCCAATAATGGAACACTGGACATAAATCCTTAAGGTGGAAGTCCCTGCCCTCATGGCGCTTATATTTTAGTAAACAAGTAAATGGGTGACATAATTTTAGTGTTTGATATGTATCTATAAAGCAACAGTTTTCAAAAATTTTGGTCTCAAGACCTATTTGCATTCTTAAAAACTGAGTAGCTCAAAGAAATTTTTTTGGTCTATGTTTATTGATATTTATCATAGTAGAAATTAAAATTGAGGGAAACCTTACATATGTATTAATTTATTAAAAATAACCATAAAACTCATTACATAGTATAAATATAAAAATTTCCTCTTTCACTACAAAATAATTTAATATACCATTTTAATCCTGTTACTTCCCTTTCTAGAGACCTTTAATTTTTCTGCATAATTTGACTGCATGATCAGTTTCATATTCACAGCCTTGTATGCAATGTTATAAAAATAAGGGTATTTTTACAAAATCAGTGAAAATCAGTGAGAAGAGTGGCGGTATTTTACGTTTTTCTCAGAATCTCTTTTTGTTGGTGGTGGTGTTTTCAGACAGTCTCTTTTGAGATGGAGTCTCACTCTGTCGCCAGGCTGGAGTACAGTGGTGCGATCTCGGCTCACTGCAACCTCCGCCTCCCAGGTTCAAGTGATTCTCCAGCCTCAGCCTCCCAGGTTCAAGTGATTCTCCATCCTCAGCCTCCCAAGTAGCTGGGACTACGGCACGCACCACCACGTCCAGCCAGTTTTTTGTATTTTTAGTAGAGACGGGGTTTCACCATGTTGGCCAGGCTGGTCTCAAACTCCTGACCTCAGGTGAACCACCCAGCTCAGTCTCCCGAAGTGCTGGGGTTACAGGCATAATCACAAGAGAGGAGTGAGTAGGAGTTACATTTAGAAAGATTACATCTCTTTAATGTCTATTTTAACAGAAGATTGCTGAATTCTCAGCCAGGCGTGGTGGCTTACACCTGTAATCCCAGCACTTTGGGAGACCGAGGCAGGCGGATCATGAGGTCAAAAGATGCAGACCATCCTGGCTAACATGGTGAAACCCCGTCTCTACTAAAAATAGAAAGATTAGCTCAGCATGGTGGCGCAAGCCTGTAGTCCCAGCTACTCGGGAGGCTGAGACAGGAGAATTGCTTGAACCTGGGAGGTGGAGGTTGCAGTGAGCCAAGATCGCACCACTGTACTCCAGCCTGGCGACAGAGTGAGATTCCATCTCAAAAAAAAAAAAAAAAAAAAGATTGCTGATTTCTCATACTGCTTCTGGGTTCAGTATGTTGCAATTTCACCTGTCATATAACTTTTGGAAAACTCATATACATTCATGAGAGAATGAGAGTGAAAAAAAAGAAAGCCACATCTTACTTTTGTTATGAAACTAGTTTTGACCTTGTGGAACCCCTGAAAGATCCTGAGGGCTTCAGAGATCCCCAGACCACACTTTGAGAACTACTGGTAGAAGGGAACAAAGGGCAGGTGAAGGGTCAAAGCCAAGTAAAAGCTAAGCCGAAGTCAGAAAAGTTAGAAGGACCAAAAACAACTGTAGGCATAAAAAGCAAAAAGCATACAGGGCCCAAAGTAGGCACCAGCTTGAGAAATGGAGAACCTGAAGAGAGCCACTGTGGTGAGACTGTGGTCAGCAGGGAAAAGTGTGGTATAAACTGTGGCTGCAGAGCAGGCACAGCCAGACTGTGCGGGGCAAAGGTCATAAACTAGAGGCCTGTGGTTCTAATCTGGACATCTGTCTTGCAGATGTTTTGAGTGTGCACAGTGCTTTATTACTGTCTTTATGACAATGATGATGATGATGATGATGAGATACCTGAGTCAACTTCTAAGTGGAGACTTTGCTTACAAATCTGGATTTGTGGATTCTCTTAAACGAATCAGAACATCAGGCAATACTAGGCCCATTTCTATGTGGGACAAGGAGAACTGAGTAACATCCAGTGCATTAGAGGAAGCCATAGTCTCCACTACCCCTATTGCATCTTCAGAGTTGAAGCTCTCTTCATTGCCATTCCTCTTGGCCTAAGTCACTTACTAAAGTCACCATCCTCACTGCACAAACTTGTCATAGGTGTCAGACACTAGGAGGTACTTTTGTGGTGTTTGGTTTTTGATTTTAAGTGAAATGAGAAAGTCTTTGAGTTGTGGTATGCAAGGGAATGATACTCTCATTTCCATTTTTAAAAGACTTCCAGTTGTTGCCTGGAAAACAGTCTGTGCATGGGGGCAAGGGTAGAAGCTCTAGTTAGGATGTTCACTGTGCTCTAGCCTCTACTGGACTTATTTGCACCATCAGGAGCTTTGTTGTTGTTCCTGGTTTTCCCATGCTGAAAGCTCTTCCTCCCACTTGCAACTTCACTTACCTTCTCCTCTTTCAAGATCACCTCAAAGCCCTTTTTTTGGAGTGGAGACAAAGGTGTAAGCTGTCCCAAAACCACAAGTGTTCCTGGCCTGGGGCATTTACTGTACTCCTTGTTTACATTAACAATTTATAATGTATGGTTTTGGAGCTTTTCACAGTAAGAGTTATCTCATCAATTAGACTGTAAATTGCTTGAGGGCCTGAACTCAGCTGCTCTTATCTCCTAGAATTGACTGCTCCTAACAACCCCAAAAAGATAAATCATAACAATTAGCACTGGTGTTTACAGCATTCCAATTCCTTAGGTGCTTTTCTCACATGGTCTAGGCTTTCAAAGCCCTTTGCATATTGGTTGATTGACAGGCAGGGTTTTGAGAAAGTATCAGAATTATATCCATGTGATAAGTAATTGTTTTTACAGCAAGGGTACTACCTTGTTATATGCATTATTTAAAAGACCACAGCAAGTTATTTATTTATTTATTATTTGTTTTTTGAGACGGAGTTTCACTCTTGTTGCCCAGGCTGGAGTGCAATGGTGCAATCTTGGCTCACTGCAACCTCTGCCTCCCAGGTTCAAGCAATTCTCTTGCCTCAGCCTCCCAAGTAGCTGGGATTACAGGCGTCCACCACCACGCCTCGTTAATTTTTTGCGTTTTTAGTAGAGACAGGGTTTCACCAGGTTGGCCAGGCTGGTCTTGAACTCCTGACCTCAGTTAATCCACCCACCTCGGCCTCCCAAAGTGCAGGGATTACAGGCGTGAGCCAGCACGTCCGGGCCATAGTAAATTATTTACTCTTCTCTCTTAGTTTCTTCATCTGTAAAATGGTGTTATAAAAAAATAGCACTTCGGAGGCCGAGGCAGGTGGATCACCTGAGGTCAGGAGTTCAAGACCAGCCTGACCAACAAGATGAAACCCCATCTCTTAGTAAAAATACCAAAATTAGCTGTCGGGTGTGGTGACAGACGCCTGTAGTCCCAGCTACTCGGGAGGTTGAGACAGGAGAAATGCTTGAACCTGGAAGGCAGAGGCTGCAGTGGGCAAAGATCCCATCACTGCACTCCAGCCTGGGCAACAAAGCTAGACTCTGTCTCAGGAAATGAAATGAAACAAAACAAAACAAAAAACGAAAAAAGCAAAACAAACAAACAAACAAAACACCTTCCTCATAGGCTGTTGTAAGGAATAAATTAGATTGCACATACTAAGTGTTCAAATCTTTTTAACTGGATGGTTGTGTGATAAATACCAGCTATCATCAGCAACATGGTTCTTAGATGCTTGTCCCTGCATACAAAAGAAATAATAACTATGTCTGCATTATAGAAAATCAGAGAAAAAATCTGTGACATTTTCAAAGTTCTCCCTACTAACGGGCACCTAGAAGCAGACTTCCATTGCTATATTAATTTTTTAGTACCAAAACTATTTTCAGTGGACTCATATATACATACTACTTAAAGACACCTTTCTGGGAGAAATGTATGATTAACCAACTAATGGGAGTAGTCCCTCCTTATTGGTAGCTTTCCACGGTTTCAGTTGCCCTTAGTCAAGCACAATCTGAAAACATTAAATGGAAAATTCCAAAAATAAACAACTTACAAGTTTTAAATTATGTGCTGCCCTGAGTAAGGTGATAAAATCCCCCTCCATCCCACTAGGGTTTTAAACACGCCTTTGTTGAGCATATCCACTACCTGCCTATTACTTCCCTTAGCAGCCTTCTGAGTGATCAGACTGACTGCGAAAGTATCTCAGTGTTTGTGATCTAGTAATCCATATTTTACTTGATAACAGCCCCAAAGGGCAAGACTAGTGATGTGGGCAATTTGAATATGCCAAAAAGAAGCTGTAAGTGCTTCTTATAAGTGAAAAGGTGAAACTTCACTATAAGAAAAGAAAAAAAAATTACATGCTGATATTGCTAAGACCTACAGTAAGAACACATCTTCTATCAGTGAAACTGGGAAGGAAGTTTAAAAAATAATTGTGCTAGTTTTCCTGTCGCACCTCAAACTGCAAAACTTACGGCCATAGTGCATGATAACTGCTTAGCACGGAGAAGGTATTAACTTTGTGGGTGGAAGATGTGAACAGAAAAATGTTCCTATTGATGGAAATCGAGTTTGCTACCATGCATGGTTTCAGGCATTTGCTGCGGGTCTTTGGAACATACCCCTGCAGATAAAAAGGGACTACTGTATTAATAATTCCTCTGATCTATTTTTAGTAACTTTAGAATTTTAGATATTCTTACATTATCTGGTTTAGTATCAAGCTCCATAATAAGTATATTTACGTGTATATTAAGTATATTAAGTATTTGCATACTTAAGTATTTAACTTAAGTATTTAAGTATGGTGCCACTATTCCATACAGGCAGGTTGAATGTTTTAAAGACGGCATGGGGAAAAGTGCAATGATAAAGAACAGAGACTCTGGCACCAGATGGCTCAGTTCGAGCTCTGGATCTACCATTTGTTTTGTGTCACAGCTAACTTTGTACCTCATTTGCCCCATCTATCGATTGGAACTAATAACAATATCTAATTTACTGAGTTGTTCTAGAGATTAAACAAGTTATAGTAAAAAATTTGCAAAGTGTGTTCCAAAATAATGAGAATGTTACCAAATTATTTAAGAAACATTTAAAATATAAATTACACTGCTTTCTAATCATTAAAATATTTTTCAAAATTACTTAAATCATTAAATAGCTGCTTCTGCATTACAAACTAAAGCCCTTTGATAATATTTAAATTAGGCCACAATGAAAGTCCCATGAATTCTTCAATTTGTCAATTTGATTTGTCACATGCAAAATACGTATTCTTAAGCAGCGTGAAAACACTTGTCAGTAAATTGAAAATGCTGCTGGTCTCCCAAACCTCTCCTTTCTCTGCTCTTTCCATCACTGCATTGCTCCCAGCATTTCTCGGGGAATTGCTTTCAGGGTCACACCAAACTGGACCCAAGAGATTACAATAATTACATCCCAATGGTGTTGACATTCAGCTTTGTCCCACAAGCTGCTGAAGACAGGCAGGGCGCCATCTGTCATGTTAGATGGTCACTAGTTAACGATAAGTGGTGAAGATTACTTTTCTGACATTCTACAGTTTGCTTCTGAGTCAACCTTGTAAAGTCTGGAGCAATTAAGAGTTATCTTGGGAAAAGATCATAGCAAGACTATGAGTGCATATTGATAATACAGAATTATAAAATGCAAAGCACAGTATCACAGGAAACATGCATACATCACTCCAAATTACACTACACACTTCTTTCTATGGTGGCAACCACGTACTTTTAACAAGTATCCTAATTTATCATGTATTCTGAGATGCAACATTTGTTAGTCATGCCTACTGAATCCTTCAAATTTGGAATGTTTTGCCTCATTCTCCTTTAACTGCCAAATTCTTTGTAACCTGATGATCTCTAACTTCAGCAGAAATACTTTCCTTTATACTGAAAAAAATAAATTAATTTCTGTAAAGATTAATCTCAAGTGTGATGTAAATTACTATACTCCCTCATGTAGTCTCATCTTAATGTTTTCATGCCATTTGGCAATAATGGTCAGTATACTTCAAACAGTATTTTATCTACATTTCTCTTAAATATACTTATCAGTTGAAAGATGGAAAAAAAGAAAATACATTCGCCTGGTGTTTTCCCCCTTTCTTGTCTATGTGGACACAGTTGTAGTGACTATATAATTCAGTCTTTTTCTCAGCCAGTCTTTGGTTATGCAGTGGTAAGAAAACTGATTGTAGGCCGGGCGCGGTGGCTCACGCCTGTAATCCCATCACTTTGGGAGGCCGAGGCAGGTGGATCACGAGGTCAGGAGATCAAGACCATCCTGGCTAACACGGTGAAACCCCGTCTCTACTAAAAAAACAAAAATAATTAGCCGGGCATGGTGGCGGGTGCCTGTAGTCCCAGCTACGTGGGAGGCTGAGGCAGGAGAATGGCATGAACCCGGGAGACGGAGCTTGCAGTGAACCGAGATCATACCACTGCACTCAGCCTGGGCAACTGAGCAAGACTCCATCTCAGAAAAAAAAAAAGGAAAATTGATTGTAACAAGGATTTTATATTTTTAATTATTTTCAGAGTATAACTTTTGAAATGGAAGAAATAATTTCTGATGTGTGAGAATGGATGCACTAGAGTTGGAAGCGGTATGACTGAAGAAGGCAAAATTCATCCCAGGAGATTCCACATCATGAATTCCCACTCAAGCTGAGCTTATTTATTACTTCACCTCAACTCACACCTTCAGTTAAAGTTTTATACTGGCAACTTAAAATTTATTTCCTTCATTTAAATTTAATTACATTTTATAAGTTGAACCTCTTCCATTTACATCAATTTCTTACTTGTTTCAAGTCCTATAAAATTAAAAAATGAATACAATTTCACAAAAATTGACATTGGGACACTGAGGTAATCTGGAAAGTTTTATATTATAAGCTAAAAATGACAAAGCAATTGAAAGTATGGGGCGGGCGAGAGAGGAAGCTAGCTTGGGCATTGGGGATACAGGACTGTCATTTACTGGATACAAAACAAGGAACAGAAAGCAGTTTGGTGAAAGGAATGAGTGGGGATCCAAGTTAGATATCTTAAGTCTGAGGGTGCCTATTGCTTGTGGATGTTCAATTAGGTGTCCAGTACACCTAATGCAATATTTTTATTGCATATAAAAATATTGGGTTCAGGAGGGAATTAGGGACTAGAAATACACCTGGAAAAGACCACAGCATAAAGATAGTGATGGAAGCCTTGGCAGTGATGAGACTGCCCAGAATGTGGAGTGTGATCCTAGAGACACTGATATTTATTAAGAAGATTCAGAAAGATGAATTCAAAAACATTAGAAAAAAAGTTGTTATAGAGGTAGGAAATGATGTGAAAGAATACTGTAATTAAAGCTAAAGAGAAGAGTATTTTCAAGAACAGTGGCCCATGTCAAATGTTACAAAGTAATCAAATCAGATAAGGGGTGAAAGTATTGTAATGTGGCAATGAAGGTGCGGGGTCCCTTCAATGCGGTAGTGGTAAAGACCCCCAACTGTAGAGGCCTAGAAGCTAACGAAGAGGAGAGGATGTGCAAATACCAGATACAGAAATGCAGCCAAAATGCTTGCTACCGAACAGGAGAAGGCAGGAACTGCTAGAAAATTGAACCTAGGAAGGAGTTTTTTTAAAAAATGGGAGATATCTGAGTATACATTAATGGAAATGGGCATCTGAGCAGGATTTCCTGGAGGCAGACAAGAGGGACAAATAAGTGATGGAACAAAGTTCTTTTAGAGACAAAGGATGAAGAATTCCAGAACATGAGGAATGAAATAACCTTTGCAAAAGGGGTGTATCATTCTTTTCAGTCAGCAGGGTAAGGGGCAAGAGAGATGTAGGTACAGTAAGGTTGCAGGCACCTGCTTGTCCTCTCAAGATGCTGCACAATAATTGGGAGGAGAAGGAACACAGATTCTAACAAACAACACTCTGTGAAACCCTCCCTTCAGTCTATGCATTCAGTTATTCATGGACTTCAGCTACTCATTTCCCTGAGTTATGCTATAGAGTCTACGTTATAGCCTTCAGCTATGTATTATATTCAGTATCTTATATTTAGCTTATTAAGCTTTAGCTTAATAGCTTTTATGCTGTATTCAATATCTTATATTTAGCAATACATTAGCCTTTGTTGAGGTAATATATAACTAAAGTTATAGTGTAAAACACCAATACAGAATAAACCTAACAGGAGGCAAACCACAGAGGTTAGGTGGTATTTAAAATTACTTTGAACACATAGCCAAACCTCTTCAGGGTGACATGGAGCCAACAATCTTACAGGGTTTCTCTCTGAAGTTTACAGAATTTCCAGTTCTTTTCTTTATAGGAGGTCCATCATGGTACCAACGAAATGAGATGTGCCTTTCAACCCAATTTCTTTTTTACTTTAGCTCCTACTACTCATTCTCTCACTCACTCTGCTGGCCTTCTTCCCAGAATATGCTAGAAATTCTCCATCACACCTTTGGGCCTTTGCTCTGGCTTTTTCCTCTGTCTGGAATGCTCTTCCCACAGATATTCCCTTGGTTAAGTCCCTTATTCCATTCAAATCTTTGCTCAAATCTCAATGTCTCCAGGAGGCAAACCCTGACTACCATTTAATACCACAGTCTGCCCTTTCCCCATCCTTGCAGAACACCATTAACCTACTCTGTGTTTTCTTGTCCACAGTACCTATCATTGTTTAAGATACTGAATAATTTATTCATCATGCTTAGTGTTTTTTATCTGTCTCCTTCCATAAGAATATAAGATTCACCATAGTACAAGTACTTGTTCTGTTCAAAGATGTATTCTGAGTCTCTAACTCAGTATCTGGCACATAGTGCTAAATAAGAATTTGTTAAATGAATGAATGAATTTGATGCTGTGGTGATTCTCACTATGTTTAAAAATCATAGTGGTTTCTTATCTTAGAAATACATGTTGGATAATTTACAGAAATTTTTCAAAATATCTATGCCTGGGGGGAAATGCAACTGAAATGTGTTACTTTTACTTCCCTCTATTTATAGGCCATAATCTTATCCAGAAGCAAATCACAGGCTGGGAGGGGGGGCTCACACTTGTAATCCCAGCACTTTGGGAGCCCGAGGCAGGCAGATCACTTGAGTTCAGGAGTTCGTGATCAGCATGGCCACCATGGTGAAACCCCATCTCTACTAAAAACGCAAAAATTAGCCGAGCGTGGTGGCAGGGCCTGTAGTCCCAGCTACTCAGGAGGCTGAGACAGGAGAATCGCTTAAACCCTGGAGGTGGAGGCTGCAGTGAGTTGAGATCACATCACTGCATTCCAGCCTCGGCGACAGAGGGAGACTCTGTCTCAAAAAAACAAAAACAAAAACAAAAGTAAATCAGATTGCAGCAAGAAATACTTCATCATATCTTTACAGGAGTCTCTTATATTGTAAATATTCCATCATAATTATTCTTATAATATTACAATTTGGATGATAATCTACTGAAGTTAATTAAACTGCAAAGATGTACAATGTTGTTTCTGATAAAGAATGATCTTCTACCAAAAAAATTCATGCCTGAGTGTTATTTTTGTTGCCTGGAGAAAGAAACACACACACACACACACACACACACACACACACTCATGTAAAGTTCTTCAATCATTTTACCCAAGAAGTCAATAAGACAAATAAGATGATTCCTCCAAATGAACCTCAAATATTGTTCTACTTACAGTCTCTTAGCTGGTCTTTTGTCATTTTAATATACCTGAAAATAATCTGTAAGTTACAAGGAAATTTCAAATGTGTTTTATGTTGAAATCATTTTGTGTTTTACAACTAACACAGCAGCACTAGTATCCAAGAAAACAGAACTGATACTTCCTCTGAGTGCACTCTGAGTTTTATACTATACTTACAAGAAATAATGAACAATTTCTGGCGTCACTGAAGGGGTTTTACATGTGTAAGTGATTAGGAAACTGAATGCTGAATTCTCCCAGAGCTTATCTTTTGTAATACGGAAAATCAAACCTCTCCTACATGTGATGTTTGTCTTAGTAATCATGGGAACAATTAACTGTGCTTACAATTGGCTTCATAGCAGCAGCCGCAATGAGTTGAAATAAGGTTAGAGAATTAGATTCATACTGTTCCTTATGGAGATAACCCATTAGTAGGGCTAAAAACCTCTAAACAGGCAGTGCATTAATATGAAGAGAGTGTGAGGGGGAAAACATCAAGCCACATAAAATTTGCTGTGACAGAGAAAGCTTGCTGAGCATCATAAAAGGCTGAGGAGGTTTATCCACATATGGATACAGGTATCATCTATTGGGGGACAAAACATGAAATAAACCACTCATGCAAATTTGTTGATTTAATATAATAATAAATATTTTGGGCCGGGTGCGGTGACTCACGCCTGTAATCCCAGCACTTTGGGAGGCCGAGACAGGCGGATCATGAGGTCAAGAAATCGAGACCATCCTGGCTAGCACGGTGAAACCCCGTCTCTACTAAAAATACAAAAATATTAGCAGGGCATGGTGGCAGGTGCCTGTAGTCCCAGCTACTCAGGAGGCTGAGGCAGGAGAATGGCGTGAACCTGGGAGGCAGAGCTTGCAGTGAGCTGAGATCGCGCCACTGCACTCCAGCCTGGGTTCAGAGAGAGACTCCATCTCAAAATAATAATAATAATAAATATTTTGAATGTATTATATTTAAATAAAACATACATATCTCAAGTGAAGGAAAGATGTTACATATAGAAGCATTTAGGCACACAAGAAGTGGCCATGTTACTTCACTGCCCATCCACAAAGTACAAATTTTACCGTGACCATATAAAAGAACTATAATCACAACCTATTAGTCATTATAAATGTAGTACAAATCACTACACCTCACTCTCAAAACGCTATTGACTCAATACCGTGTGGATTAGACCACTAAAATGCCCCCACACAAAATCTCAAATAACCTCAATTAATAAAATGAGATGTTAATAATGTCTATTTTATTGGCCTGAAATGCAACACACCGTCTGGCATTTTTATTTTCTTGGAGACTGAACCATAGCAAGAATTTTGTGATCACTATACAGTGCTAAGTGAAACCTCAAAATACATTCTGGAATTTGTAAGGGATGCATTTTTTTTTTTTTTTTTTTGTATTTTCACTGTCAACTATGCCTCATATTATTTATTTGCTAAAATATGATTGCATGGAAAAAAGCTACCTCATAGAGCTCATGACATACAGTAGGTATTCACTGAGCATTTGGAGATTTGTTAAGCTCTCACATCAATCAAATATTTCGGCTCAACAGGCACACTAGGGGCCAGATGAGCACTGGCTTTCTCCATTGAAGAGTCTCGATTACCTCATGTCTCACTTCAAACAATTTATTTTTCTTGTATGCATAGCTGGGTTCAAGAGTTCTTTCTTGTTTTAATTGGATATATTCTTTTCTTTTTGTAAGTCCTAAAACACAGTAAAGACATCAAATAGAACTCTTTTAGAGTTATGCGGAAAACTTTTATATATAAATATTTAATTTGGACAATTTTCACATAAAAATAGACATATGAAAATTTAAAAAGAAAAGGTCCTGATGAGGAGGCTCCTGTCAGAAAGTGACATTCACCTAAACCCAATTATATAACAATAACAACAACAAAAAAGTAAAGGTAAATACACCTGAAGGACATGAATGAGGATGCCATGAGATACATCTAAATCTCCGAGGAAATACATTCTCTCTCTTCCATTAAGTAAATTGCTGTGAATGACTTCTTCCATGTTTTACTGTTATATACCTTTATACTTTATCTCTCAAGCATTTGTTAATATGCCACAAGTTTTCCTATATGTGCTTCTTTTTATACTTAGCAATGAACACAAAATGCATTCATTACCAAATATTAATTACATCAAATCAACAGCCTCCTTGTAAAATTAAAGGAAAGGGGTCTGAAAATGTTGCTTGTGACTATGCATGTGACATCACACATGGAATTTAGATTCTCTTCTAAATCAAAGGACAGAAGCACACACCTTATTTCAATCACAAAAAGCAGAACCAGTCCCAGGAGTGTCTGTTTGAATTCTGCTTGGTCTGGGATACTTTCAAACTGAATCAGACGTAATTCACCTGAATTAGCAAACAAAAGTAATTATATAATCGTAATCTCCTAAGATAAAAATATGTGTTTTCCCTTAATACATGAACTTTTAAGATCAGGCCTCTTACTTCCCCAGTTGGATTTTTGCATACTCAGACATAAGGTCACCACCCTGTCTTTGGAATGACATTTTGTGTTTTTGTCCTATGACTCACCCATGCTTCTTGCTGTTCCTTCCATTCTGGACACAAATGAAGGCTCACAATTTGCCCTAAGGCATGTTTGAAAAGCAGCTTTACAGTGATTCACTGCCCTTTGGTCCTTCATAGTATCAAAGCACATCTTTAAATCATGAGGAAAAGACCCGAGACTTCAACAAAATTCAGTCATACCATTAATTAACTCATAATTCACAAGAATCATTGCTCAACTTTCATTTTTACTTAGCAGTCATTACTTCCCATAAGAAATGTTTTTTGAGTCTGAACTAAGTGTAAGGCATCGTGATAAATCCAAGGGGTCATTTCCTAACATCTAGGGTGTAAGTCACTGTCATGGCCATTTTATGAGCAGACATTTCATTTTGGCAAAAATCCTTGTTAACGTGGTACATTTTCTTTGAAATGCATTAGCTTTGAATTTTAATTCTAATCTATTAATAAGCTCATTTTCATTTTATTGTTACATAAAGGTGAAAGCTCAAGAAATTTACCCGAGTTTATATACAGACAGATGAAAGTGAAATTTCACACAATCAACTTGTTTCTCCTAAAAGATACGAAATATTTAAGACGTAACTATCCACTTGAATATCTACGTTTTATAGGTAACAAAACTGAGACTAGTCCAAAATTACAAGTCCCTCAGTGAAAGAATCAAGAAGAAGTTTCTCGACTCTACCATACCGGACTTTTAACTAGTGTCTCTTCCTAACTGCTACAAAAATGTGAGACCCTAATAACTAACTTATCAAACATGAGATACTCTGTAAGTCTATCTGGTTTTTTAAAAGACTATTATGATTCAAAACGATGAATGAAACTTTTTACAGACTTCTGTATTAACAATTCTGTAGTGAAGATAAGTAGCGAATATTTTCCATCAGTCTAAACAGAAGAGGCAAGCAGAGAGAAACTTCAGCTTTTGAGGGAAAAGTGCTGATGCGAGAACATAAGCAGTTCACTCTCATACAAACAGCAGCTTTGTCTGCCATCTAAGCTAGTGCAAGGTAACCAAGATGTAAACTCTAAACACGTGTTCAGCAGAAACAGTAAAGTGACTGTTTCTTTGTAGAAGAATTTCTTTATGTGTTTATTACTGCTTTGATGTACACCATAAATTTCTGCGTAAAGGTCACAAGATTGTGATGACAAATCAAAAACCAGGTTGTGATAATATGTTGACTGTATAGGAACACTGTGTAAAGAACT